>NC_092795.1:31215254-31526191 GCF_918797505.1 Bemisia tabaci
GGAACTTCAATAAACGAACAATAGTATGCGTGTAACGGCAACTTTGCACTCGGCTGTGATAACCATCTTCAAAACTGAAATTTTCCGTGCATATTTTTAAGCACGTTTACGTAATTCTTTAATTATTACAAATGCAAATATGTTTCCAGAAATTCCATTTTCAGGCAGACGGTGCTTAAATAGAAATTTGCATTTCTTCTTTATAAATCCATACAAAGGCACTGACTGTAACGGAGTGTAACGACTCTGTCAATTGCATCGTTTTTAATAAAATGCTTTTAGTAAAATGTAATAGATATCCTTCTTAAAGTCTCTTTTAAACTCTTTGACATTAAACACGTTGTCTCGGCAATGCTGCGGATTCTCCTTTGGATTCTTTATATTATTCGTGCAGTTAACTTGACGTGACATTGCAAGACGTCACAACCATACATAAAATCGTATATTTTTCCGACAGTCCCGTGTAACCCGTTGATGCGCTGTGATGTCGATTTTCTAGGAAAAAGTGCACGTTTTACGTGAGATTTAATTATTCGCGGAAAACCTCGTGCGAGGGGGAAAATTGGCAACGCCGAATTTATAGTTATTGTCAATCTGGAGTCGTAAGAGAGTATAATCGGAAAGCAACGGTAACAGGAAACGGTGCAGCGCTGCGCCACAACTTGACAGAGAAATAATTGTGAAAAATGCCTTATAAGAAATTCAAGTTACTCGAGTTGATTAAAAAGAAGAAAGAGCCGGGTAGTCTCGTGTATACCACATTAATTTTTATTAAGAACTGCCGCAGTGACAAAAGGAAGAAAAACGAAAAAAAGGAAAACCTCGTTCACGTAAAATCCTAGTCTCTGTAAGAGGGAATGAAACTTTAAATATTCAGAAGTAGCGAGCTTTGTTACTACCTTCAAGGCTGTCGAATTTCTCGTGGTCATGAAAAAGTTTTTAATCGGTGTCAAAATACGCAACTGAAGCAAGCTGATAGGAGCTTCTCTAATTTTTTAAATTTATCTCTACACATTTTTTTGCGACGGTTTCTTGACACAGATTTTTGCGACAGGCTTGTCTGTGATATTCCTGTTTTAAATTAGCATAAATTGTGCCTTTTTTCCTTATTTTTTTTACGAAAGGGTTACTCCTACATAACGCCAGGGCCTTCCCAGGGATTTTCTTAATCCCTGCTCACTCTCTCTAGTCAGATCCCTTCAACCTTCCCCCACCACAAAAAATATTTTACATCATTTATTTTATGGACCCGCTAAAAGTACAATCAATCGATGCAAAAAAGAGACTTGGATTTTAAGAGGTGGAATAAATCGACTTATAATAGTTACTTTTTTCTCTATATTTTTAGGTTGCTTCGGGGATTTAATCCTGTTCGGAGATTGCAACCTTGAATGAGAGCTATGAGAAAAAATAAAAATAAGGAGAGGCTATCGATGGCTCTAGAAAGGATTCAGGGGCTCGTCCCTAATCGATTTCAGATTTTAAAGGCGCATCAAGATCTAAACTTGTAGACAAACTTGTAACGTTACAGTTCAGTGCCATACCTTATCTGAGGATTCACGAGAAGAACAAAGGAAAGTCTCATGACAGGAGGGAAAACAACAATATTTGCCCGGATTCACCCTCTCGCACCGGGCGTATTTTATAAATGGTACGCAGAGGAGGAGTGCGAGCAAGGGAGTTGCGCATTCCCTACAGAACTGCCGTGCCAGGGAAAAACGCCGTACGAACATTCGAGAGTTGCCAAATTTCCTTCGATAAAATGTTCATTTTTGAGGAAAGTTATGAATATATTTCCTCGATATTTTCAGGAACTTAAGGTGAAATTGCGAGCAAAATTATGTCAAAAATCGGAAAGAAAATCTTCGAGAGTTTACCAGAAAATTCGCGTTTTATCAAAGGAAATTTGGCAACGCCTGGAGGTTCATAGGGTGTTTTTCTTGAGCACGGCAGAGAAGTTCCTAGAATACACGCTACAGGGTGCAGGTGCATGTGATGGTAAACTAACGGCTTGGATGCATTCCGGAGCGGGGGAAAAGCAGAGTAAGAAAATAACCCGACAAAATATCTCGTAGCTCAGAGGATTTACTTAAAAATCGCTTCACCTCGCTGATTTTATTTAAGCAAACATTTTAAATATGTATTCCTCTTGCCACATCGCCACCCACCACCACCGCGCGCGCTCGCGTCGCTCATGCGAGGAGGATCATGATCCTGCATATATTCACTAGATTATTTGTATACTCTGTAGCACCACTTTCATTTTCTCTCTTTTTTTACTCGACGTTTGATTCTTTCGCTTCCAACCATTTACTCAGCTAATTCTCTGCCGAGAGCGGAAATATTTTATACATATCGATGGCTAAGAAACAATACCGCCTATCTGCAAACTGAAAATTTTGCAGGGCGAGAAAAAAATGTAGAAATTGTTGTAGTTAGAAAATTTTGTATTTTTTCTACCATATGATTATTAGTGAGAGGACATTTTGTGGGCTACCTATCAATCTCAGCGATGATAATTTCTCATACTTTTTAACACGAATCTATGCAAGGTCACAGATGAAATGACCCACAAGTCGGGAATTTCTGATTCAGGAGACTAGAGTCCCTGTAGGACACGCATGTTATTGAAAATACTGCTGCTCTTGCGCGATTTTAATCTATTTTTCGGTAGACGAATTATCATCGAGGTTACCCAGATGGAGTGAGTCGTGCGTGCGCTCATACGCACGGCTGTTGATATTCTTGCTCGCAAGTGGGGCACCAAAATGATTAAGTGAAACAAACGGGAGTATTTACATAAAACACAACCTGCGCTAATTGAGCTTTGGCCAGCCGCGGCCGGAATGATACGGTAGCGCCAACGGAGCGAATACGCGAGATTAATGGTGAGCAAGTAGGATCGTTATAATTACTCCTCCTTATCTTCCTCGAGGAATAAGTTGATCTCCGGCGCACACGATCTCGGTCGCGGCCATCGTGAAAAATGAAAGTTTGGTCAAGCGCCAAGGATACGACATTATTTTATAAAGTCAAAAGTGGTCCTGCGTCTCATCTGTGCTATATACGCCGCGAGAGTGCGCTAGTGAAGACACTCATCGCATCACTTGTCTCGCAATAATTAGTGGAATTCTAGACTCGGGCTCTTTGCTACTTTCTTATCCAACCGTTACCAGTGATAGTGCCTAATGGCACTTGTAGTATTCACCCGGGCTAGGGAAGAACGCCGTAAAAGCTACCCTCACGTTGCTAAATTGCCTCTCATGAAACATTTCTTTTTAAGAAAAGCTATGAATATTGGACCGTGTAGAGCGATGAGGACACTCAATTTCTGGTTCAGCTCCCATTAACCTAAGGGAGGGGAGATAGTCAAAGTGGAAGTTCAGGAAAAAGAGAGGGGAAGAAGTAGAAAAGAGAATAAGAGGAAAAGACGCAGAAAGAGAAAGAAAAATAGACAGGAGAGGAGAAGAAAGAACAAGAGACCGAAAAGGAGGAGGAAAGGAAGAGGGAAAAAGAAAAAAGGAGAGAGATGAAAGAAGAAGAAGCAGACTAAACAAGAAGAGGAACGGGAAAAATAAGGAAGGGAGGGTGAGGGAAAATAGGACAGCGAGGAGGAAAAAGGAAGGAAGAAGAGAAAAGAGCATATAAATACGAAGAAGAAAGAGACGGAGGTTAACGTAGGAGAGGAAAAAGAAGGAGAAGGAGAAAGAGAAGAAGACGAGGAAAATAAACGAGGAAAAAAGTAGCACTTGGCTCTTTAATAACATTAAAAGCACAAAAAAGCGTTCTTAAAGTGAGTCAGAAATATTACCTCTAATTGCAAAATGTGGTCCATTTTTTCGTGACATATTCAAATAATTAGAATAATTTATGGAGAGTATTTTCTGAACAAAGCAAAGAAAAATATCAACAAATTTTAAAGGAAATCCGTATTTTATCCGAAGAAATTTGGCAATGTCCGGAAGTTCATACGTCGTTTCCTCCTCTTCGAATCTTGCTTGATCTTTTTACTGCGCTCAAGCCCTTGCATTCTCGCGCGAGAGGTGTTAGAGGTGAAATGTAGGAACTACTATTTATTTTAACGTTCACAAAAGGTGCAAAATTACTCCTGCATGGTTCTATGACTGCGACAGGGCCGGATTTAGGGAATGGCCACATGGGCCGCGGCCCATTGCGGCAAATTTAGGGGGCAGCAAATTTTGCAGTTTTTTAAATATAGCTATAAAGAAAAGTCGGATTCTGAGAAAAAATTACAAACGAAAAAAGGTGACAAAATCTCTCATTTCCCGAGAGTATATCTCTAATTTTGTCGTCTTCCTGTGATACAATAGACAGCACCTAATTAGTCGAGTTATGACTAAGAGAGAAACCGAACAAGGAATTTGGCCTGGAAGAGCGCGGCGCAGGGAGCAATGATGACGAGAACTTGAGATGAACAGGAGAAACCCACGGCGCGGCGCGGCGGTCGGCATGTAACACATATTAGCGCCTACAAGACTGCATGAATACTTCAAGCATTGCGTCAAAGATAGTGCGGTCGCTACGGTCAGCAGCGGGCGGCGTGAAACGCATAGCGCCTACAAGACTGCATGAATACTTCACGCATTGCGTCAAACTTAGTGCGTGCAGCAGCGGTCGGCGTGAAACGCATAGCGCATGCAAGACTTTAGGAATACTTCACGCATTGCGCCAAACACGGTACGGCGGCGGAAGTTAAAATTATTAAAGCACATTTATGTTTGTGCTTTCATAATATTTTCGTTCATTTCTTGTAAATCGAAGGCCTTGTCCACACAGAGATAGGTTTACGAAACTTAACTTTCGCGCCAAGTTACGTGAATTTTTGCTAGTAGTGTTGACAGGGCTTTCGCGAAAAATGTGTCCAACACGAGTAAACGCGTCTTATGCACCCCTCCCCCTCCGGCACGTTCACTTGGTGGTTTTTATTGATGTTTCAAAACGATTGAGAAGGGGGCGGAAAAATACAGGCGGCCCATGGGCGGCAAGCAAGTCAGTCCGGCCCTGGACTGCGATGGCTGCGGCACTAACTTTATGACATTCAAAGATCATTGAACAGAATGAATCTTGATTTTTCCCCTCTCCACAACTCCAAATTTCTGGTTAAGTAAGTAATAAATCAAATCGCCCTTCTTTCTTCTGCCGTCACAAAATGAAAAATATCATGAACTTTCGGATAACTCAAACCGACGTCAGTTCTTATGATCGATTACTTCAGATAATTAAATCGAAAAATGTTGTATTCCACATGAGCCCAAGTTTTTTCACTGCTCTTTAATTCTATTTCCCCTTAACTTCATTACAAATGCGATGGACAAAATAAAAATATTTAATAGTAAATAAGAATATCATTGATCCTCTCTTGTCTTTCGTTGGCGACGGCGATGGATTTGCGATTATTCCCTGACGAGCCTCCACACATTTCGTTGATCGAAACTTTAAAATCGAGAATCATAGTCGCCCGGACTACACTTTCTCATCCACAAATTCTGTCGGACAAAAGGAAGGCTCCGTTTGAATGCTGCCAAAATTCCGATTAAATTATTGTATTTGAGGAAAGCTATGCATGTTTTTCCTTGAAATTTTCCGATGGTTTACATCAAATTTCTAATAAAATTCTCTGACAAGTTGGGAAGGGGGCGATATCGTTCCAAAGGTTCTGGAGTTTGTGCTTTATCAATAGAAATTTGGTAGCGTCCGATAGTAGGACGCATTTGAATCAATAAAAGGAACCATACTCACTCTGACATGAGCCCTGAAATCCATAAGAGTGCATGCATGACAGGGCACACGCTACAATGGATGTGTTTCCTTTTCATTTAAATACGTCCAATTTTATACGGCGTTTTTCTTTGGCGTTGTGCAGAATAGCGGCTCTGCTTGCGCCCACATGGCCGTTGCTTTTCATAAAACACCTCCTACCTTGAACACGAGGCATGTCAGACATGAAGCGAGAAACCTATGGAAACAATTACTTATGCAGTTTTTCTCATTCTTGGACTTTCCGTTGCGTTGGAGATATCACCACTCCTCTGACATAAAGTTGTAACTCTATTTTAACATGAGCTCTAGAAATTATAGCGTACAATGACGCAAGGATTCACCCAAAAAATTAGCTACACTCTTACATGAGCGATGAATGAGTGGGAGAACTCTTCCCTATCGTGCTGCCGTGCTAAGGAGGAACGCCGTATGAACATTCGAGAGTTGCCAAATTTCCTTCAATAAAATGTTTATTTTTGAAGAAATTTACGAATATTTTTCCTTTAAATTTTTAGAATCTTTAGGTAAAATTGTGGACTAAATTATCTGAAAAATTGGGAGGAAAATATTCATAAGTTTACCAGAAAATTCGGGTTTTCTCAAAGAAAATTTGTCAACGCCTAAAGACTCATACGGCGTTTTTCCTTACCATGGTAGCGCAGGGCCGTAGGGACAAAAATGGGGTGAAACCGTGCAGTTCTCAGCTCAGAACGGGCTTGTGTTCCGATGATTCCACTCCGATGTGTTCCGATGACGGCGCATGCCGAATGGCCTCAGGGATGAAATAAATAATAACAAGCAGTTCCAACGCCAAAGCGTTGGAGGGCGCTTCTTTAACACTGCGCATGCGAGGAACGTTTTCATACGGCCAAGCGAGAGTATTGCGGACGGACGATGTATAACAAATTGCCTACGTGAAGGTGGTCCGGCAGCAACATACCCGCCGCTAGTCTCTGGAAAACAATAGAAAATAGTAGTTGCGTACGTTGCCAGCGAGCGCGCTGCGAGCGCATCTGTTTCAATTACCTAGCATCGAGTCGGGCCTCTAACTTCTATTCTCTCTGACATAACCTTAAACGGTAAACCTTCAACCCAGAGCCGCAAACAGCTGACGCTTGACGATGCTGCGCCGAGAAAATGAACCAATCACAAAATAGCACAGGAATACGTCACTAAAATGAAGAGATCACGTGACTGTTCGTGATTTTTTCGAATCAATCTGAAACTACAACCTCGAATATGAGGCATTTAAGCATAACGAAGCCCCAAAATAGTTTAACCAGGTAATACGTCCGTGCGAGATTGTTATGCTTAAAAGCAAAACATTTCACGAAAACTTTTACGAATACCAGATGCAGAAAAAAATCAAATTTTCCCGGGTGTACCAGAATGGCGTCATTACCCATAAGGCAAAACGGTATGTAGTATAGTACATGTTACATCGGGGGAGTCGAACGGCTGGAAAGGGCGCATCTGGTACCCAGAAGCGCCCAAAAAATTCGAAGCATAATGATCACAGATTAAATTCTTTTCATTACTTTCAATTCTATTTTTATTTGTATATTTGCTGCTTCTCCGAGCATGTTTAAATACATAGACTTTCCGTTTAAAATCAGTTGTATTTAGAGTTAGTCATGTCAGGTTCAGTTCTTCCGCGTCTCCTCCTTTCCTCATTTTCTTTCCATCCCGCGAAAACTCCCTTCAAAAAGATTCTTTGTGATGTTAAAAATCACATCAGCTCACTGGTTCGGGTTGGCTCTTTAGATGAGCCTTGAAGTTGATTCCGATGAGATGAGTTGTTGATTTTCCCTTTAACTAAAGCAAATACTCCAACACATCTTCGAGACGAGCCAACGTCGAAGCCAGCTAAATTCCCTCGCACATTCACCCTTCCGAATTGCAGTTTCACGGGTGCAGTATTCTGCCTTGCCATGGAACCATGATGCCATGAACTTTCGGGCATTGTCAAATTTTATCTGATAAAGCACGATTTTTCAGGAACAATTTTTGATGTTTCTACATAAATTTTTGAGGGAATTTTATTCGTAATGTAAATACATAGCCTGTGAAAACTTCACGGAACAATATCAATAACTTTCCTTGAACTCAAATATTTTATCGACATGCATTTTGCAATATTCGAATTTTCATACGGAGTTTCTCCGTAGCGCGACAGTGCGGTATTGTAAATACGGTGGATGATTAGGGGGGGGGGGGGGTTGGAGTGGAGTAATCCCGGAAGAGTACCCGATCCATTTCGCGTGCCCTTCACTCATTCTCGATTGTGCATGATTTTTCGTCCATTCACGTGAGAATGATATCATTTCTCTCTCATATTTTCCCCATTTTCGCAACGATGTATTAGCTCCCGGTGAGGAACAAAAGTCATTCTGCCCTATTGAGGTTACCGTGAAGCTCGAACCATTTTCCCATATTTATTTCGCGGTGAAATTCATCAGGACATCATTTTCTACCCGTTTTCTGTCATTTTTATGATCAGAAATTCAGGTCAAGCTTTCATCTTTCAAAGGTAGCTTATTCTGTGGATCACTCTTTAAGAACTTTAAAATTATGGTTTAAAACCATACTGTAAAGGTGTTTTCCACCGCCAAGTAATCAAGAGAATCATTAAAAATTTGTATGGCTGTTTTAAGCTGATTGTCAGTTGTGTGTAGGTTTCAGCTATGAAATACCTTACACTTTAATTTTTTTACTTTGGACACTAAAATGATGGAGTATAAATCATAAGTGATGATACCAATACATTTTAAAGGAGTCATTACAATCGAGATGATTGCAAGGCAGGTACATTTTTTGAGAATGATCCACTCTTAATAGGTATGTCTATCGTTATTGGAACACAAAACGAATGGAAAAATCACCGGAGGTATGTAACGGATACACAATGCACATGCGCTCTTGAAACCTCCCGGCTATAAAATAATAAATAATAATATTAAATACATCACATTTTCCACAACCTAAACAATTTCTAGACAAATAATGTTTGTTGCATTCTAGACGTCTGATCTTCCAACCGCCGACGAAGAAGCTTTGATAGCAGTGGCGTCGCGTACTTTGCGATATATCAATTAATCTGTCATCTAAACCTATGAAAAAGGATCGATAGACAGGGTGTTCGCAACAAACACCTTAATAATCGATTCTTCGCCATAGCTTCGAATGGGGAAATATCGATAATCGATCATTCACGCCTCGCCACTGTTTGGCAGGTAGAAGTGCGGAGGCACGGGCGTGCAGCTAAACACGTCGAGCAACTATTCTAACACCCCGGAGCGCATATTGCATAACAGCTCGATTGCAGGCGCACGCATCGCATCGTCTATATTCATCGCTCTAACATTGGTCACCGGTAGATAGAATGAAACAAAATTTTTTTTGCGGACAGTCGCAATAGTCAAAAGTCAAAACATACAACACATTCATTCATCTTTTGGAATCTTCAATCTTCATCCTCAGAAATAATTGGTAATGGTACATTTTTTATAACAAGACTAATGGGTACGCCCCCGACCGCTTTGCAGTCCGACCCCGAGAACCGCTTAGCCCCTCAGGCGCTATGCGTTTCCCGTTACTCTCATGATTTTATATTGTGGAGTAAGATGTGTTCTCTATTTTTTGTTTCAAATTTTGAGCACAACACGGAAAAAAAAGTGTCAGGGGTTACCTCCCAAAATTGCTCTACTACCCAAATTTGTTGAATGATATGAACAATTCTAATTAATTTTGGTAGCACCGCAACTCAAATTTGGGTAGTACCGCAACATTTGGGTTAGTAACCTAATTTATCGGGATACTACCACAATTAATTGGGATACTACCATAATTAATCGGGATATTGCCACAATTAATTGGGAATGTCCATATCATCTAACAGTTGGCACTGAACCCCTACCTCTTTTTTTCAGTGAAGTAGAACCTGTTGAATAATACGTCAAATTAATATAATATAAACTTATTTATGATTGCAGGTGACAGCCAATTGAGCGACAATGCACCTCCTGTGATCCTGCTAGAGAGGAGGTGGAGCATACCGGATAATGAGAAGATCGGAACCGTGGTCACCAAAGTCCGAGGTGACGATTCGGACGGCGACATCTTGGAATATGGACTCGAGAAGCATTTCGGGGATCGAAACCAGAAACCCTTACCGTTCGCAATCGATAATGAAACCGGTGTCATCACCGTCAACCAATCACTACACGATAGGGTAAGTCGCAAAATTCACCTCCGTCGCTTTTGAACGCCAATACCTAGTCTCCATAAGCGGATCCGGCAATTTGGCAACACCGGATTTCCTCCATTTGAACCTATGTTAAATAATCGATTCTTGTCGGAGCACTTGGCTCCTCCGGGAATCGATACATTTCCATAGGTTCAAATGGAGAAAAAACAATCTTGCCAATTTACAGGATCCGCCAATGCTAATCTGAATGTCTCTTTGAGGAATGACCTGGGAACAAAACACAACATCTGGCTTTGAAAATTGAAAAAAAAAAAATACTCCTCCTGAAATTTTGAGGATCCCTATACACAGGAAAGAAATGATTAGGTCTAGGTCCCTTATTTGAGGAGAAAGTATTGGATTGCAAGGAGGTATCGGGTGCTTCCCAGGCTGCTACGAGACCTAACCCCATAGGGGCGCTTCCCACCCATAGCCCATATTGGGCGGCTTCTCGGATCACAGTTTTAAAAAATTAAAGAGAAAAAGGCGCATATTTTAATAACCTTCAGGTTATTACCCACCAATAACCGCAAAAAACGTGGAAATTGGCCCAGTAGATTTTTAGGGAAAATTATGCCAAACAATGAAAATTCAAATTGATAAAATATAGGAAAATTCACAATTTCAATCGCAATTTTAATTTTAAATATTTAGCACAGGAATGGGCCGATTTTAAATTTCTTGGTATCGATGTGAGCTGAGGCAAGACCATACTTTCTTTCTGTATTCGATTCTAATTTCACAATTGACGGGAGCTCCAACTTTTAAAGTCACGACCCCCTATAACCCCCGAGAGACTTCGGTGCCGTGAAATTTGGATTCCTCGGGGTCAATTTTCACTTCGACGGCGCAGTCTCCGACTTCATCCGGCCTGAAATGAAGTCTGCTATGGGTGGTCTTACACAGTGAGACACCCTGTATATAGGTATTTATGACGGTTATCGAGTCAGCGAGTCGAGTTCAGTTCTCCGTGTTGCCAACATCGTTGCTGCGTCACAAACTTGCGCATCATCCGCGTGCCTGTTCCCAGGTTATTTTAAATAACCGTTCATGTTAACCTTGAAAGCAGCAGATGACGTCTAAACCGCTTGCAACTCGAAGATTCAACTCTATTTTACTATAGGTCGCCTATGGTGATTTTTTTTTTAAGTCCTCTGTCGACGTAGAACATACCATCGCTCTGCTGAAGCTCGAACGTAACTATTTTTCAAGATGAACCCTGTCTCCGGTATAACTCCGTGAAGTCCACGGCTCGTGTGAAAATGACCATGCCCTTTTATCAGCAGAGCGCCGATGTCTGTAGTGTGTTTTGCGTCTATAGGTATCATTTTCGAGAATATTCTCTGCCTACAGGTGTTTTATTTCTTTTAGTGAGCTTATTAGCTCAAATAAAATAAATCGTATCTCCTCTCTTACAAATATTTTATGAATTTTTATACAAGCTTCGTTTCAATCTATTAAAGTAGTCAGTGAGTCTTTAAGTTTACTGTTAATCAATCATTATGCGCATTGATATCATTGAGCACCTGCGCAACAAATAAATTAGATGAACATTTACAGGTACCAAAAAAATCGATTGGTCGCAAGCAAATTGTTCAGACATTTTATATTCAATTTCATGGCAGACTGTCAAAATCTGCGACAATTCACGAAGTTTATGACGTTCTTTACCTTTTGTGAGCAGAATCTATAAACTGTCCTTGCATATTTCTTTCCTGAACTTCCCACATAGTATTGCAAGTGTCAAACTTTGAAAAATTCAGTATTTTATGACGTTCTGTAAATTTTGAATTTAATGATTGTTCAAGGGCTAAAAATTACTGAAGATGCCATCACATGATGCGCATTTCACGGTGAAATATTTTCTACCAAGGCAAACAATTGTTTAGTCTAAAATCAGCAAAGGAACTAAAATTTTTAATCCCCGTAATATTTGTTGACGTTTTGCCTCGGCATTTGACAAAATGTCGAATTTGACTATTATTGCCTGCGACGGATAGATTTTCAAATTTCAGATGATATGTATTTGTGATTTCTGGGGGGATTTCGAAAGGCTAGGATGCACATGAAAAGGATTCGTAAGTAAGCACAAGTTACCGCCTACACTGTGCTTTCATTTCGCAGAGTGCACCGCAAAATATTCTGAGTGCAGTAATATTTGTTTGATTGAAGACGTGGGCGAACCTCTCACAAAATGAAATTTGAAGCCACGTTTTGTAAATTTTGCATGTGTCTCAACAAATAACGCTTTACATTGAACAGCTGGACTAATCCGAAGAATTGCTATTTTTACTGCTGTATTTTTCCGTTAGAGGTCGCTTTATTTGGAATATTCATGCTTTTTTTTTTTTTTTTTTTTTTTTTTTTGTACAACATTCAGAGGGCGAGATATTCCCTCCAGCGTTCTCGCAGAGAACGTCATCGTCGAACAATAACAGACAAACAGGTAGTAAGTTTGTTTTGTTTTGGACGAATAAGAAGCAATCATCGGTAAAACCGGGAAAATATACGATTGCGGTGATTCAAAATTTACATAGTTTTCACATTTTCTTAGGATAACTTTACCTTAAATATTGCGCGAATCAGGAAAATTCTTGCAGGTACGAAGAGTAATCACCCATAATACGCACAAGAACATGAACAATGATCAGTAACCTTACAAAATAAAAAACATTGATTGGAAATCTGGTACGTTGCACATGGATACACGCAATTCCAAAGTTTATAACCATTGATATTTCAATGTACATTTCTGCGAATAGGAGCTAGTAAAATGTATGAAGCAAAAAGAGAACTTTAACCTCATCTGGAATGATTTTGTCTAATTGCAACCCCGTATGGGAAAAATTTTCCCTTTTGACATTTTTCTTATCAGTTTTTTTCTTTTCTTTTTTTCTTTTTTTAACCAGAATTCCTATTGTTCAAATGAAATTCTCGTTTGGACAACCGGGACTCATCAGTGAAACAATGAGATTTTTTTAAAAAAAAAAAAAAAAAAAAAAAAAAAAAAAAAAAAAAAAAAACTGATAAGAAAATTAATAAGCACAGCACGTTCCTGCATGCACTCGGCGAAAGTTTTTTCATTTTTTTTTCTTTTTTTTTGGAATCGCATCAAATACTCAGAGTTTACTCAGGTTAAATTGAAACCTGTCCTGTCTCAATTCATTCTTTTAAGTTTAGACACCGGTACCTGCTTCCAATGAACCACTCTATGAAATCTAGAAAAGAGATGACGAAAAGCACTCACCGCATGAAACACAAAAAAGTTTCTGGTGAAACATCGAAAACTTCTCGGAAATTGTATAATTAATCCGGAATCTTATACTTGGCCTCAGAAGTTTTCTCGAGTGTGCCGCGCGGCTGGAATGATTTTGTAGATCGACGGTGAAACTACCAGACCACCTATCTCGTGTGCGCAGTTTAAAAATCTCCCCTCTCATTTGAGTTTTTTGAAGGAGAACCATCACACATGATTCCTTGCAGTTTTCACAAAATTTTCCTCGTACAGAGAAAAAGAATCACAGAAGTTTTTAAACATTGACGTTAGGTGGTTTCCCATTTGGAAAGCACAGTATGACAGGCAAGTCTGAAACGTCGCAAAGCGAGGTATGAGGTTTTGGAGTTTCACCATGAAGTTGCTTTGAAGTGGTGATTGTTGCGAAAATCTGACGAGTTTATTAACGAAATTGTTTCAGAGTGGCGAGCAGTTTTTGCTCTACGTGACTGCATCCGACGGATCCTTGTCAGCCAAGACGGAGGTTCTGGTGGATATATTCAACTCTTCGGCCGAGCAAAGCGGGCGGAAAACCGGGAAAAACCGCCCGCCCTTCCCGACGGGGGACAAGCGGAGCCCTTTCGGGAACCTGCCCCCTGGGTTCCTGAACCAGCGTCCTCCGTTCATCCCTTCGAAACCCAAGTACAACAACTCCAACACCAATTTCAACATCGGCCCTGAGGGATTCAACTTCTCTTCTATCCCAGCCGTCTCCCTATCCCCTGATTTCATAGCCGCGGTCGCTAATGACCCAGGAATTATCAACAACCCATCTTACACCTTGCCTCCACCTTCAAAGTTGCCTCCCGCCAAAAGTTCCGACACACCTGTGCCCCCGGCTCGTCCCTCTACAGTTCCTTCCTCCTCCGTTCCTTCCGCTCCTGGACGGTCCTCTTCCTCGTCCACCCCTGACGCTACCCTTCCTGCCTCCACCCCCAAGACGACAGGACCACCCTCCCTGTCCACCTCATCCAATATCCATGCCAGCGAATCCTTGCACAATATCTTCTTGACCGTTTTTACGCTGATATCACTCTTGTTCGTGGTAGCAGTTGGAATTCTAGTCGTATGGTTCAGAAGAAGCATTTGCTACGGTGGTATGAAGAAGAAGAAGGATGATATGGTAAGTGATTCGTCTCTTAAATTGAATTTTGATTACTCGCCAAATGGTAAAGTTCATCGCGGGCTCGAAGCAATGGTGGCAACGATAAATAATACATGATGTTGGTCCCATGCCACGAATCACAGGAAGTTTCACTGACGGAGAGAAGGGTCAATGAAATAATTCCAAGACTGATTGCTGTGAATCAGAGAGATGCACCAAGGCTTCTGACCTAATTTGGAAGTTTCTTTTCTGGTAATAATGAATCAAGTCCCCAAAGTAAAACACTGTCATAATCCCTTATATTATATTAAAAACCGAAAAGTTCGTTCTCGGAAAGAAAAGCATCCTGGGTTCCATCTCGTCTCTCTAAGATTATTTAGAGATGAAATGCAGAATCAAGAGACTCTTATGGAAACTGATCATTTAGCTGTTTTTATTGTTCTTTTCTTCTTTTTTTGTTTTTTGTAATATCTCTCTGCTCTCTCTACTCAGTGAATAAATCCTTAAATTCAATCACAGAAAGGGGCTAGCAAAAAGTTCATACGGAAATAAGAATTTTACAGACCAATTGAATCTAGTTGAGTTCAATGAACAAATTCAAAGAAATTGAAATGAACATTTTATACAAGATATGGATACAGGAGGTCCATAGCTTCGTAAAATTATCAAGTTTAGGGCCCTACTGTATCACATTAGGAAATGTTCGAAGGGCTCCGGAGCCAGGTGTCAAATTCGGTTTCGTGGAGGTCAATCGCCTAGGACAGAGTATTTTTCCTAAAGCCTCTGAATTTAAGGGAAGAAAGTCTTGTCCTAAATTTTGAGGAGTCCATATTGCGAACAACTGTGTGCCGATTTTGGATTTCTTGGTATCGACAAGAGGTAAAATTTTCCGTACTTTCTAAATTCGATCAAATAAATTCAAAAGTTCGATGGGAAACCGAACTTTTAGTCACAACTCCCTTTTACTCATCGAGGGGGGCCGGGAGGGAGGGCTTTAGGGCCATGTTTAGATTCCTTGTGGTCGATTGTCATATTCTACCGTGCTGAGGAAGAACCCCGTATGAGCATTCGAGAGTTGCCAATTTTCCCTCCTTCATTTTTGAGCAAATTCGTGAATATTTTTCCTTGTAATTTTCAGGAACTTTAGGTGAAATTGCGAACAACATTATCTGAAAAATTGGAAGAAAAATATTCATAAGTTTATCAGGAAATTGTGTTTTATACATGGAAATTTGGCAACGCATGAAGGTTCATACGGCGTTTTTCCATAGCATAACAGTATAGACTCTATTAGTGGCACGTCACAGAAAAGCGATATATATCGATTTTTAAGAATCGGCAGCATTGAAAGAGGTTATGCCAATGTTATTGTTTGGATTCAATTCGATATAATGGAGAATCCCTGTGATGATGTCGCCACTAATAGCGTCTATTCGTCCTCGTCTTGATCCGACCAACAATAACCTAGAAAAAGCCTGATACGGGTTTTGATACCCTGTATATGAAATCCCTGAGAGTGATGACTTTTGCATCAATGAACTAAGAATTTCTTTTTTTCCAGAACAAAGAGAGCGATATCATTCGACAAAATTCGATCGTGCTCCAGCACTGGCGTGCTCCCCGTGCTTTCGGCAATCGATACGAAGCGTGGGACAACGAATCCACTTTGCAGGTAATATTTGAGTTTCCAATAGAGTAGACACTTACTTCTTAAATAAAATCCGAAGCGAGAGCGACGAGAAAACATATCGGTGTATTTCGGACGTACAACCTTGGCAGCGAGTCAGCCATGATTTCAGCCCAGAGACAATATATTTCAGGAGCCCCGCATTTTTATACTCTCTACAGTATGAAAATTACTGCTGGATGTCAAGCGCTCAAATTCGCCTGACGATAACTGATGACCAAAAATTTGAGCGATTGGTTTAGCAATCCTAACCTCATTTGGACGCGTATTTCTTTCAAACTGAACTAAGCGCCATCGGGGTAGGAAGTTAGAGGGGGGCTTGGATTGGCGGCGGAACCGGGCGTCGGGCTCATTCGTTCTTATACTCGCAATGCTTTTCCATTGCGCTTAGTTCCGTTTGACAGAACGCGCTATCCGGGATTCTAAATTCTTCAAAAGGAACTCAAATTGGCGCTTAGGTCCGTTTGACAGAAATACGTCCATTTGGAAAAAATCGCCTATCTAAGTGCTCATCTTATAAGCTTTGATCTCCGAATTGGACTGCATTTTGCAATTGGGAACCACAATTTCTGGCTCATTCTTAAAAACACCCATGTGCATGGGGAAACTAATGGCTCAAAATTTTGTTTTTAATAAGAGCCAGAAAGTGTAGTTCCTAATTGGAAAAAAAGTACTCCAAATGTAGTCAGGGTAATTTCGATTAAATCTGTTCATTTGTCGACGGCAGATTCAGCGATTTGGCAACACTAGCTTTCCTTCTAAACTTGTATTGAATCGTCGATTTTTGTCGGAGCACGTCTTCTCAAAGCTCCCCATCATTGGAATTACAACTCTCTTTGGTAACACGGCACGTATGTAATAATGGGTGTGTGTGGGAAATTCAAATTTATTTACTCTTAGAGCACAATGCGAGCCGTTCAAAGACAGACGTCATTTTGGAAGCAAAATGAATCCATATTCGTATTTTATTCAGCACTAAACGAAAAACGAACTCAAGAAAATTGCTTTTTGTACGTATTTTACCATTGTTTACCCATCTCCTTGGGTTTGTTTTCCGTTAAAGCGCCTGGTCTTTTTCAGTAGGCATTAATTTTCCCTTAAATTGACAACACTGTAGTGCAGGCAGCTGCCACCCCGCTCATTTTGTTCCTCAGCTTGTAAAATAAATTTGACTACATACTTACGTTCAACTATTTGCGCACGATATTATGTGTAAAGTAGGGCTCATCTCAAAAGACAGACACGTCGTTTTGCCGGCAGAGGGAAGATTTCAAAACCTCTCGATTGCGGCTATAAAAAGCCTCTCGTGACCTAAAGTTCTAAATGAATAATCGGAACCGCGGATATATTATGAAAAGACTTGGTAGAAACAGTGCACTAAATAATTATTTCATGAAGCCTCCAGCACGGTAAAACTTGTCTTTTTTCCCCGACACCACCCCTATTCCAGTCGTATGCAGGCACCAACATTTTGTTCAAAAGCCGTCCGTGCGCAGGGATTTGTCTCGCGTCATGAATGCAGATCCATTTTAACCATGCTCCATCGCACCCTCTTTTTTCTGAGCATGACGTTAATACGGAATCTGCTTTGAGGAAAATAATACGCTGATGAATTTAGGATGTCAACTAAGTGTGTTGTGAGCGATGGCTCCGAAATGTTGGTTTACCCACGCTTGCAGTTAATCTTGCACTTGGAACTTAGGAACTCGACTGAATGAATCAGATACAATATATGGTAGAGGACCCCCCACTAACAATAATCTAAGAATTCTAATCGAGTAAAGAAAAAGTTCCAAGTCGGAGGTCAAACGCTATTTTTGGTCTATGCGTGATGGTGATGAGCAATTAGCTGATCAAAAAATTAAGTATTTGCCTGATACTGCCTTATAAATTTGATAGTGAGCCCCTTAACGAGCGAGTTTTTGTACATTAGGTCTGGATCGCTAAACCTATTACTCAGAAAAACTACTACTTATTACTACTTATTCAGAAAAATAACTATGTTTTGGACTAACTTGCACTTATCATTTTATTAGATTTGAACGCGTTTCGAAGGCTTTGCCCTCATCCTCCGCGACTGAGTCCCCTTGAGACGGATTATCGCTGAGGATGAGATCGGAGCCCTCCAAACGCGTTCAAATTTAATAAAATAATGAGTGCAAGTTAAGTCCTAAACATGGTTATTTTTTACATGTTAAACTTGTGCTGTGTGTAAATAAGTGTGCTGTAAATAAGTGTTTCGCCTTTGGATATTTAAGTATTAGAAATCAATGCGACCTAATACCTAGCGTACTAAAGCGCGAGGCAACTATTCGACCACCCGTGTGTGGCACAGTATCATCCGAAATTGAAGGCGAACTTAACGCGCCAACTCATAAGGCCGATCTCCGCAACGGCTGAGGTCGCTGGATTTTGAGGAATTACAATAAAAATGAACGCGGCTTGTTCTTAGTGTACAAAACCGCAAAGCAACTATTTGCGACCACCCGTGAACGGGGTGTGGCATATTTGGATTGCATTTTGCAATAAGGAACCACTATTTCTGGCCTATTTTAGAAACAACATAGATGCCATTGGTTTCCCTATGCAAATATGTGCTTTTGTGGGAGAGCCAGAGATAGTGGTTCCCTATTGCAAAATGTAATCCATTTATTCTTGATATGTATTACTTATCAACCCAGGAAAACTCGAAATTGTGAAAATGGAAAGCGGCAGTTTATGAAAGACTTGACTCAAATTATTGTTTCTCATTTAGTCCTACAAAATTTACCTCAAAAATTATCTCCTAAAAACTCTACCATCGGGGAAGATTTCAATGTAAGCAGCCAATTATTCGCATCCTACTCAGTCTTGCAAATCACCCCATAACAAGTATAGATAATGTATGCATTCATTAATCTGAAACGAAATAAAACTATATATTGACTTAATGTGTAATCATCACTTTCTCCGGTTATTCCAACTCCTAATGTGAACTCATCATAGTATGGTGATTATGATCTCAAAAGAATAAGTGGATCAGTGAATTTTTTCGGTAATTATTGTAATTGTCCCTGGACTTTTAAGGACGTTTCAAACATGACTATATAATGAACTTTCCTCATTTTCAGGCCAACTCAGGACCACCAGCTAAGTCTGGAGATCCATGGGAGTTTCCGCGACACCACATCAAAATTTTCAGTATTCTCGGCGAGGGATGCTTCGGACAAGTTTGGAAATGTGAAGCCATCAATATCGATGGTAAAAATATTATGCTATTTCATCAAATTTCTATGGAAAATATAGCTAAATCTGTAGATATTGTTATCCCGATCAACAAAATTGCACAAAAAATAATTTTGAATAGATTTTGGAAGGAATTAAGAAAAACTAGCAGAAATTGGTGGATAACACATTTTCTACGCTCTTTTGCTGGTTTTCCGTAAAACAACGAGTGCGAGTACGATACATTGCCGGTTTGGCTTATTCTCCGCAAAATTATGAAAATGGTCTATGAAAGGAACCGACCATCTGAAACTGCATCATTTGGTCAGTTTTGGCGCAAATACTGACCTAAAAGTGCTCTTATCTAGAAAATATATTCAGCATCCATCACTAGCATTGGAAGCACACCCAAAGTATGCTTTAGATCGAATCTTTGCGATAAATGGGTTTTTCTGTTTCCTATGATGAATGCGAATATGAAAAATAACCACAATTCTCTAGTACAATTTTCGAATTCGCTGCAGAAAATCACGGCAAAAGTCGTACTTTTTCAGCAGCTGAAGTACCATTTATTGAAAATTTTGAATAGAAATCTATTTTTAAAAAAAAGTAGGAAAAAAAATTGTGTTGTCAAATTCTGATGATATAATTATTTTGGTCACTTTTTCAGGTCAAAAAGCTCCTCAAGTTGTGGCTGTGAAAACTCTTCGAGAAAACGCAGGGGAGCGTGAGAGATCGGATCTACTTCAAGAATTAGAGGTCATGAAAATGTTGGATCCTCATCCTAATGTTGTTCGTTTGCTCGGCTGTTGTACAGAGAAAGGTAAACTATTTTAACACATTTTTATCACAATTATCGCAAAAATGAAATAAGCTGACCGCAACATTGACGTCCTTACATAGAATCACTGTATTATTATTTATTTGCATTTAGTTGTAGTTTCTATAGTTAAGAGGCCCCTCCCCCGTGAGGATAGATTTTCGTACAAACGGCGTTCCATAGGTCCCATGTTCCTTTCCCGGATACGCGACCCTAGCTTCATGGTCTCAAACAATGGTTACTTGGAGCTGGCTGTTGATTATAAACTTTGGGGGGGGGGGGGGGTTTGGCCTCTAATTTTAAGCAAAGGATTATCCTAAGGGCGGTTTTTCATGCAGGCGGAGAAAAAATTTCAAAAAAAAACTTTACACCAGATTTAATGTCAAAAAAAGTAAGGCAGAAAAAGATGCGCAAATCTTGAAAACCTCAGCAATCCATTTCACACGCGCGTCCATATAAACTCGTATTTCCCGTTGTGAGTAGCATTGATTTCTTTTCACGTCCTCCACGGTGGCGGCCGAGTTCACATTTCAAACACAATCCGAGCTGATTCTCGAGTTATTGCCCCCGTTCGAATGGACAGTTTTTCGTAACGTAAACCGAAGCTGGAATCCCGTCTCACCTCGCCTTTTCATCTCTCTTGCGTGAGTTCAAGTTGTGGTGTTTGAACCCGAGACGTAGGTGGAGATGAACTCTGAAGAGCGGTGGTTAATTTCGCGATCTTTTGAACCGCAACCCATGTTGCCGCAATAAGCCTCTACGCACGGCTGGAAATGGAGTTCTTACATGTGTCAGGGATTTGCTATGTAAGAACCTTTTTTGTAAAACTTTGCAAGAAACACGGTAATACAACTGGTTTACTCTGAAAAGAACCCCCAAAATAAAAACAACTTTCAAATTTGAAGCTGCACGAGGGGATCCCCACGCTACGTTGAGATTCTACCTATTACCTGGTCAAACCATCCCTGCACAGATGGGGAGCAAACACATCGGTAGGCTTGCCGCGGTTCCAGCTTTGAAGCCCCCAAACAAATAGCAACCTTGCCAATGTATTTGCTTCCTACCTTTGCATGGAAAGTTTGACTGGATATATGTAGAGATGGACTCTTAAGGGTATCGTGGGAAATTCCCTCTATTATGGCCTCAACTTTGAAAGCTTTTTTTGAGCTTTTGAGTTTGTTTAGAGGAAACCAGTGACATCATCGTGTTTCTCACGAAACTTTACCTAAAAACGAGTACTCAAATCGCAAATCCCTACACATGCAAGAGCTTCATCAAGCAACAGAACACGCGTTTTCTGATGAAAATTTCACTCTGAACGCAACGAGAACATGAAATATTTCGCTCACTTGACAAGGGAATCGCAGCGGAGGGCAGGTGGGGAGGTTTAATGAAGCGAACTTGTTCTACGTCAACGGATTGTGAACTGGAAGAGGGGTGGGTGTCGTGTCGTAAGTTGAGTATCCAGGCATTCAAGCACATTCAATTATGAGAACTCGCAAAATAATACCTAATTGGTGTCGTAAGTTCTGTTTCCCGGAATGTTTAATGCTATAACCTGTAAATTGAATCCAAAGGCATTTCAGCGCTTAATTTAGCAGAGTATAGCTACTTTACCTTTGGTCAAAGGGCGAGAGAGCGAGATGAAGAGGGTTTGTAAAACCGCACCATTATTAAATTCCCTCTAATGAAATTGTCATTTATGTTTAGCATGGATGGGGTGAAGAGGATATGCCAGCTCTTCATTTAGCCACTTAGAAAATATGACGTTACTGAGAGGATATTTGGTTATGCCACGTACTTGGCGTTATATTCAGCGGGCTGTTTATTGGAATTGATAGACAAAGCGATGGTAAAAGAAGACAACGGATATATCGAGCAATCCCTTTGGTTAAAACGAGTGGTTGTTATACACGAATAGGGGGGAAATGATGGACCAACTATAGAGGTTGCCTCTTGTGTGTTGTCGTTAGTTAGTCTACTACTTCCTTCCTTTGTCCATTTCAATCACTCGCTCTCACCAAAGGATTGCTCCATTTTCTCTTGTTCTTCTTTGTCCATGGCTTTCTGTATTAATGTCAATAATCAGCCCGTAGGAGTAATCACGTATTACGGGGATATATAAAAATATTTTGACAGAACCCTGGCTTTTGATTGGTCCGAAAGCATTTCGCCTCTGGGCCAAGCAAAAGCTCTGCAAAAAGTTATGCGCAGAGTGTAAACGCAGAGGTACCAACGTTTAAAAATCTTGGAATGAAATCCGGTGTTCATTTCATTCCAGAGCATATTACGCCACCCTGAAAGTCTCCGAAAATCCGAGCGGTGTGAGTAAGGAATGAAATCTGTTGATCGTAAGAGCGGAGCTCAGTCGCCAAAACTATAGATTCGGATCCGCGCTCATAGGTAGCATTTGGCTTTAATGGGAGGAAAATAGGCTTCAGAGTAAGATGCGCTCTGAATTTCACTCCGAAATTTTTTAAAATTCAAAACACGGTTCCTGTTTCAAGATTTAAAAAAAATTGAAATAAAACACTCGGGTGAATTGTCCGATTCGATGCAGAGGACATACTAACTTGGCAGCCCCGCTTTTGTCCCTCGCGGGGAAAATTGATTTTTGTATTGTGCTGTATTGTCATGGAGACGATAAATTTCCCTTTCAGATCCGATTTTCCTGATAATGGAGTACGTGGCTTGCGGTAAACTCCAGAGTTTCCTGCGAAACTCGAGAGCTCAGCGCTGCTACGATAATATGCACGGTCCCAGTGATACTCTCACCTCCAGAGACTTGACTTCGTTCTGTTATCAAGTGGCGAGAGGCATGCAGTTCCTATCTTCCAAGGGTGTAAGTAATCGTTTATCAATTCATTCGCACCAACAACTTCCACTCGAGCTTCCCTCCGAGGCTTCCGCCGGAAAATCAGAAAAGTAGATGAAGAGAGAATAATGGTACATGAAATAAAACTGCTCCCTGAATTATTCCTCGCTACAGCCTTCACCTCGCCGAGAGCGCAACTTAAAAGTCGGGCGGGACGTGCGGAAGGCGGGAGTCTTTTTTGAGACTAGAAAAGCTCCTCAAGTTTCATAACTTTTAGCACGTTAAAAAATAATGAGACAATGGCTGCCATGCTTCCTTGCCTCAACCGGCCTTTTGCCGAAGCCGAGTTTCATCGCATCAGCCGCTGGCCGCGTTCCTGACACTCATGTTTACGCAAAATGAGGGCACGTAAATATAGGACTCTCTCAAAGTAAATTATTACTAAGCATTTGATGGAGTCCCTTCATTTTGCAATGTGACAGCCGCAAGTTGGAAGCTTTTGACGAAAGTTTTTGCTGTTGCGAAATCCTGAACTTACTGGAGAAAAAAGTTTTTACGTCGTGCGTATTTTTTCCGAGATAAAAACTTAAGCTTATTGGTCTTTACAATTTTTTAGCTCATTTCTTAAATTTAGGTTTTAAGATTTTTATATCGCATCTCCATCATTAGAGATTATTACCTGTGTTCAAAAGTGCATTTCAAACCCCAATTTTTCGGCAAGGCAAGCATTGTTGCATTGATTCAAGTTGTTGGTGTTTCTTCGTTACTGAAACACGGAACTTACGTTCAATTTGAATATCTTTTTCGTTCGATCGACCTCCCCAGATATCCTCATGGACAATGGGTCCTAAGTAACATTTGAATCAGTGAGAACGAATACACACCAACTCGGTAACTCGAAAATGCTCAACTTCTATTAAAGACAGTTAATTTACATAAAGGTCATCGAAGTTAGCGCATCTGTTCCAACTTGGACCTCAAAGTGTCCATAAGTACTTGTCTTTCGGTAGCAAAAGTCTGTTTCTTAAACTATAACTTCTTCGCCTAAGCGGTGCAGTTGTGTGTGCGTCTTGATTATTTCCATTTTCCGAGTTTGTATGTTTTCGTTCTCACTGATTCTTTTGGGTTCGCATAGAGAAAAAAAAGGAGGTGTTTGCATTTTGGGCATCTTGGAATTTTTTAATGACGTAGGTCGGCACGGCGACTTTTATCATCGATTTTCTTGGAAATGGTGTAGTTTATGAAAAAAATGCATTCTTCATAAAGTGTTTGAAATTATATCATGAGTTGATTTAAGCAAAAAAATCGGACGTTATGGTCCGTTCTTCACACTTCGCATTCCGGATTTTGCCGACCAGGGTGTGCCGACCTACGTCACAGGGTACACTATCCTCAAGATGCAAACACCTCCTTTTTTTTCTCTGTGTTGGGTTAGTAACCTAATTTACTGAGGTACTACCACAAATAATTGGAAGTGTCCATACCATCCAACAACCCCGTCCTCTTTTTCTTTATAGATATGAAGTTTCTACATAGAGTACATAGAGTCGTAATGTGACTGGGAGAGCTGGCGCCATGTTCTGCTCGACGAATTCCGAGCCCGGTGTGCGCCGAGTTCGGGTCACTTTTTCGATACATGTTCGATCCAAAATGGCGGTGTGGAATACGTGATGATTCCTATCTTCTTTGTTTACACTGAATGGCCGGGTACCCGTGTATTGCAAACAATCGATTATGTATCGAAAAAGTGACCCGGCGTCACACAGGAGTCTCGGAATTCGGGACCCGGAAAATGCTTAAAAGTGGCGCCAGCTCACCCACTTACATTACGACTCAATGTACTCTGTGGGTTTCTACGGGACGAAGCTGCTAAAGAACGATTATGATAAGGGACCTCATGATAAGGGGTACTTTTTCAGAGATCTCAGCATACTTTCAACCGTGACTTTTCCTTTATTTTCCAGATAATCCACCGGGATCTAGCCGCGAGGAACGTGCTCGTGGCGGAGGATCACACCTGCAAAGTGGCCGACTTCGGTTTCGCCCGCGACGTGATAACGAGCCACGTCTACGAGCGGAAGTCCGAGGGGCGGCTCCCGATCCGGTGGATGGCCCCGGAGTCCCTCTACGACAACATCTTCTCCGTCAAGTCGGACATCTGGAGTTTCGGCGTCCTCGTCTGGGAGATCGTGACCCTGGGCTCGACGCCGTACCCGGGGCTCGCCGCCGCCGAAGTCATGAAGCGAGTCAGGGACGGCTACCGGCTCGACAAACCGGAGCACTGCCGGAGAGAGCTCTACAACATCATGTACTACTGCTGGGACAAGGACCCCAAGGAGCGTCCCAACTTCAGCGAGTTGGTCGATCTCTTGGAGCAGCTACTCCTCAGCGAGACCGAGTACATCGAGCTCGAGAGGTTCCCCGACCATTCGTATTATAATATGGTGTCCTTGAGCGGCGAGAAGCTCTAACCAATGATTGCAACTCCCACTTTATGACACGGGCCTTTGCCCATCCAAGGCTTCCTTTAATTGATTGGAATAAAACAATCGGGTCAGACCATTATGAGGAGTTTTGGAAAAATACCTACGTGCAATAGCTCAAGACTCTCGTAACCAATGGGGATGCATCAGAAATCAGGAAAAAGAAAATCGACATAGAAGATGAAGAGGAGGAAGAATAATAATAAGAAAAAGAGAGGGGAAGGGAGAAGAAAATGAGAAAAGAAAAGAGAAGAAAAAGAAAGAGAAAAAACGGAAAGAGAGAAGCTTGTGAGATAGAAGAAATGGATATGAGAAGAGGAGGCGAGGAAAACAAAGAGGTATGATGGAGAGAAAGACAAGTATGAGGTAAAAGAAATTCTTCTTGCTCCTCTTTCTCCTCTTCGCCTTCTTCTTTACGACAGAACAATTCGTCGCCTACCTGACATTAGGGCAAAACTACACTCTGCAATGAACCCTGACTTCCATACGTTTCAAAGCTTTTCCAGGTTCATCTTAATGTGTAGTTACGCCCTGTCAGCCAAGCGACGAATTTATAAAGGAATATTTTTACATGTCCTGCAGCTGACTTCGAGCCGACCATTCATTTTATGACCGAAAAATGATAAACGCTCATATTTGCATTAGACTGCCGTGTCTAGTAGTTTGGATCAAAGTGGTGACTTTTCACGTGAAATTCAAAATCGGAAAGTCTACCCGTAGAGAATGTTACAACGTGATGACATGGCCGTGGTACGAGAGCCTTTTCATTTGATGCGCCCGAGTCATTAGCACGTTCAAAAGCGCATGCAAAGGTGCATGAAGTTGTGCGTAGCTCTGCATCCTGCCTCAAACGACTGCGCCGCTCGGGTGGTTTTAATTCCGGAAGTTTCTCCGAGTTTAATAGCTCCAAAGTGGCAAAGTGTCCAACCGAAACTAGTCCAATCGACGATTTTTACGCACCGCTCAACCCTTTGTCTCCGTTCGAAATTGACCTACCGCGATAAGCGTGGATAGCGGTCATGTGAGCTCACTGCGGATGCTGCTAATTCTCGGATGCACTATCTCCGTGAACTTCCACACTTGCCAAACCGCGCCGCGAAGGGCGAGCCACCCGCAGCACGCGACCCGAAATCACCCAAAACCCCGCAACTTCGGTTCGGAAGTACCTTCCGCGGCGGAAGCCAGAAACCCAAGCTCGATGCGCCTGGACAATGAGCTTTCCCGGGCTTTCATCGACTAACAGAGACAACCCGAGCCTTTTCCGTTGACTCGGAACTTTGATGTCGATTTTCGTGGAAAAATTTTCCCGTTAAATAGCGAGGGCGCTAATCTGGCGCCGATTTAATGCCGTTGTAAATCGGGATCATGCGCAACGGTTCGGCAATGCCGTTCGCTATTCCTTACTTCGCTTTTCCAGCGCATTTCCTGCCGCCTTTTGTCGTGATTGTTTGGAAAGGAAGTCTACTTTCATGCGCCTACAAAGGATTGTCCGATTAGGTTCTGAATGCTCGCGGCATTTCACTAACGCTTCTTATGGGTCCTCGATTTTCCAATGTATTCACCAGCTGAAGAGTGGAAGTCAAAACATAGTAAAAGCCATTGGCTGTTGATCAGACAATGTACGGTGATTCTCATGCACTGTAAAATAAAAGCCTGAATTCCTTCGTTTTTCCGATATTTGGATTGCATTTTGCAAAAAGGAACCACTAGCATTGCAATGTTGCTAAGATTGTGCAACTTCTTTTGTCTTGGAGGAAAAACCCGATTATCCATTAATAGTTTCTATTTTACTCGCTAAAAACTGTAAATTTAAGACAAAAATTACCATCTAAATTTAATAGTTTTTCACGATTTCCGCAATTTTATTTCAAAGGATGAAGTTGCACAATCTTAGCATCATTGCAATGCTAGTGGTTCCTTTTTGCAAAATACAATCCATTTTATCGAGGACTCCTATAAATTTCTGTTTTTTATTAATCAAATACAAGAATGGGCTACGAGGCAAAGTCTGCTGTGGAAAAATATGTCATAAGTATTCTCAAGTATTACAGCCAAAGTGAAAATGTCGGTGATTATGATGTCAATGATAATGATCACCGTTGACAAAGAGCGTATGGTCCGGTAAAAAATGTATTAAAATAACTGTTTATATCACTAAACAAAGTTTCGATACCTATGTATTTTGTACATATTTCAAGATTGTAAAAAAAATATTGTAAATAATGTCCGTAAATATGAAACAAATTTTGTATGCTAATTATTGTTTTGATCGTTATTTTTATACTTTTTGTTATTAAAATATTTCTCCAATTTTTATTTGTTTGTTCTTTCATTAAATGCAATTTCGTCAAACCACCAAATAGTGATGAAATTTAAAAAAAAAATGCGTATCTTTCTCATACAAGGCAATAGTTTTTATAGATTCTGTCGGTTCTGATAATTTTCTTTGTGATTGAGCTTCAGGAATGAGGAAAAGTGAAAGTAATGATTAGATTACACCTGCTATATTTTTTGTAGCAAATATAGTAGAAGGAAGATTTATTAAATTTTATTTTTAAATTTCATTTTGGACTAGAGAGTTCTTTCATTGTCAGTTTCGATAAATAAAGTCAAGGAGGATTTAGAAAAAAAAATGTAAAAGAAACTCCAACATAATGTGTCGATACGTCGCTTCATTGATCAAGTTTAGTTATCTATTTGATTGGCTTATTTTACACGTACCATGAAGTGTAGAAACCGCACATCCAAAGAACTACAATTGTTCCAACAGAACTATGCAGAATTTCTTTAGAACTAATTGTATTCTTAAAAAAGAAACTGCTGCCTTGTAAAATCAAATTTTTTGTTACAGGTCGTCGTTTCTATACCTGAAATTATGGCTTGCGCAGCTCAAGCAGATCAAAAACTTTCAGCGTTACAGCACGTATTTTCATGAACAGTCAATGAACGTTCTACCCTGAGAAAAATTTCATTTGCAATAAGTATATGATTGATTACATGATCAATGCTTAAATTTTCTACGAGCCGGATTAAGGGGGTGGCCACATGGGCCGCGGCCCATGGCGGCAAAATTAGGGGGCGGCAAATTTTGCAATTTTTTTAAATGCAGGCACAAAAAAATCGGATTCAGAAAAAAATACAAACAAGAAAAGGTGACAAAATCTCTCAATTCCTGAGTGTTCATTAATTTCTAATTTTGTCGTATTTTTGTGATACAAAAGACTGCGCCCCTTTAATTACTTGAGTTAAGAGAGAAACCAAACACGTAACTTGGCCTGGAGCGGCGCGGCTCAAAGAGATTTGATGACGAGGACTTAAGATGAAAAGGAGAAGCCCTCGACGCGGCGGTCGGCATGTAATACGTATTAGCGCCTACGAGACTGCGTGAATACTTCACGCATTGCGTCAAACACAGCACGGTCAACAGCGGTCGGCGCGGCGTGAAACGCACAATGCCTACAAGACTACATGAATACTTCACGCATTGCGCCAAACACAGTGTGGTCAGCGCGGCACGGCCGCGGAAGTTAAAATTATTAAACCACATTTATGTTCATTCTTTCAAAATGTTTTCATTCTTCTCTTATAAATGGAAGGCCTCGTCCACACAGAGATAGGTTCACGAAACTTAATTTTTGCGCAAAGTTCCGTGAACTTTTGCCAGTAGTGTTGACAGGGCTTACGCAAGAAATGTGTCCAACACAAGTGAACGCGTCTTATGCACCTTTCTCCCTCTGGCACGTTCACTTGATGGTTTGTATTGATGCTTCAAAATAAATGAGAAGAGGGCGGCAAAATACAGGCGGCCCATGGGCGGCAAGTAGGTAAATCCGGCCATGCGCCCCATTCTTCAGGTCTCAAAAAAGAAAAAAAAGAAGTTCTCTAGATTTGCAAACATGTATAAATCTAAATGATTAAGACATGAGCCACTTTTTGAGGAGCGTTTGAGGTTTAAAACATGACAGAATTCATTGCTAGCCCGTCACACCATTCCCAATGACAACATCCACAGGATTCGATACATTGTATCCAAATCGCCGTCAAATCAGTCGCAAAGGTAGTCTGCCGCGCTAAGGAAGAAAGCCGTATGAACATTCGAGAGTAGCCAAATTTCCTTCAGTAAAATGCTTATTTTTGAGGAAAGTTATGAATATTTTTCCTTTAAAGTTTCAGGAACTTTAGGTGAAATTGCAAACAGCATTATCCGAATAATTGGAAGAAATATGTTTTTAAGTTCACCAGAAAATTCGTGTTTTAGAAATGGAAATTTGGCAACGCCTGAAGGTTCATACGGCGTTTTTCCTCAGCACGGCAGTGGTAGAAATTACGTACCTAAACGTGCCATAATGGAGGGGGAAATGTCTTTTTGGTCATATCTACAGTTACTTTTTATTCAGTCTGGCCGACAGTTCGAAAAAAAGACGAGACAGTCTCGCATAAAAGTTACCGGCTCTACAAAACTATACTCAACATTTTATAAATTGTTTTAATTTCATCTAAGGCCGTGCACAATCTCATAAATATAAGAGGATTCATGAAAGCTACGCAGAACGATGAGTTTCAGAATTTCGACGATCTGTCAAGCTATACACGATTCGTGCACCAAAGGGAAAAGATTATCGAGGCTCTTGCAGATTGAGAGAGGGTGTACCTGTGAATGCACTTCGCCACTGCGAACGTAGCTAAGCGGAAAGGAATTAAATTATTGCACCAGTGAGCAAGAAATAAATCGAACTAGGATTTGTCACTTGCAATATTCATTCTTTGATCAAAACCTCAAAACTACAATGCATCCTTGCGTATTTTCTCATCCATCATTCGCGTACCCTTTTAACGTCCCTTTGATCTTTGAAGGAGAACCCCGATGGGCACAGTTCAAATTCACCCTCGGTTGATTTTTTCTAATATTGGCGATCTGAAAACCGGGATATCAGTGTGCCTCTTGCGAGTCTCATCCTCAGGGTTCTCACTTGAATATTTTCTATGCAATTACCGCGACGTAAAAGAGTTTTCCGGGCTTTTTTCCTCTTTTTCATTTACTCTCTCCTTTCAATTAGAGGAGCTTGATGACCCAAATATTTCGACGGTGAAACTCGCAAACCGCGTATCTCGGTTTATGCGACGTTGTAGACTTCCTTCATACTTCATGTTTTAAGCGGAGAGCTACTCGACGTCAGTTCTATAAAAAAAATCCTATTAATTTCAAGATTTAAAGTTGGCTTGATTCTCTTTGAATAAATAAAATAGGAAGGGAAATTTTGAGACATTGCAATGAAGATAAGTGGTTTTGCATTTTGGTCATCGATAATTCGTGTAAATTACACTGCGACATCCTGACGCACGTATATGTTACAGGCACATTCCGATTTTGGGCCGATTATAATTGGCCCGAGCTTATTCCGATCGGCTCATCGGAAATTGGGCCGATTTAATTTCTTGGGACGAATTTGTATTACTGGGTCACTGAATTCCCTTTATGAGAGACAATTGTTTAATCTCTTCAACATCTATTGGCTTTCGTCAACTTTTAAATTCTAATTTTCTCAGTTCATCACGATGATAACCCATCGATCCAAGGAGAGACTCCTCTTAAACTCAGAAATGGATGAAGTTCACATAAACAGGGACGGATTTATACCTACTTACCGCCCATGGGCCGCTAGTATTTTGCCGCCCCCTTCTCATTCCTTTTGAAACATCAATGAAAACCATCAAATGAACGTGCCAGCGGGGGAGGGGTGCATAAGACGCGTTTACTGGTGTTGAACACATTTTTTGGGAAAGCCCTGTCAACACTACTAGCAAAAGTTCACGGAACTTTGCGCGAAAGATAAGTTTCGTAAACCTATCTCTGTGTGGACAAGGCCTTCCATTCACAAGAAATGAACGAAAAAATTATGAAAGAACAAACATAAATGTGGATTAATGATTTTAACTTCCGCCGCCGCGCCTCGCAGACCGCATTGTGTTTGACGCAATGCGTGAAGTATTCACGCAATCTTGTAGGCGCTATGCGTCTCACGCTGATCACACTGTGTTTGCCGCAATGCGTGAGGTATTCATGCATTCTTGTAGGCGCTATCCGTTTCACGCTGTCCGCAATGACCGCACTGTGTTTGATGCAATGCGTGAAGTATTCGTGCAGTCTTGCATGTAGGCGCTAACATTTGTTACATGCCGATCGCCGCGCCGAGGGCTTCTTCTTTTCATCTCAAGTCCTCAATATTTCTCTCTACGTAAGTCGCGCCGTTCCAGGTCAAATTGCGTGTTTGGTTTCTCTCTTAACTCGACTAATTAAAGGTGCTATCTCTTGTATCACTGAAAGACGACAAAAGTAGAAATTACTATACTCTCAGAAAATTAGAGATTTTGTCGCCTTTTCTCGTTTGTAATTTTTTTTCTAAATCCGATTTTTTTTTGTACCTACATTTAAAAAAATTGCAAAATTTGCCGCCCCCTTTAGATTTGCCGCCATGGACCGCGGCCCATGTGGCCACCCCCTTAATCTGGCCCTGCACATAAAAGAGATGAAGAGCAAAAGATCGATAGAATGAAAATGTCTGACATTGTCCCAAAATATTGCTAAGATTCCGAGATGGAAGTCGAACATTTTCTGGCAGTCAAATGCAGAGTATGCAGCTGATGAGAACCTTTTTCGTGCAGTGACCACAAGTTTCTGCGGAAATCCCGTCGGACTTCAACCCCCGTCCAATAAAGCGGAACCCCGAAGCTATACTGGGAGCTGCACCACCCACCTTTAGGTAAATTCTTATTGCGGTTCTTTTGATTAAAAGTCAAGCAAGCTGCCCCGGATTCATCGTCGAAATAGATTGGCGCATGAAAATAATTTGAGCCGTCTGGCTGAGACTGGGGTCACAGATTTCCACGTAATTCAGTTTTCCAGAACTGACGTGCCTCCATTACAAGCTTCAGATAGCAGAGATTCTTGCAGGATTCGATTTTGCAAGACGCGGATCAGTGCGTTGCACTTGTTACCGGCGAGACGAACCTACAACGGCCCGGGATCTAGTCCACCCTCGCGCTTCGCCCAAAGGTTACCGCAGCCGCTCTTTTGATTAAAATCAAAGCAAGTCGTCAGGATACCATGTGGAAATATTTTGGGCATCCATTTAATTTGAGCCCCTCACAAACGACTGAACCGCAGAAAAGGTTTTCCGGACACAGATACTCATATGCGGAGACTAACACCAAACTTTCAGATGCTTTACGCCACGCCGATCTCAAGCCCACTTCTGCCAAAACCGCAGAGAATGGAGGGTCAATGTTGCTAAATTGACAGCTTTTCGGTTCATTCTTCGTATGAATATATTCTACGGTGAAACTACCAAACCACGTATCTCGGTTTGCGACGTCGCAGACTTCCTGTCATACTTTATTTTTTAAATGAAAAACTACTTAACATCCAGTCTTGAAAATTTCTGTGATTTTTCCTTTTTGTGCGGAGAAAATTCCGTGAGAATTTCAAGGAATGATATTGATTTGGTCTACTTCAAAAAAATAAAATGCGAGCGTAGATTTTTAAACACCGCAAACGAGATACGTGGTTTGGTAGTTTCGCCGTCGATATGGGCCACCAGACAAGTCGCAAAGAGCTTGATGCAAAAACGGCTTTTTTCGCCCCCCTCTGGAATTTCTTCAGACTTTGTTTATTGATTACTCATACTTGAGCGCTTCTTTTCCCAAATTTTCAGACCCCCAAAAAATTTTTGGGGGGAGCTAGGGGGGGCGGAAGTCAAAACCTGTGAAACTCGATATCTCTCGAACGAAGAAACATATCGAGGTCCGGTTTGGACGAAAAATCGTCTAAAATTGCATACTTTAAGATTCTAAAGGTCAAAATCCCGATATCACATTTTTAAGTCAACATATGTGCTTTTTTCCAGTTTTTAGGTCTAGAAAATTTCTTTTAAACGAAAAATTTACAAAGATCTCAATTTTTTATTTGAACCAAAACCAGTTTTTTAAATTGTTCGTCTTTTTCCGCATCCAACGAGTGGTCCATTAAGCTGGGAGAACCAAACGGTTCCGGAGTTATGATCGGTTGAAGTTTCCGCTCAACGCGCGCCGACCGATTTTCGCGCGCAAAAAAGTCGGATTTCACTGTTATTAAATCAGATTGAATGTTCAAACTGAGCAAAATGCATTATTAGGGACTCTTGAGGGTCGCTGAGTTCAGAAATCACAGATACTTCCAAAAAATTCACGTTTTTAAAATTACAGCTCCGTAGCGCTATTTTAGAGGCCCACTGAGCGCCGACCGGCCGCTCAGTGGTTCTGTACGGAGCTGTAATTTTAAAAACGTGAATTTTTTGGAAGTATCTGTGATTTCTGAACTCAGCGACCCTCAAGAGTCCCTAATAATGCATTTTGCTCAGTTTGAACATTCAATCTGATTTAATAACAGTGAAATCCGACTTTTTTGCGCGCGAAAATCGGTCGGCGCGCGTTGAGCGGAAACTTCAACCGATCATAACTCCGGAACCGTTTGGTTCCCCAGCTTAATGGACCACTCGTTGGATGCGGAAAAAGACGAACAATTTAAAAAACTGGTTTTGGTTCAAATAAAAAATTGAGATCTTTGTAAATTTTTCGTTTAAAAGAAATTTTCTAGACCTAAAAACTGGAAAAAAGCACATATGTTGACTTAAAAATGTGATATCGGGATTTTGACCTTTAGAATCTTAAAGTATGCGATTTTAGACGATTTTTTGTCCAAACCGGACCTCGATATGTTTCTTCGTTCGAGAGATATCGAGTTTCACAGGTTTTGACTTCCGCCCCCCCCCTAGCTCCCCCCAAAAATTTTTTGGGGGTCTGAAAATTTGGGAAAAGAAGCGCTCAAGTATGAGTAATCAATAGACAAAGTCTGAAGAAATTCCAGAGGGGGGCAAAAAAAGCCGTTTTTGCATCAAGCTCTTTCTTTTGTTTTCAACGATGAATCCCCGTCGCGGCATTTGTAACAGGAATTTCACTCGTGTTGATCCCACGAAATATTTTCTCAGGTAGGTACTCTAGGGGGCGATGTCGGGTAGGAGTGGATTCAGGTTAAAACTCGAGGGAGGAGGGAATTTGACGATGTTTCATGTGAAAGTCTGAAGAGCACATTCCCCAGAGCAGAGATATGCTCTTCGGACTCCCCCGGGAAAGCTCTTTGAAGAAAAATAAAAGAAAAAAAAACATATGTACCAGATTGAATTTTAAACAGTTTTAGCTCAAATTTATGGAATATTCCGAAGGCGTAAGTCCGCAATCACACCTCTCTTTTGCGGTGTCTGAAAATCTCCGCCTCTATGATATTTTTTTAAAGGAGAACAAATCGACATCATTCCTTGAAGTTTATGCAGAATTATCTTCTCACAGAGAAGAAAAATCACGGCAATTTTAAAGAATTGCCGTTGAGTTGTTTTCCGTTGAAAAAATAAAGTATGACGGGTGGTCTGCGACGTCGCAAACTGAGATTCCCGACTTACACCGTCGATTTGAGTTTAATTGACTTTAGTTTATTTATTTTTTAATTAAGTTTAGCTTAATAAATTGCTACTAATCGATTGATTGTTATACAGTTCTACCTCTAAGTTAATTTTGAAAATTTCCAAAAAGTTCAGCATTTTCTAAGGCATGATGAAAACATGTCTTCAGGTTCTCAAATTATTGCCCTGTCTGATGGCCTAATGTTGGGTCAGGCGTAATATGGATGAAACCCTCTGTCATCTACTTGAAATCTCTAAAATTAGCGTAATGAACTGAACAGATTACAGATTAAGAACTTCGCTGAGAATCAAGCAAAAGACATTGGAGGAAATACTCGAATACATGGAAGACAACAATTAAAGTTTCCCGTATGGAATAAATTAGGAGCTTCAAGTTTCCGAAGCTTCGGAAGAGCTATTTCTTTTTAATCGGGTTTCCTCTTATATGGGAGAGGGGAAACCCGGATTAAGTCAACTGCCACGTGATTTTGCGATCTGCAGTACTTCCCTCGACTTCCATTTAAAAAAAACACACCATCCATTTCCTCGCCCGTCTTTCTCGGGTACAAGTAAGTTTACTTGTGAAGTTGCGAATGGAAAGTTAAACCGCTGGTCTGTTACTCCGGCAAAAAACTAGTGAGTATCATAGTAGGTTTCCAATTCAATTATTTTCCCCCTTTTTCTTCGCACACAAGGTTTGCGATTCTTATTTATCAGCACTTTACTTCAACTGAAGTCTGCTCCAAATAACTCTGCGAATTTTGAATTGATAGGAACGAATGAATGAAAATTAAACGCTCAACCTAAAAAGAGACATAGTTGCCGTGAAGTGACAATATATGGACATGCCTATTTAACATCTCATCACAACTAATGAGATCTTGAATCGTGTTTCCACGCACATTTTAATCAGTCAACATTAGAGCATGTACAAGAAGTATTTTACAGGTAAGACAAGTTTATTCGATAAACGAATATTTATCAGATGAACTCCAACAAGGCTATTCAAAGTTCTAAGGAGTATTTGAAGTGAGTCACGGCAGGGCAAATTTTTACGATACTTCTGAACCTACGATGAATTTCTGAAAAAAATCGTTGGACATCTCCGGTTCCTGGTAAAAAGCCATTTTAATTTTAATGAAATACAAACAATTTTCAAAATTCCCACGCAATCTTAACACGGAGAATACTTACTTACTCAGTACTTAGTATGGAAGAGTGCTCCGCATTTTTTGTTTATTTATTTATTTATTTTTATTTATTTTTTTTTTGGCTTTGGAAAAAAATGTTTTAACAGCGATCTGATCATATACTACATCCTCATTCTGTAAAAGTTCTGATTGACTACTCGTCGTTTAAGGAAACCAAATTCAAAAAAACTTCGTTTGTTTTTTATGTTTTCCATTCGAAACCCCTAGTAAAAATTGGCAGTAGAATCTGTGTTCCAAAATACCATAGACCTACAGCCGGCTGTAAGATTTCCAATAGCTTCTATAGCCGGCTACACAATTTCTTATAGCTTTTTATAGCCGATGGCGATTAAGCAACAGCCAGGCGATAAAGTGTATGCTAAACGTTACTAATTACGGATGCTAGGACTTAGTGAGCTTTTGGAATACTGCACTCTTTTTGGGCCGTGGTATCTTGATTTATTTTGCGAGGAAAGCTCCGTACTTTTGATGGATGCCTGCCATTACTAATATATTAGAGCGCCTTCAGTTTCGTATGATACTGTGAAATACCTCCGGTGTGAAATAGTTGCTTCAAGCGCCGTGGCAGGCGGGCAGCCAGCGCGAAACGCGCACTGGCGCCTACAAACCTAACAGGGATACTTCACGCGTTGCGCAATGCGTGAAGCATCCCTGTTAGGTTTGTAGGCGCCAGTGCGTCGCCGCTTCGCTTTGTGTTAGGCTCTAATATGTAATCTTGATTAATTATTCACGTTAATTTATTAAAAGCGTTATTCACTTCATGATTTTGAAATGTTTGCCCATCCTTTATGGATTATTCTCATTTAATTGATGAAAAAAAATATGTATTAAAGGAAAAGTAGCCTTCTTTAGCCGGCTGTAAGAATTCCTATGGTATTTTGAAACGCAGCTCTTATCGCCAATTTTTACCAGGGACTCTCTAAAATTTCAATGAAAGTTTCTTTTGCTCAATAAGTCCCTTTTTCCTTAGGACAGTCACATATTGACGGTATAAATCCAAGCATCTCGGTTTGCGACGTCGCAGACCTCCTGTCATACTATATTTTTAAATTGAAAAATTACTCCACGGCGATTCTTAAAAACTGCCGCGATTTTCCCTCTCCATGCCGTGAAAATTCTGCACAAACTTCAAGGAATGCTGTCGGTTTGTTCCTCTTCAAAAAAAATAAAATAGGAGCGAAGATTTTCAAACAGCACAGACGAGATATGCGGTTACAGGCTCACGCCGTCGACATAGGTTATTTAAAGTTTGTTTTTAAAGTATTTAAGCACATTGGTTTTTATTACGTTGAACGAGGTATCACTAAGTTTGACAATCGTGACGTCGTTGACTTAATATTTTAATTATTGATTTTCTTCTCCTTTTTTTCTCGAGGAGGGGTAGGCGGATGTTTTTCCCATGTGTTAATTTTCACAAATTCCTACACCCGGAGAAAAATGTATAAATATGCATACTCTTTTCCGAAATGAAGAAAACTCCTCTGTTTCCGGTGTAGTGCAATTCAATTGCTGAGGAACACTCGTTTAAGAGTTGGTCGTTGGAATTTCGCCTCGCTGTGGAATGTGATGAAAGGATTAATAAATGCTTGTACGAGAAATATTATGAAATACAAAGTGGGTGATCCTTGCGTAGGAGGGGTCTACTTACCCTTACATCCCAAGCTCTGACCTTAATTAAACAGCCAGGATTTTCAGCTATTTGATCTCTGAGAGTTGTTTTCCCCCCTTTTTTTTAAAAAAAAGACAAAAAAGGAATACAAGAGAACAAAGCTAAAGAAGGCGCTAGAGCAGGCTTGGGTGCTTTTATTAATGCGTGAAAGTTCGGCTTTGAGCTGGCGAATGTGCAAAACTGGACATTGAATGCGAGAACGTGACATGCGAATGAAATTAAAGCTGCGTCGCTAATTAATAGCTTACTCACAACAAATTCATTGTAAAAGCAACTCCCGCACGAGTTCATCCGAGACACAGTCCTCCTTTTACATAATTAATTAATTAATTAATGCTTGACAAGTAAAAATTACTCCAGGGACATGCAGCTACAATTCTGGATGCTGAGCGGTGAGCGCTCTTTCCGGCATGATCATACAGAGACCAATGAATAGTGCCTCTATAGATTTGGATTGAGACCTTTATTCATGTTGCTAACTGGACTTCGATGATGATCATCGTCAGAGGCAAGAGACCCTCCACTAGTATCTTGACAATGGTGGAAGCTTTTATACTTTCGGGACCTCAACATTTATCGCTGTTGACCTACCTACTTGGTTTATGGTTACGTGTCAGGAGTTTCGTTTTGCAAACAAGCTGAAGTTTGGGAAACTTGTTTGGCTCATGACGTCACCCGAAGCTCGTAATCCACCAAGTAGGTGGCTTAACAGCCGAAAGAAGAGTGATGACTGTCGCATGGCCGGATTCACCTACTTGCCGCCCATGGGCCGCCTGTATTTTGAGCCCCCTTCTCATTCGTTTTGAAACTCGATAAAAACCATCAAGTGAACGTGCCAGCGGGGGAGAGGTGCATAAGACGCATTTACTCGTGCAGAACATATTTTTTGGGAAAGCCCTGTCAACACTATTAGCAAAAGTTCACGGAACTTTGCGCAAAAGTTAAGTTTCGTAAACCTATCTCTGTGTGGACAAATCCTTCCATTCATAAGAAATGAACGAAAAAATTATGAAAGAACAAACATAAATGTGGATCAATGATTTTAACTTCCGCCGCCGCGCCGCGCAGACCGCACCGTGTTTGGCGCAATGCGTGAAGTATTCCGACAGTCTTGTAGGCGCTATGCGTTTCACGCCGACCGCTGCTGAGCGCACTGTGTTAGACGCAACGCATGAAGTATTTACGTAGTCTTGTAGGCGCTATGCGTTTCACGCTGACCGCACTGTGTTTGGCGCAATGCGTGAAGTATTCATGCACTCCTGTAGGCGCTATCCGTTTCATGCTGACCGCAATGACCGCACTCTATTTGATGCAATGCATGAAGTATTCGTGCAGTCTTGTAGGCACTAATATGTGTTACATGCCGATCGCCACGCTGAGGGCTTCTCCTTTTCATCTCAAGTCCTCGTTATCATTTCTCTCTAAGTCGCGCCGTTCCAGGCCAAATTGCGTGTTTGGTCTCTCTCTTAACTCGACTTATCGAAGGTGCTGTCTCTTGTATCACCAAGAGACGACAAAATTAGAAATTACTACACTCTCAGGAAATGAGAGATTTTGTCGCCTTTTCTCGTTTGTAATTTTGTTTTTATAAATCCGATTTTTTTATACCTACACTTTAATCAATTGCAAATTTTTGCCGTCCCTTAGATTTGCCGCCATGGGCCGCGGCCCATGTGGCCACCCCCTTAATCCGGCACTGGACTGTTGCTCCCTTATGATTGTCCATGAGGAAGTGTTGAATCCCTGCTTCCACCCGTCGCCAAGAGCCGAGTGGAGTGTCTCTTGTCTGAGTATCATCATGAACTCAACGGCGCCATCATCGTGATCATTATCATTGTATAAAGCACGAAACGTAACTTGACATGGTGAACTTGTATTTGCATGAACACCAGTGCTCAAATGAATCTTGTAAGATGAGATACTTTGGACTACCAATATTATGATGTCCTCAGCTTTGGATGGGAAATCGTTAACTACAGGGGGTGTCCCAGACCATCTCGTACCAAGCTTTTTTTTCAGTTAGGTATTTTATATAGGTCGGAGTCGAGGACTGTGAGGACGAAAAATGAATCCCGAAATCCCAAATACCCCCCCCCCCCCATATTCCTCTTAGGAATTAAAAAGAGGTTCCTGGCTTCAAAAAGTGGAGTGCCTTCACAATTGACAACTAGGCAAGGTACAAATTGAAGCACTGCTATACATGATTTTAATCAGAATTTCATGTAGAACGAGATTCTTGCATCAAAAAATACTGGAATCAACTCCGAACTAAGATAATAACCTTTTAATTTTACATTGGTTACAGGCAATTTGTATTGCCCGGCCACAAGAAATTCAATACTCTACGTGAGTCAAATCGCGTCTTATTACAACGGTTTCGGTAGGCTTCTCAATCGAGCACTGTTCCTTTCCCAGCCTTCATCATTCAAAGTGTAAACAATTTGCTATAACTGAGCCAAAGCGTCATGATTGAGGAGACAATATTTTCGTATAGCAGAGACTGCCATGGTAACGTTTAGTGTGCGATTTGACTCACGCAGACCATTGAGTTTTCATGAGAGGGAGGTTTGAATTCACGCGTCAACTAACATTAAATATCTTGATTAGGAGATAATTGCAGTAATTTTCGTTGCGCAAATTGTATTCTACGTGAAATTTTGGTCAAAAATCATGTATCAGAATGATTAATTTTGTGCCTTGTCTAGTGGTCCATTTCGAAATTCTTTCATCAAAACAAGAATGTGCGGAAAGTTTAAACCTTAGTAGATACCAAGAAGTTCAAAATCGACCCATCCGTGTCCGAAACATGACCTTTGAGGTTGGGGTATAGAGCCCCAAGAAAAAATTCTTGGACACTAAATTGACATTAGAGGCCCAGAATAAAGGTGTGTTTGTGAGAAATTGACTCCAAGGAGACCAAATCTGGCAGTCATGAAGCCCATTGTGTCCTCGATGGCGGAGTAGAGTAGTATTTTTTGTTTTTTAATTTATTTTATTTAAACACTAAAATCTGAAATGGATTTAAGTCGTTCTTGCTTTTAAATTGGCTAAAAGGACAACAGTTATTGAGCGTTTTATTTATTCCGAAAATATTTGGCGAAGGTCTGGTCGAAGTGGCGCAAGGCATCTGACAGTGTGGATCTCGATGGGTGGGAGGAGGGGGTGACTAAAACGAACCCCTGACACACAGCAGTTCCCCTCGCAGCGTGAAGCCTCAGTCTGGTCTTGAGGGTTGTGCGACCGCCTCAGTAGCTATAATGCCTCTCGCGCCAATCCGCGGTTCGGCTCGTAAAATTGGAAGTGTCGTAAACACATACTTCGCAACCATCTCGACTCGCGCGTCTAAAAACCTCTAAAAAAAGGACTTGCATCAAAATAACAAAAAATGTGACGTTTATGTGAATATATTTGGTGCTAACTTTGCTCACTGTGGAATGGATAATTAAGTGTAAAAATCCCAGAAAATTATAATGCAATGTAATAACATGAGAAAACTCCATCAGGTGTGAATTTTCCCTTAAGTTATGATGATCTACAACTATCGTCGTATTGAAAATTAGTAGAATCTTCATTGTTCCACCGCCATAATGGTGGTTATAATGGTGCCACCGGTAAAAATGGCTATCGATCAGAGGGAATCAAGAGAGACAAGGGTGATCATTAAATTAATAAAAGAGGGATTCGACCATATCAAAGTTTTTAAATATTTTTACCTCAAAAGACTCATCCACAACCCATTTTCATTCAACTCTATTTTCAAGGTCAACTAAAAACTTTTCAAAAGTTTAACGATCCTAGAATATGAATACAAAATTATTCCCGAAAATTCTTAAGTGATGAAAATATTTTTATGTTTTGTAATTTTATTTTTAATGTTAAGTCGCCTGAAAACACTAATGATGCGCGAGAGACTCCAGAGTCGTATCAACTAATCTAGTTACATCCTCTTCCAATCCGTTAGGAGGATATCTGTTAATCATGTCTTAAAACCTAGAATGCAGTATGCTGCATCTCAACATTATTGTGTTAACTATTCTCTGATAGCACCGGGAAACAAAGAGTTTTTTTTTCAAATTGTTTTAACTTTTTAATTAAACGTTTTCGGTGACTTTTTGGCACACTCAAGTGAAAATATTCTTTAGAGATCTCTTGCGTTTCATTTTGAAGAACTTGCTTGAAAATTACTTAGGAACGTTGCGAAACTTTTAAAATTTAGTCGACCTCCACTCCATTAGAGGACACATGTAACTCACTTCAAATTTTTTATTACAAAATTAAATTTTTTCACAGATTTTCTCCGAGGTGTCATATTAATCTTTTAATGTTGCACAAAAATAAGATTGTCATTACGTTAATTACAAGTTTATTTACTTTGGATCCCTCTGGTTTCTCAATTCAACTAAAGACCTTAAAGTTCCCAGTGATTACCGAGCGTCAAATATGCTTCGTTACAGCAATACCTAAATTAAACCAAAGTTCAGTTTCGTCAAAAAATTCGAGGAGTAGATCACCGTGCAATTTTTTTTTTATTTTTTTAAAATATTTTGTTGATATAGACGACTATAGAAAGTATTAACCCTATTTCCGCGCTATAGTCTCCGTTGGCGAACATCGCTTTGTGCCTCAGTTTGCTCCGCAATTTAATACGCGGAAATAATCGTTTTCCTATTAGCTCAAGAAGATTAAATCCTGTTTGCGGTTAGGTACTCGCGGTTTAGCCCCTTTGTCTTTACCGGTCGCTTGCGCTCGGTGGAAAAAGGGATCTCTATGTTGGTTGTATCCAGTTTAGGCGGGGACAGTAATTTTCCTAATGTAATTTCAAAAACAAGTGCGGGTGAACTCAAATGAAAATATAATTTTCTCCCCGCCTCGAAGCACAACATAAAACAATCCGAAACGTGTTCAGAGCAGTGCAGTGATTACTAATTTTAAAAAGTGTCAGAAATGTGTCAGAGGCCTCGATCTCTACGAAAAAGTAAGCAGCAAGGGCTATCAATAAAACAACTCGGAAAAGAAATTTAAAACACTGTGAAAATATGGTTTTTGAAATGTCTCATGGACGCCTTATATCTGGTGGTCTGCAGCAATTTTCTAAACATTCTGGACACGTTCTGGTGATTTTAGAGTTCCCCAAAATGCTTATTGTGAGATGTTTCAAAAACATTAAAACGTTCCAGTGTCACATTTTTAAGATATTTCTGAAACGTAGTGTCCTATCGTGAAATTATCATGAGACAAAAAGCCGAGGCCTCCAGATCATAGAGTTCTTCCCATTATTTCGATTTGGGAGATTGCACATTTCTTGTCTTTCATTTTTTCTGGCGACAACTAATAAGCATAATTTCTGAGAATTCATGCTATTTGTTTCTCATCTTATAAGAAATATTCTTTGAAAATCCGAAACAAGGGACTGTTCATAAGATACATAACGCTGAATATCGGATTTCTTCCACTTTCCCCTCCCCCGCGTAACGCACTCCTCACACATTGCCGTGCTAAGGAAGAACGCCGTATGAGCATTTGAGAGTTGCCAAACTTCCTTCGATAAAATGTTTACTTTTTAGGAAAGCTATTTATATATTTCCTTTAAATTTTCAGATTCTTTATAGGTAAAATTGCGAAAAAAATTACCTGACAAATTGGGAGGAAAATGTCCGTAAGTTTACTAGTAAATTCGCGTTTTGTCAAAGGAAATTTGGCAACACCTGGAGGTTCATACGGCGTTTCTCCCAAGCACGGCAGCACAGGTGTGCGCCCCGTAAAAATTACCTAACGCTCAGTTCGACCCCCACCCTTAGTTCGACCTCTACCCTCCTCAAATTATCGTTTGACATGAATCATTCATCCTAGAGTTCCTTTATACTGAGAGTCAAGACAACACCCCCTCATGGAGTCACAAACGGGAATAAATATTACACAAATTAAACGTTTTTCGTAATCTTTGATCGGCCCATTCTCGAATTCCTTTCTCCATTCCTGCCCTCATTCCGTTTGTTCCTTGTCGAACCCGTAATTCCTCGGTCCATTCCAGATTATGATCTTTGCAATTGGGGAAAATGTAATCTTTATTCCCGTTTGTGACACTGTGGAGGCCTAAAATACGGCAACCAATCAGAAATGGATTCACATTGTCTTGACTCTCAGTATAAAGGGACTCTAATGGAGCACTAGACAAGGTACGAATTTCAGCATTCTGATTCATATTTCTTAACCAAAATTTCACGTAAAACACGATGCGCACAACGAAAAATACCGAAATCAACTCCTTACGAAGATATTTAATGATTCTTGATGCGTAAATTCAAACTACCCGCTCATGAAAACTCAATACTCTACGTGATTCACATCGCGTGCTAAACGTTATCATAACAGTATCTGCGATTTAAAAATGTGGCAACCTCAATTTTGACGCTTTGGCTCAGCTATAGCAAATTACCAATAGTTTGAACAACACATGGTGGGAAATGAACATCGCTCAATTGAGAAGCTTGCTGAAACCGTTGTAGTGCGCGATTTGACTCACGTAGAGCTTTGAGTTTCTTGTGAGCGGGCAGTTCAAATTCCTCGTACCCAATGTGAAATAAAAACGTTGATATCTTCGTTAGGAGTTAGTTTGAGTAATATCCATTGCGCTAATCGTGTTCTACGTGAAATTCTGGTTAAGAAAAATTTATCAGATTGCTTAAATTCGTACCTTGTCTAGTGGTCCATTCATCCTAGATTGTCGAAAAATCGGCACTACGCACGGACCCATTCTAACGTCACGTATAGGAAACCAATACGCCTCCTCCATACTGTAACGCAGGCTCGGTCCCTTGTTTCCCTCCAGTGTTACGTATTTTATGAGAGGCCTCTGAAAAGACGTTCGAATGAGCTCTATTGATAGTTCGAGGTATCGTGGTGCGCCATTCGCTCCATAATTTGGAGTCGCATGCCTAATTTTATAATTGTCTCTTGCTCCTCTCAATACGTAAAAGTAGTTCTCTGAAAACCTCTGTGGTCTGGGAGCTGAATTTATCAGGCTGTGTTGTGAGGCAGAAATTCGACTTTAATGTGGACCGGTGCAGTTGAAAACAAAAGTTCGGAAATTCTCTCGGCCGATCCCCCTAATCTGCGTCAAAACAGAACCACCGAAACTTTTTCGAATTAGAGAGGCCGGTCTCTATACCAGTTTAACGTGCACAGAGCGTGCTACCCTGAATTTGAAGTATTGGGTGTTTTATTTGCAGCGTTTTGGATTTCGGTGTTAATTCGCTCTCTGGTAGGAGTCCAAATTTAACACCAACGAGGCGGGACAAATACGTGTTTTTATTATTTTGGGATAAAGAGATTTGCCCACGCGTGAGAGTTTACTTCGACTTTCATCAACTGGACTACATTTTGCAATTAGTAACTAGAAATTCCGGCCCGGTTCAAAAACAACGTATGTGCCATTAATTTCCCTATGTACATAAGTGTTTTTTTCAGATGAGCCAGAATTTATAGGTCCAAATTGCAAAATGCAGTCCAACTATCCGTCTGAAGTTGCACATTGACGGTAAAACCCAAAAACGTGCACCTCGAGCGCGAAGTTTCAAAATTTCCGTTCTGTTTGAATGGTTTCCCTCACAAAGAATATCACAATGATTTTTACCCAAAATTTTCAGAGAATATTCGTAATTGTTAGAAAAAACTGAGTGCATAGAATTTAATATCCAAAATGGGTTTGCGTGGAATTTGTTTAACTACATGAGACGCTGCCTAATTTTTTCTGATGTTTAATTTTTTGAACAGGAACCTAAGTTACGTTTTTAAGTATGTTTTACATAATTAATGGCAAAGGTTGAAAATGTTGAAATATTTAAGTTTGCTGTTTGGAAAAAAAAGTTGAAATGAGAAAAAATTAGGTAACTTGAAGTGCAGTTAGACTGAGACCTGCTGAATCCATCCATTTATATTACTCCTAAAAAAAATGAGACTGGAATTGTGCAATGTCGCGAACCAACATGAGTTATTCCGTAGTTGCACTACAGACATGCCTGAAAGCCTCTCATAGGGGACAAATGCTGATTATGTATATTAATAGATATATCAATAGAGAAAGAAGACAAAGAGAAAATGAAGCCATCCTGTGCTGCAGTGCTAAGGAAGAATGCAGTATGAGCCTTCAAACGTCGCCATATCTCTTCCTGTAAAAAACTAATTTACCGGAAAAATGGTGAATATTTTTCTTCAAATTTTTTCAGACAATTGCGTTCGTGATTTATTATAAATATCTGAAAATTTCAAGGAAAAATACGCAGAGCTTTCCTCAAAAATTCAAGTTTTATACGGGGAAATTTGGTACGACGTTTGGCGAATTTTCGTACGACGTTCTTCTCTAGCACGGTAAAAGTGGTGAAAGTGAGTGGTTTCAATGGAGATGTTGCATGTGTGAGGGATTTGCGATTTGACTGTTGATTCTTATGTAAAAGTTCGCGAGAAACACGATGGTGTCACTGGTTTTCTCTGAAATCATCTCCCAAGCTCAAAAAAAGCTCTCAAAGTGAGGCCAAAATGGAGGGGATATCCCACCTTACCCTGAAGTCCACCTTACCCTGAGAGTCCACCTCTACATCAAAACAAACTCTCCATGCAAAGATAGGGAGCAAATACATTAGCAGGGTTGCCGTGTTTTCAGTTTTGGAGTCCCCAAATAAAAGGACAGCCCTGTCAATGTATTTGCTCCCTATCTTTGCACGGAGAGTTTGTCTTGATGTAGAGGTGGACTCTCAGGACAGCGTGGGATATCCCTTCATTTCGGCCTCAACTTGAGAGCTTTTTTTGAGCTTGGGAGTTGATTTCAGAAAAAACCAATGGCACCATCGTGTTTCTCGCGAACTTTTACTTTAGAATCAACAGTCAAATCGCAAATTCCTCACACATGCAACACCTTCATTGAAAAAAGAGGTAAGTAAACAAAGAAAATCCATGCGTTTATTGTTGTTCTCAACACCGCATTTTTGCATTCAATTAAATGCGAGAGAACGACGTGAGGTAGATCCTAAAATCGCACTCTGGAGCTCATTTCGATTAACATCATCCCCCGCCACGCCTTCTCCGTTGTGACTTTATTAACGAGTTCCTTTCTCTCGTTCTAGTGGTTATTCGAAGCCCGGGACAACTTAACAAAAGCTCCGGTTAAAGAATGGGAGTTGCAACCCGATAGTTTCGAGCGAAACGACGAAAGTTGTAATGGTTTCATTGTGCTTCGCTCCGTGGCATTGTTTGGGTGGTGGTGCAGAAATTTGGCGTAAAGCTGCCTATTCAAACAGGTATAAAGAGCTCTGAATGAAACATTCGTCGAGGAATTCAGAACAATGACGGATTACACGAACTTGATGGAAATTGTATCGTGCAGCAACAAATCGGTGAGTTGATTATTTATTTCTGATTTAAGATTTTTACAATAACGAAACATTATAAAAAACACCCAACAACGGAAAATAATGTGATTTATTATATCGGTCGATCTAACTGAATCCAATCCATTGAAGTTCATCCTTTTTTTTAACGTTTAGTTTGAATTGCAGAGGTGGGTGTAAGGAGGCGCTTAGCCCAGAACCAGCTTTTGAATCGTGCGAAAACTGCTAAAAATTGGCTTCTTGTACAATTTGGTGACTTTGGAGGGACAAGTTTTCAAAACTAAGGTCAAATCCTAATATAGCGTCAAAAAACATGAGAACCATTCTGAAAAGAGGGTTCTGAAAATATGCAGGCCCTGGTTTCTCCAAGCCTCGATTGGTCGCTGACCGACCGGTCGCGCGCAGAAAAATCGCTGTAACTCGGGAACAAAAATTTTCCAAAAATCATAAATTAAGTGGATTAGATTCCGAATTTTATGGAGAGTCACTTCCACTGATTTTTCTTCACATAGCAACGATCGCCTTGAGAGGAGTTACAATAAACGGGAAAAAGCCGAAGCGTCAAAATCGAAAAAATCGATTTATGATTACGAAAAATTATGCAACCATCAAAACAGTGCACGTGTTCTTGTAGGGTATATTTTCGACGTTTTTTTAGCGCAAACCGCAACACTTACACTCAAAGTGTTCCGATCTTCAAAGTTTTGAAAAAGTTGAAATTTTTACCCCTGCTCCCTCCCCATAATTATTCGAGGGGGCTGAAATTTTGCCTCGGCATCGGTGACACCTACACGGAGAAAAATCTATGGCTTTATAAAGCATATGGTGGCTCATATGAAACAACACTGTCCACTAAAGTCGTAAATAAACAAACGATTCTCGAATTTAAAAATTTAAGGTATATTCCTGGTCCCGGACGTAAATAGCCTGGTTGCTGATCGCCGTAAACTAACTAACTATTATTATATGTTGCCTTTACTAATATTAGTGGTGTTCCATATAAACCACTAATTGGTTTATGAGCCATAGCTTTTTCTCAGCGTAGTGCAACTTTTGGGACAAGTTTGGGCCAAACCAAAACGGGGGGGGGGGGGGGGGGGGGGCAAAATCGGCATTTTTGGAACATGCTCTGTGTGTTGACAAGCATGGGGATTAGGGGATATGGAATTATGGATATTAAGGGATATGGAAATGAACTGCCCTTAATGCAAGAATCTACTCTGGGAAAGATTTGGGCAAGGGCAAATCGCAATGCAACAGCGCGGTGATAGATGACTGAAAATCACACGATTCGTTGATCAGAAGGGTGGGAGCGTCATCGGTAACTCCTGAGTTTGTCGGTAATATGATCGCGGCACAAGATCCGAAGGGATACACTTCAATCTTCAGGCGCATGATCGCTCTCTCATCCTGAAACTTCGTTTGGGTCGCGTGAATGAAAGTTCGCTTTGACTTCGAGCAACTATTTCAACTCTCCGGGGATCAAATTGCATATCTAACGAAATGAAGGAACTTTAGGCATCGCGATGATCGATAGCGGAGTAATCTATGGGGTATAAGAATTAATGCACGACATGGAATGCCCCTTCATTAAAATTCGATGCAAAACAGGTTAAAGTCGTTGCTGAAGCTCAAAATCACATGATGAATGAGGAGTTAAGGTTAAATTGCACTTGTCTCGTGAGTCTAATTCATTTATCCCTTGGCAACACAAATTGCTGTGGATCCAGTGTGTTTGTATTGGTCTTTGAGATGCGAGTATATAGAAAAGCGTAAAACTGATGAATCAAGTAGGTACTTTTCCCTTTTTTGAAATGGGAACCTAATCGGACCAACTGCATGACGAATCGATGAGCTGAAAAAGGTCTCATTCTCAAGCTTAGAATTCGATTTGCAAAACTAAGCCGAATTGTGATTTTTTGTTTTGTTAGGTATTTTTGTTGGGTTGTTTTGTAACGGATTGTGATGTTTGTGACCCTTAACGGGAGAAAAAGTTATTGTTCATCGACGGGTCTCAGTAAAAATATGATTTTGATGCGGTTTTGACTGCAAGGCCATCAATATCCCCAAATAATAAGTTGCGAACGTTTTAATTCATTTTTTACCGTTGAAGAGTGTGCGAAAGGGCCGTTTATAATTTACGTAACGTTACGAGGAGAGGTGGGGGGGGGGCTGAGGAGAGCGTTACGCCATCTTGTTTTTACGTGTTAAAGGATAAAGTCCCACGCCATAAGAGCGGTACAAGAGGAGGGGGGGGGGGGGGTCAAATAGTTCGTTACGAAATTATGAACACTCCCAAATGAATGAGCACCTTCATTTTTTTCGTTGAAGTTGATGGTGAAAATTATAAACTTCAATTCCCCATTATGAAAACTCGATGGAAACCCTTATCAACTTTCATAAATTGTGCATGGGTCCAAAAATAATGGACTGAAGTTTCCCTTCGTTCTTGGGGGCTGCCGGCTGCTCGCTGCTCCTAAAAATAATGAGGGCGGAATGCCGCTCTATGAAAAATCGCCGTATAAACATTCCAGAGTTGCCAAACTTCCTCCGATAAAATGTTTATTTTTGACGACAATTATGAATATCTTGAAATTTTCTGATATTTCAGATCTGATAGCGAATGAAATGGTCTCAAAAATTCGAAGAAATATTGAGAGATTTCCCAACTATGCAAATTTCATCGAAGAAATGTTGGCAACTCCTGAAAGCTCATACGGAATTTTTCCTTCGCACGGCAGGATTCCGCTCGTTTTGGGCATAAATCCAATTTTGCCTGATCAAAAAAAGGAAGAGACCGGAAAACGATTGAAATGTATCTCAGGTGACAAAAAGCACGAGTCTTGTTAAAATTTAATGAGTGGGCTCTGTGCTCCAACGCGTCGAAAGCATCTTAGAGATTCACCACTCCTTCCGCCCTCTTTGGGAGATGCCACTCGTTGCGGGACTTGCGGGTGAGATTTCCATCGGAATATAAAAACGAACCGCGACAAGAGGAACAGACCAAAGGACGCGAAATGATGGTCAGGAGATTGCCAGATTATTTCTACATTTTCCGCTCTTTATCCGCACGGAACGTGACCGCATCCCAAGTCGTAGCATTTTTCGGCGGAAAAATCGGGATATATTGCGATTTTATCGGCGATAAAATCGATAGGATCATCAACATTTGAGCGATTATCTTCGATCTTATCGGGATAAAATCGCGAATTTATCGCCCGGAAATTTATCGGAATATTTTCGAAATAAAAATCGCGATAAATGGCGATTTTATCGACGAAAATTGATCGCGATTTAATCGAACCGAGAATTGCAATGTGTAGCGATTTATTCGTCATAAATCGAAATTTTCAATGTGAATAATGCGATAACATCTCGATATATTGCCACCGATATAATCGCGATAACTGACAAATGAAATCGCTATTTATCGCGATCACTGCTACTCGGGATCCGCACGGAACGTGACCGAATGGTAAAAGTCGTGCAAAAAGTAAGTTAAATGATTCTTCCACCGTTTATCGACATCCCTTCATCGTTTGATACGGAATAAGTCGCATGAGGGATTTGGCGACCCTAGGGCTTGTGCGTTTCAAGAATTCTCGATAAATCTTCGGCTTCCTTGCTCGGCACAGCTCCTCTCCTTAAGGTAACAATTTAGAAGTCACGTCCTGACGGATATGAAGAAAGAAAACTGTCGAGGAAGGAGAACCGACAAAGGGAATGAAAGAAAGTCCCACGTGGCCCCCTATAACTGCAGTGGCGAGACGTGAATGTTCAATTATCGATATTTCCCCATTAGAGGCTATGGTAAAGAATCGATTTGTAAAATGATCGCTGCGAGCACCCTGTTTATCGATCCTTTTCCATAGGTTTAAATGACAAATCAATCGACGTATCGCAAGAAATTAAAATCCAAATTTAAAGAATCAAAAAGTTAGTTTAAACTTCCTCGCTGCCATTGAGCTCCATGTAATTTTAAAACTTTAAACACGTATTTCTCGAAAAAACAAAAACTAATAACATGATCAGTCAGGATCTGCATCCATTGATGGCACGTTAAAAAACAAACAGAAAAATAATTTCCTGGTGGGGCGAATGATTAAAATTTCTGTGTCTAAATTGCTTCAAGTTAATTTTCCACAAATCATATGAGGCAAATTTAAACTTGAAATTCGGAACCTGTTGCGCACCCGAACTTTCCGGAGGAGTATTAAATGTAATATCCAAACTTCCTGCTTGATGAGTTGATTCTCGGAATCGCAATCTTGAATTCCTCGTGCGCTATCTCAGACGACGGCGCCCCCCCCCCCCTCCCCCCTCCGTCCAGAGATTGTTCTAATCGGGATTAGAGCCATCGGATATCTTCAGTGATGAAATTTGGTGACTTTTGAGATTGAGCCATGGACTAAAAAGTACTCTCAAAAGTATTCTGAAAGTACCCTCGTAAAAGTACTCTTTTAGAGAAACCCTTTGCCTCAAAATATACTTTGCTTTTCTTGCGCTCTTGACAACAGAATCATCCTCACAATATATATCATATATCATATTATTATATCATCTTAATATATAATTCTGATCATTATTATATTATATCATTAATAACTATAACTAACTAATTCCGCAAGCCCGATAATTTGGGTCAAAATTTAGCGGAGACCGCCGGGCCGATCGGGGCGCGGGTGGTACGGTGGTATCGGTTTGACCGTGTCGGTCCCCCGATCGAGGGAAAAATAGAGGGATGGCGCGGGGGGCCCCGCGTCCCTTGCGCCCTTTGAAAAATCGGTTATCCCGTTCGTCCTGTCGGAGGATGCGCGATTTATCGTTATTTTCGAGCGCTTTTTTTCGGTTAGCTGATAGTTCGACTGCCCGAGGTGGTTGTTGTAATGGAAATCGCCGAGGCTGATGGATTTTCGGCGGAAGCGCACATCCGCATTTTACGTGAATAAACCATAATATTCGCACAACAGGAAGTTCAGAGATCAACTTTGAACGAGCTATAAACAATGCGATAATCAAAGTGCGAAGCCACGGATCTCCTTTTGCGACGTTGCAGAAGCAGACTCCCTGCCACGCTCAACGTAATTTATTTAAAATAATCATAAATTTTCTTCTCCTCCGGTAGAATATTCTGTTTATATTTCAAGCAATAAAGTTAGCTTCTATCTAATTTAAAAAAATTGATGGAAAATTTCCGCAACTTCAATCCCAAGATTGCAGGCTTCTGGTGTGAACACCAATCGGCAACGATGCTATCCTAACCTTACATTAACTCCTAACCGTGGTAATAACGTCTTTGATGAATACATTCAAGAAAGAAGAAGCAATAATTTACTATGGTTGAATTGCACGCCAAACGTCACCATGACAGAGTCAGTAATATGAAAATATGGCAACATCAATCTTGACGCTAAGCTCAAGCTGTACACACTTTGAATTCAGCTCCCGTAACCAATGGACAATAAAAGCGTTAATAACATAGCTAGAAGTTGATTTCAGTAGTTATCGTTGAGCGAATCGTGTTCTGCATGAAATTCTGTTGAAGAATCATGTATCAGAGTGCTTAAATTCTTAACTTGCTTAATGTTCGATTCAATCTAAAAAAAGCGAACATAGAAAACTTTTCTAACTTTTCTCAGAAAAAATGTTTTATCAGGAGAAACGAGGCAACGTTGGACTCCTCATACGGCGTCGAAACACAACATGGGCCTTCCCTTTTAAGCCTTCTTTTTCGATGCCGCGATTATCCTAACGCGAGTTCGAATAATTGCGCCGAACACGGTGCGGTTGGCGTCAAACACGTATTAGCGCCTGCAAGACTGCGTGAATACTTCTCGCATTGCACCAAACGCAATGCTAGAGTTATTTGCGATAACTACCCGACCACGGGTATAGGAGTCACATTGTCGCTAACTGGCTTGAAGGCGCATCACATTGTGAAGATGACTCAACACTCGACTAACGATGAGCCCCCCTCCTGGCTTGCGCGACGCTAAAATCGCCGCAAAACTAGGACCACGCGTCATTACTTTTGACGGTCTCTGCCCGATTTTTAGTACCTTAATTGCAACGATTCAGCAACTCGTATAATGTCTAACCGATGCAGTGATTCTGAAACCTGATTTGCGTAAAATTAATTTTGGTTTAATAAAAAGAATGCGGAAGGAACGGAAATATCGCGACGAAATTTTTCGTGATTTAATTCAAATTATTCCTGGAATTTCTCGGAAACTTCTACAAAAACTGTGAGTAGTTTTTTTTTAAAAACAAAATTGATTAAAAATAAAATAAAAAATTAGTAGAGATTTGCAACGTTGCAATCGGAGATAAGAGCACTTTTTTCCGCGTGCAGGCGTCGATTTTTTATTTCATTTATGGCGGGCTTAAATAACTTGAACGTGGCTGTTCTACTATTTTTTTACGTGTAGCTTTTTGCAGTGGTTGGCGGCCGCTAAGCGGTCACAGGCATATAGTTTGGCTATAATTTCATGCATCGTTTCAAGTTTCCCTGAAAACACTCTAATTGTGCCTAGTATCATCAAATGATGCGCAAAATGATCGGCAAATCTTTACGGACAACCTATGTTTAAGTTTAATACATCACAAACCACAAGCATTTGCACAGTCTGAGCTAGAAAAGATAGAGCGCCTTCGTCGGGCTGGATCTGTAACTTGTCAAAAAGTTAATCCCATTCAGACGTTTTACCATCAAAGTTAGGTGATGCGTCGCACAATGGAATAAACAAGTCAATAGGAAAAGTCGGACAAAATGTGGAAACTTCAAAGGCTTATAACTTCTGTGTCATTGCTTTTCTCGTAAAATTCTCCTGAAGAAACACACTTTATAATTTAAAATGTGACGAAGTAAGCATTAAAATTTGCAGTTTTAGCCTAAAAATGAATGTCCGACCTCTCTTATTGACTCGATCTACTGTGCGTCGTTAATAGCGACACCTACTAGGGCGCACGTTGCTTTTCTAAGGCCACTTTAGGTGGAAATAGCTTCGATTAGTGTGTGCAGGGCATTTCTACTTAATTATTGAATGTGTTTTTCGGGTTATAGAGCCCAAATATGGTAAATCGAAGTTTTTAATAAAATCCGTTTTGAGGCAGCGAGGCAAAATGTACCAAATCACGACTTTTTGACTTATTTAATACACGCTGTTTAAATATTGGATTTACGAGCCGTGCAATAAAGTTTTGTCTCCCTAGGGTGTTTGAATTGTCGAGTCGAAATCTGATGAGGTTTTTTTCCCGCTCTTAAAAGGTTACTTGGTCAATGATAATGTTGCAAGACTTACCTCAATAAATTAACGTTTTCAGATGTAGTGGATTTGTTAACTATTCATTTACCACTTGGAAAACCTTTTTAGGGTTATTGATATTTGGCTGTATAAAATGAATTCACATCCTTACCCGAGTAGCACAGATTGCAATAAGTAGCAATTACATTGTAACAATATTGCAATTCCACTGAGTGTTGTGTATGTTGCCTAGCTCCTATTTGAAGGGGCCCCGTTTATTGAAACTCATTGCGATAAAATTGAAATAAGTTGAAATTTTCCAATGCATTGCATATTGCATATCTTTCTGACACATGGAGCTCATTTTGTTGATTGTTTAAAATCTGCAGATATCGGCTAAATAACGTAAAAATATTGCGATTTAATGGGAAAACAATTACGGGCCTGTTGCATGCAAGAGATACAGCCGCGCAAATAGACTTTTTATAGGTGAAATGACACGAAAATTACGATGGTCACATTAAAAAAGTCTAAAATACACTCCTTACTGCGCAATTTGCGTTGTTAGGAGCGCGCTTTTTCAAATTTCCCGAGTCTGGGGGCAGTTTTCTAATCACCGGAAACGAGCAAACGGCGGGCTCGGTGATTTCCGGAAGATGCCGAGTCGTTGTTGTTGTTGTTGTTGTTGTTATTTTTTCCTTCAGTTTGTTTACAAACCCAACGTGATCTCTTATAGTGGTCCATATAAGCTTCATGCGGTAACCAAATCGACCAACTTTTAAATATCCAACTCAATCCTTCTACATTTCATTTCACGATATCACGAGCTCCGATTTTTAGGTTATGGTGTCAGTTATAGTGGACCGGAAATAGCCGCGAGTTGCCGTTAATTGTTTCCGTTAGAAAACTGCCCCCAGACGCGGGAAATTTGAAAAAGCGCGCTCCTAACAACGCAAATTGCGCAGTAAGGAGTGTATTTCAGACTTTTTTAACGTGACCATCGTAATTTTCGTGTCATTTAACCTCTAAAAAGTCTATTCGCACAGCTGCATCTCTTGCATGCAACAGGCCCATTGTATTGAAATCAAATTGCAATTTAATTTCAATGTTTTCGTTGCACTGTATTACTTGGGTAACGCTGCAAAACATCTCTGTAAAAGAGCCAAAATTCGGATGAAATCTACTATGTTCAACCTCAGGAAGCTCAATATGAGGAATGTCCGTGGAGCTGGAAATAATGAACATGCGAGGTGCTAATAATTCTCTGGAAATAGTGAAATTACAGCTGGCAGAGCTGTCAAATAAATGCATGTTAGTGATTAAATTATAATTCGATTTTGCCTTGAATAGACACATGAGTTCGCCCTACTGATCTCTTCTCATGAACTCAATTCCGGTCCTCAGGTCTACGTTTCGACTGTGAAACTGTTTGACCGCGTATCACGTTTCCAGCGTTTCAACATCTCCGCTCCCATTTAATATTATCAAAGTGTAACAAACTAACGTTATCGCTTGACATTTTCGCCGAATAATCTTCACAAAGAGAAGAAAAATACAGCGGCGTTTCTGGGAAGTTAGAGTATTTTACCATCTAAAAAATGAAGTCTGACAGGTAGAGTCCAACGTCCCTAAGGGGCCGTCCATAAATTACGTCACCCATTTTTCCCGACTTCTTGACCCCTCCCTCCCCCTCGGTCACCTGATGTCACTCACCTCCACTGCCGTGCTAAGGAAGAACGCCTTATGAACATTCGAGAGTTGCCAAATTTCCTCCGATAAATCATGTTATTTTGACGAAATTTATGCACATTTTTCTTTGAAATTTTCAGATATTTTAGAGTAAATTGCGAACAAAATTGTCTGAAAATGTTGGGAAAAAATATTCAAAATTTTCCCAGTAAATTCGGTTTTTATCGAATGAAACTTGGCAACGCCTGAAGGCTCATACGGCGTTCTTCCTTAGCACGGCAGTCCAGACCTCCGCGCTAAAAATTACGTCATTTCAAGAGCACACCCCCTTTTTTCTGTGGTTGTGGTGTGCAGTTGTTTCTAACCTTCACTTCAAGTGTATCACACGTAGATTCATAAGTTTTTTTTTTTTTTTTTTTTTTTTTTTTTTTTTTTTTTAGTTTATCTGGCTTTTATTCCAGTTTCGGAATCTACAGACAAGATTTTTAACAGGAATTATTTTTTAGTGTCAGTAGACATCAGGGGGATTTTGGCACATCCATGCTCCGGCTTTCAAATTTTCAGAGATTAAGGCCGAGTAGAATCTGTCTCTGCAGATCCACTCGTCAGTTCCGTGAAAGTTTGTCGCCAGATTCATAAGTTAAAATGACTGAAAAATAACGTTGATCACATAGGAAAAGTCTAAAATCCACTCCTATTCTCCTTATGATCAAGTGACGTCACTTTTACTTGCTCCTTTTTTTGCTCCTTTTTTTGCTCCTTTCCCTCTCCGCCTTCGACCGACCCCCCCCCCCCCCCCCCTCCAGAACTCAAGGGATCTTCTGAGTGGGTCCCTGCGAATTGCGAGGCTTTATGTCATGTCGTTCCATCTCCTACAGGGAAAGCACTCGACGTTTCCTTTGAACGTAGAAGCAAGTAAATTGGAGTAAACACCTATTGGCTCATTCGATGACTTAGTTATTCGACGCAGCGATCGTCTCAGGAGGGAGCAAATCCCGAACAACATTGGTGCTCGAGTCTGTTTGAATTTAAACGTGTTTTGAAGTCAACCGAAACTACGACGGCGATAACCTCGTCTCGACAGGATTGTAGTGCTTTATTTTTCCCATGTATCGAAGTGTAAATTGTAATGAGGTAGTTTTGCATAAAGGTCTGGATCTCTTTGGTTCTTCTTTTCCAAATACCGAGGCATTAGGGCAAATGAAATCACCGCACCGCACTACCACTTTTTTCCTCTTTTTTTTTGATATTCCACAATCCTTTTGGAACTTTCCTTAAGGTTCCTTAATCAAAAAAATCTCCCTCCTTATTTTTACTGATCATTCGAATCAAACATTTTGAAAAGGTCATCTCCAAAATTTTGACTAATGAAAGAATCTTCATCTGCTGGATAGAATAATCAGTCCCTAAACGCCTGCTGCTGATCGACTCGAGGGAGTCTCATTTGTCGATAATTTTGACCAATAGTAGTCTACCTGCTAAGGAAGAACGCCGTATGAACATTCGAGAGTTGCCAAATTTCTTTCAATTAAATGTCTATTTTTGAGGAAAATTATGAAAATTTTTCTTTGAAATTTTCGAGTCAATCAACTTGAAGTCTGCTTTATTAGTATAGATAGATTATGAACAAAATTATCTGAGAAATCGGTAGACCAATATTTAAAAATTTTCCTGAAAATTAGTACTTTGCCAGAGGAAATTTGGCAACACCTGAAGGCTCATACGGCGTTTTTCCTTAGCACGGCAGTATTGTTCAAATGCATTTTTATTCCTTCACTTGCTATATTCCTTGGGCTCCTTTGATTTGCCAAGCTTTCTTAGTTTAACAGGACACTTTACAGTAGTTTGAGCGCATGAGATAACATCGACATTGTAAGATTTTTCATGCTAATGTAAGGATAAGATGTAAGTTATAATCATGAGGATAAGATATCAAATGACTATTCTTGGTGTACAGGAGGTGTAAAAAATCAAAAACCACAAGAATTCGAAGCCTTCCAATAGTTTCTCCCTCGGAGATGGTCTTGATGACCTTCAAATATTTCTCAATAAGTGAAATAGTCAAATATTTTCTTTCTTATTTTTCTTTTTTCACCTGTGGCGATGATTATTATGTCCTTTGAATTACACGGGGAGTTAAATAAAACTCTGATTAATTATAAACACTTCCCTGCCCAAAATTTAGAAGAATCTCCCCGCTTGTTCGAGAAATATTCTTTTTATTTTTAGGTATTTGGATGGAGAAGAGACTCACGAAACTTTTTTAATACATTCGAATAAACGTAGTTTACGTACAAAATGCTCACGCGCGTATTATCAAACTTTCCACAATCGTCAAAGCTCGTATACTTGCGAAACTTATACTTGGCAGAGTCCCCCGCCCTCCCTGCCGGTATTGAAGATGCATCTGTCTATGCTATGAGTTTGAAACTTTGACTCTTTATAATAGTAATTATGAAGAAAAAATATGCATTAAAAAACTGAATATGATCCGTGAAAGAAAAATATACACGGATCTCAGGATTTAAATAATTATAACATTTGAAAGCAATCAATTTCAGGCAGAAAATTGACAATTGCCGATGATTGTTTTCCGTCAAATGGACCCGCTTTTATAGAGCATCATACTTTAGATGATTTAAAAGGAAAAGAGGAAAATAAAGTTTATACAAGTTGAGGAGCGATTCTTCAAACAATAAATTGGTTTGTTTTTCCGTTAATACAAAAGTCGGTTCACCTCACTAGACGCGCACTTAAAATGTGGTCAGGTGATAAGAAGCCTCCAGCATTGAAAGAGGCTTGGTATCAAAAATTTAAAGCTTAATGTAAAGAAAATGTCCAAATGAATGAATCTGCACTGGGAATCAAAATCACTTTCAGAGCGTAACAAAACCGATCGAAACTTGCTTTGAGAGAATTATTCGAAACATATACGTCAGATAAAACGCCTTCAGTTTTGGTGATACTTCACCGCCCACACCGGAGTTAAAATATTTGTATCAAAAATCATTGTGCGTCTTGTTACCAATTCGGAATTCGGGGTTCGTTTCAATCGCTTATCGAATATTCATTTATGCTGTCTTGCTTTTAGGCGGAGGAAAGAACATGAACGTGAACTGTTTGCTTAGTTTGCAAATGTTTCGTATTTTGGCGGATCTTTTCATGACTAATGTGCGTGTACTCGTATGTAAACGCTTCTAAACTTTCCGCAAATATAACCAAGATTATGGAAAATTTACCCCTAAAATTTCAGCTGTTAGTTTTGTTAAATTTCCTCCAAAAAATTCAACATCAAAGAAAATTGAAGCGTTAATTTCGAAAAAGTGCCAACTCTGAAAAACTAATTTTTTCAAGATACAAGAATACCTGCACAGAGGGCGAAGAAGTTAACGCAATGAAATGGTTCTTAGATTTAAAGGTCTATAATTAAGGATACTTTAAAAGTTGGTAAAACGAGAAAAAAGAGCGTAAAAGTTGGAAGCTGTCCGAACAATTTTTTTCACTGTAAAAATTGTACTTCAAATTTTTAGAGGTGGCACCTTCTCGAAATAAAAGAGGTTGAGGCGATATAGGATTTCCTCTGAAATGGAGGAAATGAATCAGACGTATTAATGACGTAAATTTCTTCAAACGAATCTGAATGTAACAACAAATTAATCAAAAAAGCTTGAATATACATAAAATTAGTCAATTTATTGTGAAAGAAGTCAATAAAAACTTTCATTTTTTGCAATAGAGGTGCTGGAATTTTGACTCAAAATGAAGAAAAAAACCGAAGCATTTACATTGATATTGTTGATGATGATTTGGCGCCTTTTTTAAATAGACGGCCGATAGCCATCATTGTTTGAAGCATTTTATTCGCGATTTCGAAATATCCCCTTGGGTATAGGTGCCTCTACTCCTAAAGGATTACTTTCCGAACAAATACTCAACTTCGAGAAAAAGCCGAATCGGCAGCTTTTCGAAATTAATGCTACAGTTATGCAACATCTGACGTAAGCAGACTGATTCCAGTACTGCCGTATACTAAAGAAGAACGCCGTATGAACATTCGAGAGTTGCCAAATTCGATAAAATGTTTATTTCTGAGGAAACTTATAAATCTTTTTCCTTGAGATTTTCAGAAACTCTGGGTGAAATTGCGAAAAAAATTATCTGAAAAATTGGGAAGAAAATATTCATAAGTTTACCAGGTGTTTTAGCAAAGGAACTTTGGCAACGCCTGAAGGTTTATACTGCGTTTTTCCTTGGCACGGCAGAGTATAAGTCGTCCATTTGATGATTTTAAAAAGTAAGGAAAACGATGTTCACAATCAACAGATATTCTGGAGTAAACATGACAATCATATCAGTCTCCACATACAGGTTAGGTTAGATTGGGTTAGGTTAATTCTGAAGAGATTCGAGGAAAATACGCGTCTCCTAAGCGAAGACGGGACGGAGGTATCGTATTTTAACGACGGCTTCGCACGTCAGGAAACTTGCGTCTCGGCTCGCCGTCGTCACGAGATTGCACCTGAAGGCGAATATTCATTTTAACGAGGGTTTAATTTAATGGTCCTCGGTGTATTAATTTACGCCGGCTAAACTCCGATTCGTTAGCTAATTCGTTGTTTAATTTTGTGAAAGACGAAAAGTTACGGTGCATCCACCGAGCGGAAAGAGTTTTGGTCCTCCGACGGCAAGCAGCACCTCCCCTTGTCATTCAACCCTTCTTTAAGCGCCAACCCTCCCCCCGTTATTCGGCGAGCCGCCACAACAACTTCAGTTGGCTAAGGGCTGTTTAACTTGCAGAGGAAACATATTTAACCATCTCTATCCTCGACGATGAGAAATAATTTGGACGCATTTCTGCCAAACGGAACTATGTGCATTATGAAGTGAGCCGTGTTATGCATATATTCTTACGGGTCTCGGGGCTCATGTCTTAATGCACATAGTTCCTTTTAGCATAAACACGTCCATTTCATGTTTAATTACTCGTCAGAAAGTTTTAACTAATTGAACGAGCTTGCGAAGCGATGAGCGGCGGCGCCCCAAGCCGAGTGGCGAAGCGATGCGATGCTTCCACGCGCACATGTTTCAGCTTTTTTCTTTCTTTCTTCATTAATCTCCGGGACCCTTGCAAATAAAACGCTTGAGAGGATTTGTCAATAGCCGGAATAATGTAATGCGGGTTTCCTGTACACAGATGATACAGCTAGCCAAGGAGACATTTTGCGGGCTGATTATTGAAATTTATAGGCAAACTATAGACAAAGATGACAAAAGGGATATTGAGGGATCCTATTGGTGGAAGCGGGTGGTTGCAATGGATAAAGGAGATAGATCATAGACTAAGTAACGGCAACCCACGAGAGACCCTTTTCCTTTAGTTCGTCCATCATTTTCTCCCTCAGTCTGTGGGCACCACCCATTTCAACCAATAGAATCGCTCCATCGTCTTCTTTGTCTATCGCTGTGTCTGTAAATTTCAATAAATCAGCCTACTGCTTGGAAAATCTTACTCAAATGCCTGAAATTGCTCAATAGCTGCACGTGGATTATCAACGAAATTTCATGATTAATAGCCTGAAAAGAGAAGTATCAATAAGAGCCGTTTTTGGGCCCACACTGGATTTCTTCAACCATATGATTTTTTTCTCATAAAAGGTCCATACTATTTGACAGAATAAGTCATTATTTGGTAATTTTTTATCGCCTTCCGGGGTTAACACCGGTCTAAGACGGGTCTGAAGGCCGACTTCGGCGAGAAATGCGGGTTTTCCGGGTTTGCGGTCGAATGCCGAAGAATCCGCATTTTTTGCCGGAATCGGCAATCATTTCAGACCCGTCTTAGACCAGTGTTAGACCCAAAAGGAGACAGAAAAAACAAAACTATGATGCTTTCCGTAAAATATCTACCTGCAATGAGCAAATAATCGTATAATTGAAGAAATTCAGCAAGGATGGCCCCCATGGAGAAAAAAGTGTCACAATCCCAACTATACTCCTGGCTGATTTTAGCGCTAGTATATAAGAGTAGTTGCACCAGCCAGAGGTACGGTTGAGTCAGCCGTAAGTTTCTGTTTTTAACACAGATTATTTTCTTTCAGTGCCGAAGGGGGCACTATTTTTAATGTACTAAAATTTCACGGGAAAATTGGATGAAATGTCTCGTGAAATTGCATTGTGAACTTTCAAATTCATATTTTTTTTCTGAAATTTTCCATCTCGGCAGGCAAATCACGTTGAGCCTAATAGAAAATTGCTTTGTCTGCGTGTTTAGTGAGCACACTGTTGTGTTCTGTTTACCCACGGATATTGGGCAAACTAAGATTATATTTCTTCCGGTAAGGAACTGAAATAAACACACTCGTGTGTTTAAATACATTTAGTAGTGTAGTATGAGGAGTCACACTTAAAGATACCATTTGTAATTTTTTGTTTCAGGAATACTCGATACCACCTAACATCACAAAAAGCCTAACAAACACTAAAGCAAAAGAAGACATGGCATTCTGGTTGAAATTACTCTGGTCAGTGCTTTTTGTGTTGATGTTGGTCGTCGCTGTGGGCGGGAATTCCATAGTTATGTGGATAGTTTTAGGTGAGGTGTCATCCAAAATTTCTATTTCAGAAGAGCGCTCCATTAAACCGCTATCTTGGCATCCTCCCTTCAAATGAGAATTCAAAATTTTTTATTGGCACCGGTATAAATATTTTCTGTGAGTGATAAATAATCGACGAGAATTCCAGAAAACGTTCAGTTCAAGAGCGCGAGCGAATTTGCCTTTGAATTCTTCGAATTCTTTTGCATTCATTGGACCGAGCAAAAAAAAATGAGGGTAAGAGACATTTCATCAAACAAAAACGTAGATCACTAAATATGTATATTGTATCGACACGAAAAGCCCAATAAAAGTTGAGCTTTTCACAGTTCCCTCTATCCTCGGACCCTGAGCTTTTATTGAGCACTGCGATTGGATTTCTTGGAAATTCACTCATATAGTTTTGGATTACACAGTTCGGTGCCTGCGATAGTTTTGAAACAGGAGACTCTGTAGCGTTCAAAGGTCCGAGTATTCCAAATTAATTCTACGTAGTCAAATTGAACAAAAGAGTAAACAAATTTAAAACAAATTGACTCCGTTATAGTATGACCACCACATCGCTCAAAAAAAACATCACCATGCGTCTCTTATCATGGAAAAATATTTGAGTTCGTAGCCTGTGATTTTAAACACAGCAAATGGTCTCGAGGAATCATACCGTCCCCATGTACGTACACTCTCCAACCGAGATTTATTTTTCATATTTTTATATCGATTTCAGTATTTTTCAAGCATAACCTCTCCGATATTGACCGCTTAGCGGAATTGCGTTTTCTAGGATAAAACTTTTTTCCGGCACAGCCTTTTGCGGTTAAGAAAATCTGGGACCCAGTCCTCGAAGTCTAGTGAGAAATTTCTCTTTGAAGTTAATGAAGTGCAGCATATGAATGACTCGCAACGTACGAACTAGCAGTTCAGCACACATATAAAACTGCCTTCAATTTAAGCTGCTGCAACAAGCAGAGCGTTCATAATGCTTGACTCGTGTACTCTAGGCAGGAGTTTACCTATAGACGCTGTTAGCGGCGACGTCATCATAGGGATTCTCTATTATATCGAATTGGATCCAAGCAATAACATTGGCATATCCTCTTTTAATGCTGCCAATGCGAAAAAATCGATATATATAGCTTTTCTGTGATGTGGCACTGATAGCGTCTATATATACATGTATAGTTATTCAGTGTCAGCGAACAGCCCGTGACTGAAGGCTTAGGTCTAAATGCTTCGCCATAATATATGCTTTTAATAATGGTCGTTTTATGAATTCAGCAAATGACTGGAGTTCACCAAGGCGATGGACCAGAATCGTCCCGATCGAAAAATAAAGAAAAACATGTTTTTAGTCTAATATTTGTCGACCAAACCGACAATAACAGATTCAAGTTTAGTTGTTTCTTGTCGACCTCTTACTCTTTTTATTGGTTTTATTTTCTTCCCCTTCTCTTATCTTCTTCTTGTTTCTCTTATCTTCTTCTTGTTTCTCTTATCTTCTTCTTGTTTCTCTTATCTTCTTCTTGTTTCTCTTATCTTCTTTTCATTCTCGTTTTCCTCTTGTTTAGGTTCCTCTCCTTTTCTTCTTTCTCTAATCTTCTCATTTCTTCCTTTTCCTCCTTTCTCTTTTTACTTTCTATTTTTCTAATCTACTTTTTTTGTCTATTTATCCTCATTTAACACATCTCATTCTTCGTTTTCCTCTCTACTCTTTTTCTTTTCTTCTTCTTGTTCATTTTTTCTTCCATTTTCTTATTTCTCTATATCTTTTCCGATGTTTCTTATTTCCTTTTTCTTTTTCCTCTTCTTATGCTCTATTCCCTCTTCCTCTTCTTCCTATTTTCTTCCTCTTTTTCTCTTCTTCTCATACTTTTTTTTTCTTCTCCTCTCTCTGTTCATGCTCTTATAGTAATATCATTTCTAATTTTTTATTGAAAAAATTGAAGTAGACTGACGTGAAATTAGAGCAACCTTCCTGTTTGGTTAGGAGCTCTTACTTATGATTGCCTCGCATAGGCATGAGCGAGCCAATTCATAATGATAACTATTCGACCACGTGGGCGCTTGTGTTGCCTACACTGATAATTGAAGGCAAACTGACAAGACGTTAAAGAGACCTCTTCCCATTTGGTGGAAAGCTCTAATTTGTATGCGCCTCGCGTGTGCGCGCCATTTCATAATGACTTAAAAAATTTGATAATTTGTTAATCGCAATTAAGTTATTGACTTGCTGTTTGCTCTGAAATTCTTTGCAAATTGTGAATTTTCATTTAATGTTCGGTTCTTGGATACAGCATAACATCAAGTTGATGATACTTGTCTTTTTCTGGATTTTCAATCGGTCAATTTAAAAACTGGTTACGTTTGACCGCACTCAAGCGGTGCTGCGTTCTGCATTCCTCTGATTAGGCGCTCATCTAAAGATCCGAAATGGTGACTCAGGACTGCACTACACAGCGGTGTTCCGTCATAGAACACAAGACTGCTTAATTATATGAGATGCTTTAAAAAATTCAAAAGGTCAACTGTACTTAAGTGTTTTTTCCATAGTATAGGAGAATATAGGAGTCCCAGAATAGGAGTACCAGAAATAGGAGTGACATCCTCTCTTAAATAAGAGGTTGTAAAATCAATTGTATTTACGCAGAATGTACACTATTTGTAGGTACATATATTGTTGTTTCAATCCCTCAACAGTTTATTTTGATGAGAGCCGTTCTCAAAGTTTAAATTCACATGTCGCGTTGTTTAATGAGGATGAAACGTTAACAAATTTTAAACTATTACAAATTATGAAATCATTGGACACGTGTGAGTATACGTTCTCAAGTTCGTGGAAAAATCCGTATCCAATAATCTGCCTTAATATGTTTTGTAAGCTCGAGCTTCTTCGTAAGTAAATTCTTGAGAACCTTGCTATATCGGTATATTATAAATGGCAAACAGGAGCAATAAAATTATCAACGGCTGCATCAAACCACCACTAAGTAAGGAACCTTCGCCAAAGATAAAATGAAATATTTTTAGAGAGAAAGAACTAAGAGGAGAAGAAGAAAAAATGAGGAATTAATATCGAATATTAAACAGGAAAACAGCTGCTTCTCAAAGACTTCAAAGTTTCAACATTTACGGAGACCCCCGAACCTCCCTCCACATCTTCCATGCAATCACGGCCCTGCATAGGGGCCCCCGGCCGCCTGGTTTTCATCAGAGGCGCAAAGTATGTTTTACAAGCAATGCCCGTACATTTTTAGACTGCATTTTGCAAGAAGGAACCACCATTCTCAGCTATTTATGAACACCGATATGCAGATATATGATTTTATGGATATGCAAGATACAGTGGTTCCTTATCGCAAAATGTATAGTCTACCTTACAACCCAATCTCATGCGGCTAAAAGCTCCTGTAAGCAGAGAGCCACCAAAGCGCGCCAAAATTGGTTTGTTTTGTACCAACCATGAAACCTGGGTTACACGATCATATTGAGGCTATCATATTAGCGGGGTCACTGCGCAATAGGTTTCCGCGCACCTATTAGAGATGAGTGTGTTAACAAAGTCCTGCGGCACACGGTAATTTGATGGTATAGATATCTCTGATTGGTATTCGCAGAGCCAATCAGAACCCTGACCTCACTGAAATCGCCAAATCGATGGCTCATTGTCAGTCTTATCTTGTGACCCAGTTTTAACACTCTCTGCAAGAGATTTTGACACCTATTTTCAACAAGAGGCCTAATATTCTTTTCCTCTTTATTTTTACTCAGTCGGGAGGGATGAACCCAATGCAAGTTCATTCAGAGGCCACCATTACCCTCAATATGCCCTGTGTATGAATAGTGACCATAGGCATAATAAAAACATAGACAGATACGAGGAGGTACGAATGACCCGAGAACTGCCCCCCCCCCCCCCCCCGACGATTCTACGTGGTCACCTTGCAGAAAATGTAAACAGATGCAGAGGTATACACTTACACAGTGGCTGGCCTGCCCCTCGGACGTAGTATAATAACGTAAGGTTTCTCTTTCTTAAAAAAAAAAATTCCTAGGGGGTCATGCCTCCTGACTACCTCAAGGTCTAACCCTCCAAAGCGCTTCGCGTCTCAAGTGTTATGCGTTATGCATAACTCTAAGATCCGCTCGCGGATGAAAACCAAGTTGTTTCAAAATTGGACGTATTTCTGCCAAACGGCACTATGTGCATTATAATGTGAGCCCTGCTGTTATGCATATCTCCTTAGGGGTCTCAGGGCTCATGTCTTAATGCACATAGTTCCATTTGGCAGATATACGTCCAATTAGCTTCCCTCGGGCGATAAAAAAGTATGTGCGCCGAAAACATTATTAATCAATAGATAAACACAATGACAGGTTTTTATCAAAAAGTTATTACCGGGTTTTTTCCAATGTTTATTCACTTTCCACTCGATTAGCTATTTATTCACATACTCTAAAAAATGATAAAATATAACACAATAAGACTGTAAACAATTAGCAACTCCTCTTTTACTTATGACTAAGTTCACGAAATTTCTGAATAGTAATTATATCATTCTCTATTTTTTGTCTGTCTCCAGCTCACAGGAGGATGCGAACCGTAACGAATTACTTCCTTGTCAATTTGAGCATAGCGGATTTAATGATGTCAATTTTTAACTGCACATTTAATTTCACCTACATGATAAATAGGTATTACATTTATTTAAAAAACTAACTTCACATTTACTTTGCAAAATACCTCAGTTTGTGTCATTGTGAGGTACACCCAGAGACAAGAGACCCTCCACTGGCCTCTTGATGACAGGTGGAAGGTTTTACTTTTGGGGACTCAACACTTTCTTTAAGACAGTTATAAGGGAGCAACAATCATCACTCTCTTTCCGGCCTCTTTCTCTCTCTTTGAGGAAGATTCAATGATGATGGATTTCTCCATAACTTCTGAATTTTAGAAAATTTAAAAAAAAAAAAAAAAAAAAATAGCTCTGCTTATCACATCTGCCTGTGGTTGGTTCGATATTTGTTCATATAATTGATCGAGAGACACTTCAAGATAACTTCAAAAAAGGGTCCAGAGTGAATAATAAAAAACTTTTTGTCTTCCGATTTGCGTTTTTCTCTCAGAACGTATTTTTGGTTGTTAGCTCAAAGTATATCTCGGTCTTTTATGCAAAAAATACTTTACTAACTACGAAGTGATTCACAGTTGGGAATTTTCGGAAAATACCTCAAAGTCTTGACATTGCAAATTGATTGATTGACTATCGAATCGTTCTTTCTAAGTGCTTTAGAACCACCTTTCGCAAAGTAAGTAGTATGCATATGAGGAGCTTGGCGCTTTGAGGACATCAGGCGCATGAGTGTAGTTTTTGCTATATCAAAAAATACTTGTTTCAGTATATAAACTTACATGGAGCCTTATGGTGGAGAGAAAATTCAAACTCACTTTTTGATGCATGAAAATTTGATATTAGTAGTGAATTTTTCACAGAAGACATTTTAAAGAGTCGTTTTAGTTGAAATCACGAGTATCTCAACTAATATTTTTCAAAAACTGCACTCATATGCGCCTTGTTCTCCATGCCCCTAATAACGTATCGGTGCGGATTTGTAATATTAATGATTATACACAGAAAATCTAATGATAAGCAACACCTCTTATTGAGAGAAGTTTAATTGTCCACGATTCATAGTAATTTTGATCGCATGCACGATAAGAGTGCTTGAATGATAATTTGCGTTGAAACTTCAAGTTAATGAAATTATTTAGGAAAGGCTCTCCTATTTTTACTTTTTAACTTGTAGTGGTTTATTTCCCAAAAGCTTTTTTCATCTCAATTAAGCCTTTTTGAAATGCACGTTCCAATACGTTGAAAAAGTGCGGATAAGCTTAGACCCTGCTAATGATTCAAATTTCAATGACGTCCGTAGAAAAGAGACTGCAGTAACTGCAGTTATTTGCACGCGCCAGGAAACGGGAATAATTTTCAAACGAGCATAATTGGGTGAGACTTCAGCTAGCTCTTGGCGGCTTTTAACCTCTTAGCCAGGTCTTTCCCCTAAAAAGGCCAGGCGAGATCTGCCACCGGCGAATTGAACAAAAACTTTAGATCTGAAATAGAAATTTGAATTTTCTCTTTCTTTTATATTCTCCTTTATCTTACATCTTCCTTTTACAGTATATTCTACGTATTTTCCTCTTTCATTACTGCAAGTCTTCCTTGCCTAGCAAGACTGTGCAGAGGAAAAAATTGTTTCCTCCAAAATGTTTAACAGTCGAAGTCTTAATAATCCAATTTTATCGAGCTGCCTTTTGAAAATGCTGTAAAAGCTGAAGGCCCGTTTGGTTCAATAATTTACATCATTCTTAATTTTTTATATCCATCTGAATGAATCACATTTCCTATATTTTGTGGAACTTACGCGACACGACAGCGATCTTCGTCGAAATCGATTTTTCGATTTTGCTGCTAAATAATAAAGTCAAAATATTTCGCGGGTGACACAGCGGTTCTTTCGACAAACTCGCGGATACAAAGTTATTGATGGGCTCTGTGATGAAAACGACGCCAATTCCTGTCCCAACTTATTTATCTAAAAATGCAATTTTTGACATAGACTTCAGAATCAATTAGTTAATGGCTTTTCCTGCTGAAGTCGAATATAAATCATCTGAGAGAAGTAAATTTTTGCTCGAGATAGTTTGCATCTCTGTGTCCCTTCACAATGTGTATTGAGAGCTATCGAATACCTCCCACTTCGGCTTAATTTAACTAGGTAGATACGAAAAGAAGATTAGTATTCAGTAGAGTTTTATCTCCAACTTTATCAAACTGTTTTCAACATTACTAGGATGATTTGTAGGATAATTACATAATGAAATTTAAGGATCGGACTCAAAATTGCTATATTCATTCGATTTTGGAACTCAGAGAGTTTATGAGAAACCCTTTTCTTGCAAGATGTTACACTCCTGGCTCATTTATATCCTTTTCAGATACTGTAAAAAAAAATAATAATAATTTTAAAAAAGTTACGGTATTGACGCAATATTTAGGTGTTAATATTATAAATAACTACTGTAATCTCGTGAAGAACCTCTTTTAGATTGACTCTTATCATAATAAGTCGATATCTGGATAAGTCCACTTATATCCGCTCATTAGTAAGTAAACACGTTGTTTCTACGTAATGTTTACCAATGGAGGGAACGAAAATACACGGAGAAAACTCTCTGAATACAGTCCAAGAAAAGCCAACCTATTTAATCTCGTTACGGACAAATTAGACGAACTAACCGGGAGGAACCTATAACTGCATTTAGCGTTGCCTAATTTTCTTCCATATTTTACTTTTTCAACAGAGAAATAAAGTACATAACGCCTTGAACTTCCCATATGGATACCCTAGATTATGAGAAATATACGTACATAAATTTAAGTTTTAGCGTTGCTGAATTTTCTGTTTAAGAATCAAATATACGAGAGAAAATTAAGCAATATCTGACGTGCGGTTAGGCTAATTCCGGTTCCGTCAAATTGAACTACATTTTGCAACTAAGAACTACAATGTGGCTCATCCGTAGAAACACTTTTGTACATGGGGAAACTAATAAAACATACGCTGTTTCTGAACTAAGCCAGATATTGTAGTTTCAACTTTCAAAATGAAGTCCAATTAACCTTCAGATTGCTAAATCCCTTCCTAATTATGGAGTAATACCATGACTGGTGCCTCTCTATCGTCCATCGTTGAGTTGAATCCTTAAAGGGTATTGCGTGGGATGAAGGAGTTTAATGACATTTTTGTGTTTTCGAGACTTATATACTCTTGAGGTTGAAGAATGGAATGAGCTTTTACTGTACGAATGAACGGCATATTGCAATGAAGAACCAGTATTTTTGGCTCATCTATAAAAACTCCTATCTAGCTACGGAAATTAACGGCTTGTACGGCGTTTTTATCACATTTTGAGATCCAAACGATTCCTTGAGCTCAAATATTGAAGCAAAAAATGAGCTCAATATTCAACTTCTTTGCAATGTGCGCTTTACGACATATTTTACTTGAAATTACGCGAATGGCTTGATTCGTTTTTCGTAGTGTTTTCTTCTTTTTCTTCCCGCCAATTCATTCGCGATGCCCTTTCAGTAGGTATACGGTCACCATACGGCGTCCTGTTATAATAAATCAGCTGCTGTCAAAAAGTACAGTTCACTTACATTTGAGACATTGTAGAGATGGTATCCTTGCCTTCCTTTGAAGAGACCAACCCTGGTAAAAATTGGCGATAAGAGCTGCGTTTCAAAATACCATAGGAATTCATATAGCTGGCTAAAGAAGGCTACAGAAAATCATATAGCTGGCTGTAGAATGCGGAGAAAATCATACGGCCGGGCTATACGAAGTGATACAAAATTATACAGCCGGGCTATAGTTCCTATCGCCGGGCCTTAAACTTTATCGCCTGGCTGTTGCTTTTTCGCCATCGATTATAAAAGGCTATAAGAAATTGTGTAGAAATTCGTGTGCTTTGGAAATCATTAATTTGATACGGAGCCACCTTAATATTTACAAAACACACATTATATTTTCCTTTAATACATATTTGTTTTCATCAATTAAAATGAGAATAATCCATACAGGATGTGCAAACATTTCAAAATCATGAGTTGAATAACAATGGCTCCGCCAGATTAAATATTAGAGCCTAGCGGCGGCGACGCACTGGCGCCTACAAACCTAACAGGGATACTTCACGCATTGCGCAACGCGTGAAGTATCCCTGTTAGGTTTGTAGGCGCCAATGCGTGTTTCGCGCTGGCTGCCCGCCTGCCGCGCCGCGCGCCGCGCCGCAGCGTACCACGGCGCTTGAAGCAACTGTTTCACACCAGAGGTATTGCACGGTATCATACGAAACTGAAGGCGCTCTAATATATTAGGAATGACAGGCATCCATCGAAACATACGGAGCTTTCCTCGCAAAATAAATCAAGATGCTACGGCCCCAAAAGAGAGCAGTAGTCCAAAAACTCACTAAGTCCTAGCATCCGTAATTAGTAACGTTTAGCATACACTTTATCGCCTGGCTGTTGCTTAGTCGCCATCGGCTATAAAAAGCTATAAGAAATTGTGTAGCCGGCTATAGAAGCTATTGGAAATCTTACAGCCGGCTGTAGGTCTATGGTATTTTGGAACACAGAGTCTACTGCCAATTTTCTACAGGGAATAAGTGCATCAGTCCTCATATTTATACGAATAATATATATCGTACTTTTACTTGTGAGTTCATTGTGTTCAGATATCATGCACTTTATATATAATTTTATTTTGTCAAATCACATCGTAAAAAGGAAGAAAAAACGCACGTCAGGCAGACTTGAGTAATTTTAAAGCCTGGGCATATCATCCCTCATTAACTTAGAAAGTGACGCCATTTTCCAGGACATATAATGCATTCGTACAAATCTCGCTCGATCCCAGATGCCTACATGAGAATCAATTGTTTCAGTAATTGGCAATTTGGAGAGAGCTACTGTAAAGTCAATAACTACATCGGTATTGTGGTCGTTGCAGCTAGCGTTTTCACTTTAACTGGAATTTCCGTCGATCGGTAAGCATCCCTCTACGTCATTTTTAACAAATAAATAATCAGTTTCCTGCGAGGCCACGGAACAAAATTAAAAAAATAATATAAAAGTAGGTAATAAAAAATCTTAATAATGTGTACCTAAGAAGGAAAATAAACAAATTCCTGAGTCTCCGATTAATTAAATATATCGATACATTGAAGATCGATCTTGAAATTTTCAATGTTACATACATCATTTCCACAGGTAGCATTTATTTGACATTCAAAGTCAATCGACGCTCGTCTATAGAAAAATGCCCAAATTTGACTTTTTACCGCCCCTAAGTAATTACGAGTAGTATTTTGCCCTTTTCGTGATAGTTCAAAGTCAAATATATGAGGAATGCTTGGGGGCCGGTCCCGGTATTTTGTCTAATAATGATGTCCCTTTTAAGGAAGTTTGACCTATTTCTCTTAAAACCTCAACTGACAGTATTTACATTACCGGGCAGTTGTCACTCTAAAGGAATAGAAGATAAAAATTGTAATTTCCAGGCTTCGAACTTTCCTTGTATTACATGGTATTTATAAGAGTGGGGGCGGAGGGGAGGAAGTTTTATGAGTTCTTGTACCTGTCCATGCAACGACCACAAAATGATATCATATAATTTTCACCCCAATGTTTTCCGATAACCTATTCCCCAATCGCCGCTTACCTGCGCTCTCAATACAAGTTGAACAGCGATCAATTTATTCCAGACAATTTTCGTTGGACAAAGAAGCTTATTTCGTGGCAATAAAAGAGAATAATGCGACAATTTAACGGGATATTCAAAAAAAATGATGGCTAAATGTCCCGAGCACAAAGGGCCAGTATGAAACCGCATTTAGGGCCTAAAATTGAGAAAATAGAGCTTATTAGTTTGGCAAGAGCGTTTGAAGTCGCTATAAAAACCTCTGCGTTCATAGAACTGAAAGAGTAGAAGCCTTTGAGGGCTGGCTTTTATTTATTACATGCATGAAAGTCATGTTCGCAAAATATTTTCCGCAAACGTGTGCCTACCCTTACTGGGCAGGAGTAAGAGCCCCATAAATTCACATTCCTTAAACGCTTGCACACGTTTCTCTGACACCCCTACTTTTGCGCTTCACTGTAAAAGCATTTCCGCATTGTTCTTGTTCTTCGCTCGAGTGACTAATGTTCGTTTATTATTTTTTTTTATTAATGCAGTTATATCGCGATAGTTCGTCCCTTAAAACCACGGACGACCCGACGTTGCGCCCGCATAGTCTTGGGAATAATTTGGACTGCTAGTCTCTTGCTCGGCTTGCCAAGCTTCATTTACTCAACGACTAAAGTTTACAGGTAAGAATAAAATAAAAAAAATAATAAAAAAAGTCAAAAGCTTATCACAGTTCTTCTTCGGAATGAAGTGCAGATGTCAATCGTTGAAGGATTTTTCCCAGTCTCTCTTTCACAACTGTGAAGGACACAAGGCCGATAGAACTTTTTTGTTATCTGACCACGAAAGCATTTTCGTCCACAAAAGTGAGAGGAAACATTCATTACTTTAGAGGAACGAAAAATGTCTCTATTTTGTATGGTGATAATTGAATCAGTGAGAACGAAAACACACCAACTCGGTAACTCAAAAATGCTCGATTTTCACTAAGGACAGACAATTATCATAAAGGTCATTGAAGTTACCATACCTGTTCCAACTTGGACATTTAAAGTTTCCTTATGTATTTGCTTTTAGGCACCAAAAATCTTTTTCTTAGACTAAATTCTTCACCTTATATGTAGTTTTGTGTGTGTCTTAATTATTTTCCATTTTTCGAGTTGGTATGTTTTCGTTCTCACTGATTCAATTGGTTCTTGTTTTACTTGGTGATGGAAATTTGGACGGCAGCTATTTAAACAATGAAGCTTTTTCTTTTAAAGCATTGTTACAATGTGAAGATCACATGCACCTACAGCAGTTAATATAATATACTCATGTAAATATAACACTTTTTTTTCTCCTTTTGTCAACAATACCTAGAAAAATTTCCGGCCATTTCTGGAATCGCATATTTGTAAAATAAAAATATTGCGATTACAGGTATTATTTTTTCAATCCCTATAAAACATGGAACTGATGCCACGTACTAAACAAAAAATGCGAGAGGAGTGTTGCAGGTTTTCAATAACGTATTTAATTATTATAAAACCAATTTGTCATACTCAAAATATTTGATGATGAATTTATAGAATGTTTTGGTTACTATGAAACCAGTTTGATAAAGAGTTTTAAGTGTAGAGTCAGACCAATAAGTAGGAATAGTATTTCATGCGAGGCTAATATAGAGATCTTCAGATTTCATAAGATGATATCCATAGAATTATTCGTTCTGTTTTGCAGTTGGAGAAATGAAACGATCATCCATTGCATCCTAAATTGGCCTGATGGCCTTCCGATGGATTCAACGTACGACTATTTGTAAGTATTCAACAACTTTAACGTGCTTTTCTCTTGTCTTTCTCTGCGCGAAAGTAATTTTGACATTGCAATGCTCAAAATCACAAATTGATGATACTCCCTTAACCGTCGAGAAATTTAACTTTTGCGATTTTTGAACTTTTAAAACTACGTTGCAAACGTGTTACGTTACTCATGGTTGATGGAAAGAAGCCCCATTCCTCCTAAATTAAAGGGATCCAAGTGCAGGATAAAGTTCTCTAATATAAATCACTGATAATACGAACAAATGCGATAATTCTGCCTCTCTATAAAGCTCAGTTCTGACATACATTTTTCCGGGCTCTCTTCGGCGAGAAAATCGTCCGAAAGAGTTCGTAAAGTACAAAGGGGAAAAAACTCCAAACGCAATAAATTAGATTTTGCCGTCCTCGCCAACTAAAGGGATCTTCTAATTCATTTTAGCATTACTGGCATTTAAGATAATAGTGGCCTTCAAAAAGTTCCCTAAACAACAACGACAACAACAATTAATTAGTGTGTTCTATTTGCAGATACAATGTAATAATTTTTATCCTAACGTATATAATTCCAATGTCAGCGATGATATTATGCTATTCTGCGATGGGGAAAGCACTTTGGGGAAGTAAAGCAATCGGAGAATTAACGCAAAGACAGCAAGATTCTATTCAATCTAAGAAAAAGGTAATAATTTCAATCGAAACCTGACTTTATGTTTTAGGTATCACATCAATTCCTGTGTTTTCTCTCCCTTTTTTTCACCATTCTTTTTTTTTCACTTGAGGCTAGTTCATCGGTTGTTATTTTATCAGAACCGGCTTGACCGTTCCGGTCCCCCGATGGCGGGAAAAATATAGGGGATGGCCGGCGAGCTCGGCCCCCCTTGCTCCCTTGGAAAGATCGGTTATACCGTTAGTCTTGCCGGGAGACGTGCGGTTTTTCGTTAATTTCGGGCGCTTTTTTTCGGTTCGCTGACAGTTCGGCTGCGCGCCCGGGGTGGTTTTTGTAATGGAAATCGCTGTGGGTGATGGATTTTCGGCGGAAGCGTACCTCAAAATTTCACGTGAATAAAGCATAATATTCGCACAATAGGAAGTTCAGAGATCAACTTTGAACGAGCTATAAACAATGCGATGATCGAAGTGCGAAGCCACGGATCTCCTTCTGAGACGTTGCAGAAGCAGACTCCCTGCCACACTCAGCGTGATTTCTTTAAAATTATCATAAGTTTTCTTCTCCTTCGGCAGAATATTCTGTATATATTTCAAACAATTAATTTAGCCTCTTTCTCATTTAAAAAAAATTGAAAAAAATTATTGAAAATTTCCGCAATCCTTTGATCCCAAGATTGCAGGCTCGCGGTGTGAACACCAATAGGCAACGAGAATACCCTGACCCTACATTAACTCCTAACCGTGGTAATAACGTCTTTTATGAATACATTCAACCTTTCCGCTCATGGAGGAAAGAATAATTTACCAAGGTTAAATTGCACGCCAAACGTCACTATGACAGTCTCAGTAATATGAAAATATGACAACATCAATCTTGACGCTAAGGTCAAGCTGTACACGCTTTGAATTCAGTTCCCGTAACCAATGGTCAATAAAAACGTTAGTAGCTTAGGTAGAAGTTGATTTTAGTATTTTTCGTTGCGCGAATCGTGTTCTGCATGAAATTCTGTTGAAGAATCGTGTATCAGAGTGCTTAAATTCTTAACTTGTTTAATGGTCCATTCAATCTGAAAAAGCGAACATAGAAAAACTTTCCAACTTTTCTCAGAAAAAAGGTTTTATCGGGAGAGACGAGGCAACGTTGAACTTCTCATATGGTGTCGCTCGAAACACAACATGGGCCTTTAAAGCCCCATTTTTCGATGCCGCAATTATCCTAGCGCGAGTTCGAATAATCGCGCCGACGACGCGACGCGCGACGGTGCGGTCAGTGTCAAAGTCATATCAGCGCCTGCAAGACTGTAGGAATACTTTAAGCATTGCGCCAAAAAGTACGGTCGGCGTCAGATGCATATTAGCGCCTACAAGACTGCATGAATACTCCTCGCATTGCACCAAACGCAATGCGAGAGTTATTTGCGATAACTACTCTACCACGAGTATAGGCATACTAGGGGGCTACGCCCCCTGGCCGCTTCGCGGCCCTATTTTTACCCTCCTATCGGTGTTAGTTTTATTTATTTTTCCCCTAAAAAATTACGATATGAGGTAAACTTTACTTTTAGAATGAAATAATTTTTGGTTTTGATGAATAAAGAAACAAAATTTTTTTTGAAGTCTAAAGGGCGCGTTTTGGAATGACTGCTTGATGGAATATTGCAGTAAAACAACGAATATCGATGATCAGGTAATAATCAAATATATCGGGAGACGGGGATCGAACACACACCTTGTTCTAAGTGGACGCTTCGGACGTCTTAGACGACTCGGCCACCGCTCATCTTAGGGATGCTAGTGCGAATCTTTTGTAGATAAGTGTAGAGCTGATGCGCAGGCTACACAGCTACTGCGCAACCTCCTCGACCACTGCGCATCCTCCCGCGCATAGCGGTAGCAGTATCGGAGCATTCTGAAAATTCACTCACTTTTATAACGTGATTGTAAAAAAACCTGGGTCCTATTTCCAAAATCTGAATAGAGCGGGCTCATCTAGGGCCAATTACCCGTCGATTACCGCAAAAAACTTGGAAATCGGCCCGGTAGAACGCTCAAAGGAACTATGACAAAAAATATAAATTTACATTGTTTAAATGGGAGAATTCGCAACTTTACCACGTAATATAAAAAAACGTGGGCCATATTTTGAAAATCTGAAAAGAGTTGGCTTATCTAGAGGCAATTGCCCGTCGATAGCCGCAAAAATCATGAAAATCGGCCCGGTAGAACGCTTGAACTAAGCGTTACCAGTTTCGCAAAATTAGGAGGTCTTGGAGCTTATAGTATAGATTGCCGCTAACTGGATTGAAGGCGCATCACATTGTGAAGATGACTCTACACTCGACTAAGCTCCCTTCTCTCGCTTGCGCAATTACATAATCGCCGCAAAACTAGGACCGCTCGTCATTTCTTTTGACGGTCTCTGCCCGGTTTTTGCTACAATTAAAGGGTAAATAAGTATCTTAATTGCAACGATTCAGCAACTCGGACGGCGTTCAAACGATGCAGCGATTCTGAAACTCGATTCGCGTAAAATTAATTTTGGTTTAATAGGAAGAAAACGGAACGAACGGATATATCGCGTCGAAATTTTTTGTGATTTTATTTCAAATAATTTCGGGAATTTCTCGGAAACTTCTACAAAAACTGTGTGTAGTTTTTTAAAAAGGGTGTACAAAAATAAAACATAACAATCGGTACACAACATTGCACTCGGAAACGAATATGCTTTCTTTCGCACGCACCCGTCGGCTTTGGAATTCATTCATCTCTTAAATAAGTTGAACGTGGTTGTTCTACTTTTTTCTACGTGTAGCTTTTCTCATTGGTTGGCGGCCGCGTAGTGACCACAGGCATCTAGTCGTTGGTATAAAAGAGGAAATGTACCTTTGTTCGTGATGTCGAAAACTTTTTATACTTACCATGTTTTATTTTAATCAACGCGTTGAATCCGTAAAAGTGTGCGTCTTTAAAGATCTGATAAGAACCTCTGAAAATTGCACGCAAGAATATAAACAAGTTTTCTTCGGAGACTTAAAGAAAGAGCGGAAGTTCGGAGACATCACAATCAAGAAGTGGTTAATTAGTATTCAAGGTGTGATCAATAATAAATGGCTGTGGCGCGATGTTGGTGATAAGGGACGCAGGCAACAATTCGTGTTCATAGGATGCCTGTGTTGCATAGACAAATAATTGAAGGCGCTCAAGCTCTTTTCCCTACTGCGCCGTTCCATCTAAGTCACCAGCGGAATTTTGCTTTGAAAGGACGATTTTCCTCTAACAATTGAGACATACGTTCTTATGTTTTAATCGTACTTCTTACGTTATAATCGTATATTATGATGTTATCGTCTTTCATATCTTATTGTAATCAAGACGCCAAAAAAAACAATACATTCTAGAGAGAAGGTCTACATATAGCTTTGGATACACAGCCCTATATAGCCTTTGGTCTACATAGCCCTTTTTGTGGATTTATATGTGACTCTGCCTCAGTCGCGTGGCGTGCTTTGCGATATATCGATTGTTATGCCTTTTAAACCTATGGAAAAAGATCGATAGACACGGTATTCGCAGCGAACACCTTAATGATCGATTCTTTTCCATAGGTTTAAATGGCATAACAATCGATACATCGAAATGCACGCCACGCCACTGCTCTGCCTCCTTAACTGCTCTATAAAACCGACCGTTCCGAAACCGTCGGTGAAAACCACACATATGCGCCTTGATATTCAACAAATAATCAAATGAAATATATAAAGCTAAAGTCTAGAGTCGGAAAATGTATCTTCATTGCAGTGTTTCTTTCCCTCTTCTTCTTCCACCAACGACTTGGGCATATCCCTGTTTGCCAAGCTCTCGAGCATCGAATCATCAATGAATAAAAGATTTAGAAAGCCAATGAAAACAAAAACAGGAATATGAGCGTTTAATTATGTTCAGGAGGAGAGAGCCAGCTTCTTGCTCATCTCTTGGGCGGTCGTCCAGATAATCTTTTCTCTAATGGTTGTCTGCTCCTACAAATTTTCGCTGACGTCTCTCTTCATTCACCCGGTCCATGAGCTCCGATCTTAACCTCTACTCCTCCTCATGCTAGTCTAGTTTGTGATATCTTGCACGCATCAAGCATTGATGTTAAATAATATTCAATTGTGCCAGATTCATACAAATAAAAATAAAATTTCATCTAAATTATTTGAGATTTTTTACAAATATATGTGAATGAGTGAAAAGCATATGTACAAACATTTTTATGAAATACTATTGGTTGGTATTCTTTTAACGCGTTCCTTCACACAAAAGCGGATACTTGTAACGTCGCAATCGGCATATCGACGGTGAAACTACCAAACCACGTATCTCGGTTTGTGACGTCGCGTCGCAGACTTCCTGTCATACTTTATTTTTTAAATGAAAAACTACTTTACATCCAGCCTTGAAAATTTCTGTGATTTTTCCTCTTTGTGCGGAGAAAATTCCATGAAAATTTCAAGGAATGATATTGATTTGGTCTACTTCAAAAAAATTAAATGTGAGCGTAGATTTTTAAACACCGCAAACGAGATACGTGGTTTGGTAGTTTCACCGTCGATATGTATTTTTATGGACGCGCATTTGCGCGTCCAGAACGGCTAGCCAAGGGGCTGCGCCCCCTGGACCCCCGATCACTCGCTACGCGAGTGACATTCGGCTTGCTCCGCGAGCCATTTTTCTCAGTGATTGGACATTTGATCACTAAGATGTATACATTTTGGAGACTCTGGAGACAAACATGATTTCGTCACAGAACCTTGTCGCCGGAGCGTGCCATCATTTGCACATGAATTGATGTGTGGAGATGAAGCGATGATGGGGATCGATCATTTCTTCAAAAACGCATTTGACTGGGACGTCATTCCATTGGGTGGCGGAAAAAGACAATCCATGGATCTCCTTCCGCGATTTGACTTGCTGAAGTAGCAAAAGTTCTTTACCTCTTAAGAAGATTATCGGTGGCGTAGGGGGTCTAAAAACTGCTCAACGATAGTATAGTTCAAGTTCCGAATCGCAATGAGCCCACTCGTGTTTTTTTCTTATACTTTCATCGCATATACATTTCTCTGATGTTTTTGTTTTATTCTCTCTGATTGCATATTAGTAATCATACCCTCATTTCATTTCCTTTCCTTTTCCTTTTTCTCTTTCTGTAGCATCTGTGTCCATTTACAATTATTATTTTAAAATAGCTTTCTTCTAGTATACAATTGATGCTTCAAACGGAATCAATTGTTTTAATGACATTTCCGGCTAAATCATGGGTTTTCCCAGGAAGGCAGCCTCTCGTCCCTCCCGGACTCTATTGTTGCCAGATAAGTTGCTTTTTTAGCACTTTTCCCGATCCAAATCCATTTAAAATATTCAAATTTCTCGCACAATCTGGCAACCTCTCGAGTGAAATAGAAAAAGGTAGAATCGCTGAAAGTCTGAATCCTTCGAAGTTTATATTAATAATAATTATATATTAATGATAGCCGTCGATATTAAATACTCTAAAGTACGGCTTTCGGATCAGTTTCTTGCAATACGATCCAACTTAAAGAATAAAAAGATTGTTTTTGATATGCTCATGGATACTTCCTCTTCACACTGCCTCCTTTGAATTTAAAAGTACTTCGTTTGGTTTTTCATGTGATGTGTCCAATAACCACGGTGAGTGAACTTTAGGACTTTGCATCTTTTACAGGTTGTAAAAATGTTTATAGTAGTTGTAATTATATTCGCAGTCTGTTGGTTTCCTTACCACTCGTACTTCATCTATATTCATCACCATAAGCAAAAAATTTTGTATAGCTGGTATATTCAACATCTGTACCTGGGATTCTACTTTTTGGCCATGTCCAATGCAATGGTGAACCCGATCATTTACTACTGGATGAACGCCAGGTAAAGCATTCCACTTTCATATTTACTCGATCATTTTAATGCACAGGCAATTCGTCTTTGTAAATAACAAAAGTTTTTCCGTCTATTTTAGAATACTTACATTTTTTTTTTTTTTTTTTTTTTTTTTTTTTTTTTTTTTTTTTTTTTTTTTTTTTTGTAAGGACATATGATTGTTTACGAACCAATCACATGTTCCATCTTCAGCCTGTTTTAGTCAAATCTCAATATTTTTTTTCCATCTCCGTTCTTGCTTCAATCAAAATTGCAACCAGGGCAATAAAATTGCAACTTTTAATCATACAATATTGCAATATTCTTACATTATTTGGTTAGAAAATACCAATTTATAACTATCGAAAAAATTAATTCCACGTCTCAAAAGATAGGCAATTTACAATGCATTGAAAACTTGTAACCTGTCTCAATTGTATTGCAATAGATTTTAACAAAGAGTGCTTCTTCAGTAGGCAGAAATAGGCAACATACACAGCACTTCCATGCAGTAGTATAGCAAGAACTTCACCATGTAATAATTATAATTTATGGCAATCTGCTTTACTAGGGTAGTATTTTATTTTTATTTATTTTTTCTTCTAAAAAATTCCAAATTTCACGATGATATGCACTCAGTTTAAGTTTTTATTTATTAAGTATGTGTGGTCTCCTCTAATATAATAGGACCTTAGAAGTAATAATTTCCCTGTTCGTCTCTATTGCTTCCCCTACCCCCGCACCGTCATCTATCCATTCCTCTCGTATGTTCATCTGCGTTAACTGTCGTCAGGGGCGGACTGGCCCTAAATTAAGTATGGGGCGGGCCCCTAGGGGGGTCTGGGGGGCCCCCCAGTAGAAGGGGGGTCCGGGGGCCCTCCCCGGAAAATTTTGAAAATTAGGCCCTTTTAGAATGAATTTTACGCTATTTTAGACCCTATTCTTTAATATTATTTTTGAAACATTATCCAAAAAGAGACCAGAAATGCAAAACTTAGTATATTTTCTTAAACTGGATGAAAAAATGAGAATCCGTTGTATACTTGGAATTCAACTTTTATTTTCCTCTTCCAACGAAAAATTGTGCCAAAGCTAAATTAGTATACAGAAGATACATAGAATCAAGTAGAATAGTAATAGTGACAGTCTAAAAAGAACACATTCTGAAAAACACAGTTCGGATTTTTTTGTTCGTTTGTTTTTTTTAAATGTACTTTTTAGCCGCCAAAATTGACAACTGTCTTAATTTTTTTTGAACGTTTTATTGGATCCTTTCTTCGCTCTGCTCATAGAAAAATCAGTGCCGTTTACTAGTTAAATGACGCGTAATGAATGAATAAATCGATGGTTAAATTCTGAAAACACGTAACTCGGAATCCGCATCATGAACCCTGAGACTCGTAAGGATGCTCATGTTTTGCGTGTATCCTTATGAGTCTCAGGGTTCATGAGTTAATGATGCGGATTCCGAGATACGTGTTTTCAGAATTTAGCCATCGAAATAAAAATAAGAATGAAAATAAAAATACAAACAAAAAATTGACAAAAATCTGACACTTTGAAAATTATTGTGTTAATTAAACTGGAAATAGAAACACAGTTTTACGAAAAAGTCTTGACGCTCGGATTGTTCACTTTCCCATTGGTTTTTCACACTTTACCGGTCTTGTAATATCGAGCCATACACTAATGACAACTGTGTGGCGCCGGCGGCATTCGCGATCCAGACAAGCCTCGAGCCTTGTGAGTGAGTGAAGTAGCCCTATGGTATTTGAAGGAATCGACTCGCACGCGCGTCTTAAATGTGTCAAAAGAGGCCTTATGTCGCGGGAATTTTTGAATTAGAAAAAAGTCATTGGGGCTGCCCATACAATACGTAACGTATTAAGGGGGGAGGAGGGGGGGTCAAGCCCAACGTTACGTAACTCTTTTTTGCCGTAAGACCTTTTTTTTCCTTGTTAATTTAAAAAACTGACCAAAATAGGGGGGAGGGGCGAGGCTTGTGTTACGTATTTATTTATTTTTTTTGAGGGGGGGGATGGTTCGAGCTTGCGTTACGATGCGTTACGGAGGGGGGATGGGGGTAAAAAAATCGGAAAAACTGCGTTACGTATTATATGGACAGCCCCCATTATGGATTTCGCTAAAGGGGGGAAAAATCGCCGAAGGCCCCTACGAAATCCCTTGAGGAAGGTAGGAAAGGTTCCCTACTAGGGGCCTCCAAAGTTCAAAATTGCATAGAAATGCGCCCTCGAGGCCTCTCTGAATCAGTACCAAAGGGCCCCCGGCAAAAAGGACCCTTTTGTCGAATCGGCGATAAAGAGCCCGGTGCCTTGAAGGTCCTTAGAGGCGGTATAAAACCGCATCAAGGCCTCTTCAAATCGGCAATAAATGGTCCCTTGGAAACGGCAAAAAAGGACTCCTTCGAATCAGATAAAGGGGCTCTTTTAAGGTCCTTAGAAGCGGCAAAAAAAGGCTCCATCGAGTCTTCTTCGAATCGGCAATAAATGAGTCCTTCAGGGCTCTTCCGAAATGACAAAAAAGGACCCCTTTGGACTTATTCGAATCAGAAAAAAGGGCTCTCAAAATGCAACGCCCTTAGATACGGCATAAAAAAGCTCCTTCAGGGCGCTCTCCGAATCGGCAATAAAGTGTCCTGTCCTCTCAGGAGTCTCGGGGCCCTTTCTCGAGGACGAACCGAAAAAGCCCTCGGGCGCTTCTTCGAGACGGCGAAATACGGCCCTTCAAATCGGCCAAAAGGGGCCCCGGAGGGGCCCCTTTTGGCCGATGAAAGTGGGGCGATCGCCCCATCGCCACCCCGGCCAGTCCGTCCCTGACTGTCGTCTAGGGAATCGGTCATTTCGCGGATTGGACAGTTTTTTGCCCATTTCGCGGGTGAACAGGTCGCATCAGACATTCCGCGAAATGGCCGGGAAATCGGCTAATCCGTCAATTGGCTGCCCAGTCCGCGGACTGAGCAATGAAATTGAACATGATTCTCCAAATATCCACCATCCAGCACTGAAAGAAAATTCTCGGCGTTTTTACCAAGGTCCGTTGGTACCTTTACCATCTCACTTTTTTTTACCAATTATTGGTAATTTTACCAATTATTGGTAATTTTACCAAGACAGACTGGTAAGCTTACCTAAAAACCGGTATTTTTACTGTTTTTTCAGGTAAGAATACCACTTTTATTGGTAATCAATTCCCGGTAACTTTGCCATATTATCTCGGTAATTCTACCACAGTCAATAAAAAATATTGGCGTTTTTACCAAGGTCCAGTAAAATTACCGAGAAAGTTCAATAATTTTACCGAGATTTCCCGGTAAAATTACCAATTCCATAAATGGTAATTTTACCAAGAAAAAACTGGGATCAAATAGAACCCTGAATTCTTGGTAAGTTTACCCTTTTCTTAGTAAATACACCGAGATACATTTTTCAGTGAGTTCCGTCTCTTACCCACAGTAAATGACGCTTATGTGCGTTCCATGACCTGCGATATTTTCAATTTGACGCTTTTCCAGATTTCGACAATATTTCAACAATATCATATTTGGATGGCGCTGTATTCGACGATCAATAAATGACGAGGACGGGACGGACACACCTACCAATATAAAATTTCACTACAATCATTCAGTCTCCAGATCAAGGTCCGGTAAGTCAACTCAAAGTTTGACACCGTTGCACTCGTGTGTGGCCTAAAGGATTGGGACGAAAAACAATCAAATAAGTTGATATTTGACTAATTGCTTCAGGAAATCAAGGCCCAAACAATATGGACCGAGATAATTTTAAGTAATTGTATTACTCATTGTGTATTGGTGATACATGAATGTAAATCGCCGTCTCCCGGACGAAGGAACGTAACTTCATTCCAAGGATGCCAAATTGACTCAAACAATTAATTCCTTTAGTAAGAGGTACCTGTCCACTTTCGATTCAAAAATTTTCTGATTTTTGCATTCAACCAGAGGAAAAATCAGTGAAATTTTCAGTTTGGAGTGCCCAAGATTCTCCCAGTTAATATGCAATTTGTGAGGAGAAATTTGGCAACATTGGAATGCAGTTACGTTTTTTCGTCCGAGAGACGATGAAATGTGCCAAAAATTACTATAATTTGTCCATACCAATCTCTCTGACATCTACCTGAAAATACTCTCTGTCATGTTATGCTAGGAAATCCCCCCTGATGCAGCTGAAGCCAGTGCATTGACTTTTTCTCATACCGACCGCCAGCACACGTAGCTAGTCGCGAAGAATAAGGTTGATTGTTACAGATTTTCTTGTGCACTCTAGTCCGTGCCTGCTCTGCTATTATTGCTTTCAAAATTGCATGAAGCATGGAGCCATATGCGGAGAGAGAGCTCAATTTCACATCTTGATGCTTAAAAATTGGATTTTAGTCGTGAATATTTCACAGAGTATACTTCAAGACCAGTTTTAGTTGAAATCATTAATATCTGAATTTTTCAAAAACTGCACTTATGAGCCTTGTCCTCAAATTAGCCCCTTGAATGTATAGTTAAGCTAATTCCGGTCCTGTTATAAAAATGAATATATCGCAGGCAGTTAGCAATCCCCGGCAAATGCCGCTCTGTTTGCGTTGAATAAAAAAATGTAGAAATTTATTAGTGAAGAAAAAAAGTAGGAAGTGGTAATTATCATACTTGGAATTCAAGCAGACTTTTATTTTTTTTTCTTTAATGCATGCGGTACTAGTCGGCATGCGCGCGACTATGCCTGTAGTGAAATCAGAGGCCAAAGTTGGATTCGGTTGGGTTAGGCAACTAAACTAACCGCCAGGCAACGCAGAGAGTATCACAGGATTGGAAGGCGCTTCAGGCCGAGTTCGCGCTTTTGAAGTTCTTCGTCCATGAAACCTTTGACTGCATCAATTCCAATATGCCGAGCTGACACAAATGCCGCTTGCAAATTGTAGCGATTGCTGACTCCCTGTGACAAATGGGATTTCGGTGTTTCGAAGGAGTAGATTCAGGAGTCACTTTGTACATAATGTCTCTTCATTGTTTCAGACACGGCCGAAGACTATTCTGAGCCATACGACAGGTACAGGCAAAATTTCAGGCATCGACACAACTACACATCCGTGAGAAGACACTTAACGAACACGGAGTCGCCACGATCGTTGAACGAGATGGATCGATCAATGAGATCCGTGCATGCGCAAACGAGACAATCCGACATTCCTTGTCATCATTGTCAACCGCAAAGGAGTGACATGAACAAAAGCTCCCTGCAAGTCGATCAAGTGCCTAAATCATTTTTTTATACGCGTCATAAAACGCACGGTGATCCTCCGTTCAGGAATTTGGAAAACGTTCGATCGCTCACTTCGTCGACGGCAGTGTAGGTCTTCGTTAACGCGAAAGGCGATTACGAGATACGAGGGGCACCCGTTATAAAGTGCAAATTTTAAGAGATTGGAGGGGGAAAGATCGAATATTTTGTACTTTTTTACGGATCGATATTTGTTATGACTCATCAGTGCATTGTACTACCGTGTTACCGAAGAGAGTACTGCCGCGCTAAGGAAGAACGCCGAATGAACATACGAGAGTTGATTTTCCTTTCGATGAAATGTTCATTTTTGAGGAAATTTACGTATATTTTCCCTTGAAATTTTCAGGAATTTTCGGTGGAATTGCGAGCAAAATTATCTGAAAAATTGGGAGAAAAATATACATAAGTTCACCATGAAATTCAGCAACCCTCGAAGCTTCATACGGCGCACAGTGGATCGAGTCAATAGGGGAGGTCGAACAAAATTTGGAAACTTAATAACGCTTGTAACTCCGTTTGTACAAAACTTTGAGGTTCTAAAAGTGGTTCCATTAGTTTCCTCGTGAAATTTCCTTCTACGAGCACCCCTTGAAATTTATATTTTGACGAAATAAACATCAAAATTTGCAGTTTTAGTCAAAAATTTGATGTCCGACCTCTCTAATTGATTCGATCCACTGTGCGGCGTCCTATTTCTTGGTACGGCAGAGTAATAAACGATCAAAATTTCAAAATCGAGTTTACCTGCTCCAAAATTTGTCAAATGTAATTGCAAACTGTAGAATCATTTTACTAAAATAGTGAAATTATAGGTTCTGTATATAAAAACAAGGCTTTTAAGGCAGCTCTGAGTCAGCACAATCCTGCGAGAGAGCGGTACCTCGGCTATCACGTGCAAACTGGCATCTTTTTTTGCCAACTTTTCAGTCCGTATTTTACTAGTCAAAAGTACAATCACGCTACATGCAGAAAATCGACGGTGAAATTCCTAAATGACGTATCTCGTTTGCGGCGTTCAAAATCTCAGGTATTATTTTATATTTTTAAAGGAGAAAAATTCAACATCATTCCTTGAAGTTTTTACAAATTTGCTACGCACAGAGAAGAAAAAGCACGGACTTTTTTAAAAATTACAGTTGAGTGTAGTGCTTTATTTAAAAATTGAAGTATGAAAGAAGCCTGTAACAGTGTAACATCGCAAACCGAGGTACTCGATTTGGGAATTTCACCGACGAAATAGTACACGCTATTGTCCTGCCCATATGGAATAAATAAGTCATTTTATTTAGTAGGTAAATTTAGGTAATTTTTAATCACTTGATTGATTTCTAAGAGCTTTTGGGATAGTTTTGGATAATTCCGCAAGGAATTGAAGGTTTGCTCGGTAAAATTTTCCGCTCCAACACCTTCCGGACCATTTTTGTTTCAACTTCATTCCTTAAGGTTCTACTCTCCTCGGTAGCACGGCAGTAGAGCGGTATAATCTCAAGTATTTACCTTCGACTTCGTAATTTTAGTGTAAAGAGCCTCACTGGGATGCCATAAAACGACATTGACTCGATTTTTTCAAAAATGCCACCTAACAAGTTCAAACTCTAAACCCTTCATCCACGTTTTAGACTCAATGCGTAATGAAATGATTTGGCATCGTTCTGAAAAGAGAGACATCCACGAAATCAAATAAATCCACAAAAATGCATCGTCAAAAAGAAAAGGCTTAAAAGGTGGAAAGGGACCTATCAGTGATTGCATGGGCATTTTCATCGCTTTTTCAAAGCCCCTTCATCAGCTCCTCTTCAGATGACCTACTAACACTCCAACCCTATCCGCCTCTCTCCGCACAAAATGAGTGCTATGCCCGCAAATCCGACCAAATCCGCAGACAAAAAGGAGAGGAAGTCAGCTAATTAGTAACATATTTCATCGCTTGACTGACATAAGGGCATAACTACACAATGAGATGAGCCCGGAAAAGCATTGAATGGTATGGAGGACAGGGGTCATTGCCGAGTGTGGTCACGCCCTCATGTCAGGTAGGCGACGATTTATTTCAACATGAGGCGAGAAAGTAAAAAGCTCCTAAAATCCGAGGACGGAACGGACCGAGTTCTGCAAGAAGGAATCGCAATCCACTTGAAAATAAGAAAAATAAGTTTGCAAATGTAATCTGTCATGAAGCATAATATTGAAGATATACATCGTGGACCCCTATTTTTCAGAAATAAATATTTTTTCCACGGCTTTGAATTTTTAGAGAGAAAATAAAAGATTGTTTGACTCAAAACTATTGTTCACTGAATTTTTCAAAATGTACTTTCGTTCACATCGGTCCAAATAAAAAAAGGATCACTTATCTAAAATTAAAGTTAACACTTTTCTATCTCCAAATCTCAAAAAAAACACACAAAATTGGCTTTAACTTTTGTTCCATTTCTTCCGACCGTTATCTCAACGTAGCTCTCATCCATCAACTCTTAAGTAAACCTTTGTTAATGTATGCAGCAACTACTTGTTGACGTAGACGCTCAGCACCTCCATGTGAGCCTTGTGCGTATAAACTTTAGTGTTCATCCTTTTTTGTGAGGAGATGTTATGAAAATAAATTGTGATAACGTTACGAAAAAGGCGTTTCTGTTACATTTTCCATCCCTTGAAAATAGAATAATCGTAAAAGAAAACCATAGACCCAAGTAGCAGTGATCGCGATAAATAGCGATTTTATCGGTTGGTTATCGCGATTATATCGGTGGCAATATATCGAGATATTATCGCATTAAAAATTGCTATAATTGGCGATTAAATTGCTATTAATCGCAATTTTTGGTTCGATAAATTCGCGATCAATTTGCGTCGGTAAAATCGAAATTAAATCGCTATTTATTGCGATTTTTACCTCGAAAATATCGCGATTAGTTATGTCGAGCGATAAAATCGCGATTTTATTGCAACAAGATTGAGGATAATCGCTCAGATGTTGATGATCCTAGCGATTAAATCGCCGATAAAATCGCAAAATATCGCGATTTTTTGGTCGAAAAAATCTACTTGGGGATGGACGTGGATTTATTTTGTAACTAACTAAAAATATATTCAGTATACTTAATACTAAAGTAACTGCGGCCAACTTTTCCCGCAAGTCAAAAAGGAGGCATAGACTTGTAAGATTACTTGTCTAAACACCGGTGTTGAGGGTAAAGTTCTCTTTTTATGCTCCGTGGTACGCGGCGCGGCGCGGCGCGGTGTTGTCCGCCTTAATTTCGGCGCATAGGCCAATCAGCTTACACTCCAGAATAATTCAATCCTCGGAAGTTCATCGCTTAATCAACATTAAACATTTTTCCACGTTCTCTCTCTACAGTCTCTCTCCTTAATTTCATTTCTTTTCATCTTCTTCCTCTCTTTCTGATTTCCTCTGATCTTCCTACCTTTTTCCCCCTCTTCTGTCTCTCTCTCTTAATTCTTCTTTTTCAATTTTGATCCTCCTTTCTTTAATTTTCTTCTTCTTCTTTGTCATCATTCTCTCTCCATCTTCCTTCTTCTTCTGAAGCTGGAGCTGGAGCTACCCTTTAGATTCCGTTATGCGTTAGCGAGACTCCTATCTTTTCATATAGAGAAGATTTTTTTTTTTTTAAATTTACATAACATCGACCATTGAAATTTAGTGTAAATTTTACACGAATTATATAAAGTATATTTACCAAAATGTTGCTTAATTTACCAAAGTGTTGCTTAATTTACCAAAGTGTAGCTTAATTTTCCTGTTAAAAAAAAATAAAAAAAAATAAAAAAAAATAAAATAAATAAAAAAAAATAAAAAAAAATATCTTAAACTAGGCAATGGCTAATGTAGTTAGGATGCTTATGGTTAGATTGGTCGGAACTATTTTTAAATGTTTCTCATAATAATTTCCAAAAAATGACAAACTGAAAGCCTGTCACTTTGACATTTACTTGCTGGATCTCGCTTACTTCACCGTCTACGAAAAATGGCCCGCCATTGCCTGTGATTGCCAAAGTCTACCGGTTGACCTTGGTTTTGGCAAGAGGCTACATCTCATCGTGAATAATCGGTACGGAATAATTAGCATTGAGGATAAAGCGCCAAATTGAACACATTCCTTTCCACAATTGAATATAAGCAGAGGTCTACAACAATAATATAGCATTATCTTTTTCCTTATGAAAGCCTCTTGTTTCTTTCTTAACTCTCGTCGAAACGAGACGCAGGATTGGACGTATTTCTGCCAGACAGTACTATGTGCTTTATGACGTGAGCCATGTTATGTATATATTCTTATGGATCTCAGGGCTCATGTCCTAATGCACATAGTTTCGTTTGGCAGAAATACGTCCAATTGACCCTACGACGAAAGTCCGGGCTAGACCCATGGAAAAAAACTTAAAATCATTTCAAACCCCTTGAACCTCTAAACTGGGGCCAATTTGCAAATGTGAACGGTTAACTATAAAACGAAATAGTATAGTTGTCAAGTTTCTTTCTACTACAGGATCTTATCAATTATATTAGAAAAACTAAGCCTACTTTTACCAGGAAAAAACATTATTACCTAAATCTAAAACTTTTGCTTTAGTGTATAAAAACGAGTTCGTGTTACTTTAAAATTTTAAAGCAATAGTTTTGGCGCCGGTAAAGGGTAAAATCAGACGTTTTGTCAAATACCTAGGCGCAAGCAGTCAAATACTCTTACTTAGATTGGCATTTCGATTATTTTGCTAACTTTAGACAAAATAATTCTTAGCTTGTGCAGGAGAGAGTTCATTGTAAAAAAATTGCCTCATACATACGATGATAAGCAAATTATTTTTAGTTTAGAAACGAACATTTATCTCAAAATTTGCAGCATATCATAAAATACAGACTTTTTAAACAATTGACCGTTAAGATATATACAGAGCATTTCGAAAGTAAAATACAGGAAAGCTCGTGATTTTGATGAATTCTCACTTTCAAAACATTAAAGGCTTGAGAGCGTAGTCAGCAACATACAAAACTTTATAAACCTTCAAAATTTGCCGATCCGCCAAGCCATTTTAAAATGCCTATTGTTTATCTATTCAGCTTTACTTGGGACTCGAAGAGCAGTATTGGAAACGTTTCACAACAAAATTTCTAAAAAGTTACTCAAAACGAAAAAATAACGCCGCCTTTTTAGGTTGACGTTAAATATCCGCTTAAACGAGCTCGCTAGCTCGCTCGGCGGAACAATGGCTTTCATAGAAATTGCAATCCAGGAGACGCGGACTAGTAAATTTCGTCGCCCCCCCCCCCCCCCCCCCCCCGGTCCACCGTCCACCGTGTCTGTGGTGAATCGAATTCGAAGGAACAAAGCGCAAATTCAAATCATTCAAAGCTCGGTCTATTCTGCCGAGCTAAGGAAAAACGCCGTAAAAACCTTCAGGCGTTGCCAAATTTCTTACGATATAAAACGGATTTCCTAATGAACTTATGAATATTCTCTCTCCAATTTTTCAGAGAATTTTGTTCTCAGTTTCCCATAGAGTTCCTGAAAATTGAAGAGAAAAATATTCGTAACATTCCTCAAAAATAGATATTTTCTGCAAGGAAATTTGGCAACATTCGAATGCTCGAACTGTGTTTTTCCATAAAACGGCAATATTGCACTCTCTCTTCCTCAGGGTCCAATCTAAAATCGAATCGTCGGTTTTTGTTGTGGCTGTGCCAAACTCAATAGTCACTATAATTCGCCATAAAACTGTGACATTTCAAGCTACTTTTCCACAACTTTTCATTTTGCCGAAAACGGGAATTTTATCCTCCATTTAAATTTATATCTTTTTTCAGGGACTGCGTATGCAATCCGCTACAATTATCCGAGATTTCGATGGGAAACTTTGAAACTCTTGTTATTTTTCTCCAAAATTTCAAAATAAAGATTTTATTGTTTTTATGCTTTTCATGACATTGTGAGTCCATTGCAGAACTTTTAATAAATTTCATGAAATTTCGCGAAATTTTCTTTTTCCGGAGTTTCATGAAATTTTGCTCTTGGTCATACCACACAAAAAAGATTGATTATAGCCAAAGTGGAAACCACGTATCTGTTTGCGACTTCTTATTACACTATATTTTTTCTGCAGAAAACTTTTCATCGTATAATTTCTTGAAAACTCTCGTGATTTTTCTTATGAATTAGCAAAATATTCTATATAAATTTCGAGGTATGAATTTAGCTTGCTTCTCTTTGAAAAAATAAAATAAGAGCAGCAATGTTGAAATGTCACAATGCAGATACGCAGTGGCGTGGCGTGAATTGCGATGTATCGATTGTTATGCCATTTAAACCTATGGTAAAGAATCGATCATTAAGGTGTTCGCTGCGAACACCCTATTTATCGATAATTTTCGATAGGTTTAAATGGCATAACAATCGATAAATCGCAAAGCACGCCACGCCACTGCAGGTGCGTGGTTTCGCTATATAGCCATCGATTTTCCGATCTGTCATCGAATTCTCATTTCTTACCCTCGGATGAGAACATTGTTATTGTTTGGATCTAGTTCGACAAAATCTAGAATCCTAATGGTGACGTCACCAAACAGCATTTACGTACGGAAAGCATCTATTCACTTCAGTCATCGATATTTTTTTCAAACATTTCTTCATGATCGAAAAATAATAAAATAAACTCATACAAATTCAAAATTTTCGGCATAATTTTGCACGTAAAATACAAGGATTTTTCGGTCCTCTAATTTCACCTCATTAAATTTTTTTAAATTCAGAGGGCGTTCGGGCAGAAAATGCGATTATGTTTGTGGAAAATGGCCGACAGATTTTACTGCGATTTACTTTCCTTTGAAAAGTGAATCGAACGGGCGGGCTGCAAGGAAGTATCGTCTGAAAATGTTCAAACATTGGCATAGCTAAAAGCGGCGCCGGCCGGGGACCGGGCATTTCGCAATTGCTACTCTGTGAGTGTTTAATCAGAAGAAAACGGGGATCTCCCTCTGCGATCAGAATCGGGATATTGACGTCGATATCTGCATAACATCTGTGAGGGATAATGCGACGCGACGGGCCCGGAAATAACGAGACGAGTCCATGCTCATCAGCCTCATTTTTCAGGAACCCCATTCAATTTTATGACGAGCAGTAAAATGAGGAAGCTCCCTCTCTCCACTGCCGACCTCTATATACACATCTAGTTTTCCTGAGAACAACAGTGCGATTACGTCAAGGGCATTTTCTCATTGCACCAGCAGAAAGAATCGATTTGTTGCAGTTTTTGCACTCATAAAACTTGTCGATTGTTATTAGTCTTCTTCCTCTTCCACGAACGACTAGGGCATAGCCCTGTTTGCCAGGCCATCCAGTATCGAGCACGATAAACTATAAAAATATTAAAATGTTAAAAGTCTAAAATTACTAAAAGTAAAGGACTCGTCAAATCAATGAAAGCAGCATAAAACATTATTTAAAAAATAATTGACGATGTCGTGATAAAATTCAGTGATAGTTTACGTCATCTTCACAACAAGTAACGCCGGAGTTAAGTGACGGTGTAAGAGAAACCGCCCGTTGTGTCGAATGCGACGAACACTATAAAGCTTCCATTTTAACTCCTGGATGGAACTATTCGGGCTCCATGGATGTCCGTGTTGCATACGCACGAGAGTGAAGGCGTTTTAACTGTCCAGACACTCGCCACTTCACCGCAGCCCGCGGCGGGCAGCCAGCGCGGAACGCGCGTTGGCGCCTACAAACCTAACAGGGATACTTCACGCGTTGCGCAATGCGTGAAGTATTCCTGTTAGGTTTGTAGGCGCCAGTGCCCCCAGCACAGTGCGCAGTGGCCGCTCCGCTTTGTGTTATAGGCTCTAATATTTAATCTGGCGGAGTCAGCGTTATTCAAGTCATGTTTTTAAAATGTTTGCACATCCTGTGTGGATTATTCTCGTTTTAATTGATGAAAAAAAAAAAATATGTATTAAAGGAAAATATAACGTGTGTTTTGTAAATATTAAGGTGGTTCCGTATCAAACTTGATGATTTCTAAAGCACACGAATTTCTACACAATTGCTTATAGCCTTTTATAATCGATTGCGAAATAGCAACAGCCAGGCGATAAACTGTAAAGCCCGGCTATAGGAACTATAGCCCGGCTGCATAATTTTTTATCGCTTCGTATAGCCCGGCCGTATGATTTTCTGTAGCCTTCTTTAGCCGGCTATAAGAATTCCTATGGTATTTTGAAACGCAGCTCTTATCGCCAATTTTTACCAGACAGTTGCATCCGGGCGTTGTGCATATTGAAAAATTATTTTAGTATCTCGTATGCGACACCAAGTGGAGCTTTGAGTGTTTCTCTAACATATTAATTTAATTCCAGCGTTGTCTGTTGTATTGATGAAGTAAACCATTACTGATTTTTATCGCAAAGATGTTAATCCTCCGAGAAATGCATTATTTAAATCAATTACATTATCAGCCCTCGGAATCGCAAAGAAGTGGGTATTTCAGCACGATTTGTAGAGTTTCCTTTAATCTACTTTAATGAGTCGTCCTTTTGTTTGGATTTTTTTCCCTTTGGGAAAACTAATTTTGAGGTTTCAGTGCGGCTGCGGTTGCGGTTGCGGTTTCAGGTTCTATTCAAAGAGCAATTTAGATGAATCGCACAGAATTTGGAGAAAAAACGTTGATTATTCCTATTTCGACACAGTAAAATGCAACAGGAAATGTGTAATATTACAAACCTAAATACACGTATATGAATTCCTAGAGGTGCAATGGCGAATATAATAGTGAAAATAATATTTTGTTCCGTCCTTTCCCTCCTGTAATGTAAGCTGCGTTTGCGTGTGCTTTATTTCCTTTTGAGATGAAGAATCAAGTTTAAGAACAGATCCCTAACAAAGTGTAATTTACAAATTGTTCTTTTATCATTAGTGTTGGAACTTTCTTGTGTTCTGTGTTTTCACCTTTCAGATGACGCAACAATGGTATTCAAATGAATGTAGAATGTATTCCTTGCGTCCTCAGTTAAGGTGAAAACTACTTTTGAGGGGATTTGCTTTGTTGCCTTCCACTCTTATTTACAAGCCAGGAGCAAAGTAAGGGAAGTTCAAAGGGCGTAATTTTTTGAAACCACAAAAAAAACCAATATCATTCCCATTCAACACAGACAAATAACAACTTAATCCGGAGAAAGGCTGCCGCAATATACAGAAGATCATATGCAAGAACAGCGGTAGGTTTCGAGATAATCATCTATTAAATTATTTTCAACCGGGAAAGAACAAAAAATTCGGTCGTCAATGCGCTGTTGTTGCAAGACCCAGACTGATTACAAAGTAAACAGACTCGGCCCAGTCCCAGTGCAACATAACCAAGGCACGTAAGAACAAGGAGGGGGAAACAAGGGTCTGTTTACTTTGTAGTCAGTCTACGTCTCCCAATAACAGTGCATTGACGACTCAAGTTTTTAGCTTTTTTCCGGCTGGAAATGAATTCGTAATCATCTCGGAACGTCCCGACTTTTTCAAATGTGACATTTTGTATTTTGCACCAGCCTTCCCCCCGATTTTGGTTTTTTGGCTGACGAACCTTTTTTTCCATAAAGCGCATGTTGACACGGTGGCTGGTGGTATGTTCCGGCCTCTTCACCAACTTTCGGCGAAAAACGGAGGGAAGGAAGGGGAGAAAGGGGAAAAGAATGAGAGTAAAAGTAGCATACCTAAAAATTTAGTACAACGGTTTTAAGACCTACATACGTTAGGTACTGCCTTCTCATTGTCTGCCATATTTATTCCTGATATTTTACACCTCGGAGGCAAATAGTCCCGATACTTGCGGAAAATTAAGATGAAAGAGGCAAGATACCCCCCTTATCTTACTTTAAACCCAATAACCAAAATTTTAGCATAATCACCTCGCATCCCAATAATTAATCTAGGAATGCCCTCCCCCCCCCCCCAACCTTCACTCCTCGCATCACCAAATGCCTCCCTCCCACTAAAACCGTGTCTGCACACTGAAATAAAATCTCGGTGTATTTACTAAGAAAACTGTAAAATTACCAAGAATTCAGGGTTCTATTTGATCCCAGTTTTTGCTTGGTAAAATTACCATTTATGGAATTGGTAATTTTACCGAGAAATCTCGGTAAAATTATTGAACTTTCTCGGTAATTTTACTGGACCTTGGTAAAAACGCCAATATTTTTTATCGACTGTGGTAGAATTACCGAGATAAAATGGCAAAGTTACCGGGAATTGATTACCAATAAAAGTGGTATTCTTACCTGAAAAAAACAGTAAAAATATCGATTTTTAGGTAAGCTTACCAGTCCGTCTCGGTAAAATTACCAATAATTGGTAAAAAAAAGTGAAATGGTAAAGGTACCAACGGACCTTGGTAAAAACACCGATAATTTTTTTTCAGTGTGGATCCACCGCTGCCGTATTTTGTTAACGACCCCGCGTTCACTATGTCTTGAGAACTATTGTGCGTCGGTCTGTTAAATTTGCACGAGGCAAGCCAGCCAAATGGCAGACCGAGCGTATTACTGTGCGCCATGCCATGCCGGTCTCTTGCCGACCCGACTCGGCCACCGACCGCCACCCGTCCGAAAATAACAGTCATTCCGCGAACCTCCGCGAACCACCGCGCCGCTGCCGCACCACGAGACCACGAGTGCCGTTACGAACTGTCATCAAGTGCTCATACTGGATTAAACCCTACATCATCGTCTTCCCTCGCGAAAACAATCGCGACTGATAAAAAAAAGAAAGGCACGTTTTGCGCGGAATCATTCGGCGGTGAATGTAGTCGGAGGAAAATTTTCGCCGAGGATGCTCCCATCGAATTTCACACGAGTTCAGTTGTGCTTTCTCTTTCATCTCCAGACAAATTAAAATATTTCGTGTTTGTCCCCTGATTTTGAAAAATTATCGATTTTAAAGTTCCGACTCGATGTGTTCCTATGAATTTAATTTGTAAGTAGACCGTGTCATGTAGTGCAGTTTTCTGGAGGTTCGCACGAACCGAAAATTCTCCTATCAAATTAAGTTTATCACATTATAATGAGTGACACAACGCCGTCCAGAGAGGCCCCAGCACCAACCATGGCTACCGAATCGCCAGCCAACAGTCTAGATGTGTACTACATTCCAAACATAAACAATGAAGAAAAAAATTACAAGAGTAACTGCAAGTCTACCTTATCTCAGGTAAGCACAACTCACTAAGATTTTAGATATGAATCTGTAGAACATTCTTCACTTACGTTTCTTGATATGACATCCACCAATTTTGATCCCTGATTGAATGAATCTTCTTTACTACGACTATTTATCTTGCATTTTCATCTTTGCCCATGAAAATCAGTATTTATGTCTCTGAAGCCTCGGCATGACACGAATGATTTCAGCTCGGAAAATTTTATTTTAGGTCAGTTTTCGCATGCCTAACCTTGACCCCAATAGTCTCAAATATTAAATCACTCGACGTCAAACACAGCGATGCTTTGTCATCGAAAAATACCGACTCGACATGAAATACACTGAATTTGGCAATCTATAAATCCTGGACTATGGGATGTGCATGCTTTCATGACGTCACTAAATGTTTGAAGAATATCGGTCCAATAAGCGTGACCAGGCCCGCCACAAGGGGGGGGGGGGGGATACTGGGTCCCTGGTACCGGGGCCCGGGCCCTGGAGGGGCCCGTGACGCAGGTGACAAACCACTACGAATTCATGTGTAACCCTTGTCTCGTAGGGAAAAGTGAAAAAATTACCCTAAAAATTCCGCAAAAGATGAATAAAGTATCAAAAACACGCTAGAGCACTATAAAATTTTTCTTACTCTTTTAGAGATTTTCAAGATTTTGAGTATATGTAGAATGATATTTTTAGTAACTGTGTTTCATTTTCTTCCGTTGTGGGATGCTAAGAGGCTCCTTTCTGGGCATCCTCGACTTCAATGGCTTAACTCCCTTGCCATAGACGTACGAAAGGGGAGTCCAGGGGGGCCCGGCTCCCCATAGAATTGAAAATTATCATCTGCCCCCTCAAAAAAAATTTATAGATGTTATGAATGCAACAATTCGAAAGTTTTTGGTGCTGAAAGTAAACAAAAAGGCGTAATTATTCTGCAGAAATTGATGGAAAATCTCCATCATAAGAGCTTCATAATGCGTCCAAATAGATTTAAAATTTCAAAAATTTCCCGGATGAGGCCCCCCGGACCCCCCCCCCCCCCGTGCTAGGGGCCCGGGCCAGAAAATTGGTACCAGGGCCCGAGATGGGATGTGGCGGGCCTGGCGTGACAGTGACATAATTTATTTTGATGAGTTGCATGATCGTAAAAATTTATCTACCAATGAAACCAATAAAAGATTTTAGTTTTAAAAATTCCCATAATTTCTCATTTTCTACAAGGTACACTATAAGAATGAGCATAAATGGGAACTTACTTGTGAAAAAGGTATTCAGACCTTACGTAACTTCATTTTCGCCACTATTGCTTTACACAGAAAGCTGTATTGAGTCTAAATTTTTCCCAAAAAAGATTCGTGTTAGCAGCTTTTTTATTACCTACATATCAGAAATGATAAAAGTTAGGTATTTCATATGAGAGAGTGAGTAAGGGACTGTCTATGTGTGACGTCAGGATTCTAGGGCAAGGAGATCCACGGGTGGCGGCGAGACATGTACCTAACGTTGGGGGAAGGGGGGGGGGGGGATCAGAGTCAAACCGCTCCGAAGAGCTCATCATGAAAACCCCAAGTGAACATAGCGCGGAACATCCGGAAAAGAAATGTTATTAAAAGAGAGGGATCGAAAAATTGCGGGGAAAAAAATTTCTGACATCCTCATTTTATGGACAACACCCAAAGGAGGTAAAACAAGAAAACGGAAAAAACGGTCACTTAAGCACTAAAACGTCAAAACCACGTGGATTCACATAGGAAGAAACAGGATTACATTTCGCAAACAGAAGCCACCACCCTGGCTCACTTCGAAGACAGCATTACGTGTGTGCACATGCACCACTTTTTTCTCCACGGAGTGATCCGAAAATCCCTCACCTTAGGCACCAAGCATCACTCCTGTAACTTATGCACCTATTGAGATAGATACTTGAAATTTTTGGAATGCTCCCATGTCAAAAAGAACGATTTTCGGGAACCCCCGGAGGAGGAACCCTCATGAAAAGGGGCCTTGACCTCAGGAGTGAAAGGGGTAGTGCGGGACTTTTGAATCACCCTCTATGCAGTCAGGTGCATTCATAGACAAGCCATAAGTAGTGGCTCTTGAAATATTACAAAATGCAGTCTAATGGATCCGATGGATTGCATCGGGACCGCGATGTATGCGGGCGGAGAGAAATGAATGTAGAACAGTAATTTTTAATAGAAAACAGATATTTTGTTTCTCTCCTTTGTCACAGGAGACGGTAGAATCCAATATGCCCGGATTATCTCCGGAAAATAGGTAGGTATTCGAACCCGGCACCCACTCTCATGATGCCGTAATTGTGAGCGCAGCGCTCGTAAAGCTACCGCATTCTCCTCGTAATCGGATCAGATGGAAGTCCCATTTCGAGTCCTCGTTAAAAAGGCGAAATCTGATATATTTGCAAACTTATATGCATATTTGACGAGTCGACTTACTCGACAGACATTTGGAAATGAAATAAGTCATCGAACGAGTTCGCCAGATTCCCGAGCTTGTCTGAAAGGCTTTCAATTTCTCGGAATCGAGCTGTAATAAGTTGCGTGAGACGTCTGCGCGGAATGTGCGTATTTCATAACAGGCGACGGAGAGTGACAGATGCACAGGAATGCAAAATAAATAAGAGGTTTGCAATAAGCTGCTCGGCGTGATATTATGATGTCTTGAAGGTGGATCCTGAAATTTTCCGCGATGAATTCTGGGTACGATCGATATGTTTAAATTTTAAGCTTTCGGTGGATTATTTCAGTAAAATCATAATGTCAATATGTAGGATAAATTATTAAGGAATGTCTGTGCCGAAAATCATTTTCCAAAGTTGTGGAACAGAGTCAAAAGTCCTGTTCCAAATGACAATCAATATCGATACAATGGGATCGGTTCCGAAATGGAAACAGTGCCTACTTAAACTTTGATTTAAGATTTTGGCAAATTATTTTCGGCACGAAAATTCCTCATGATCGCTCTACAGACTGAAAATTCGAGTTTCCCGAAATAATTCAACAAAATAGTCAAAATAGTGAAAATATATCGATCTCAAACATGTTTGCTAAGCAAGGCGAATCATAAATAAAATAAAATAACTAATTTTAAGAGCCGTACGTAACCTTGCAAATAATATTCAATTAAGTAACAAAAGCAGTAAAGTATTAGCAGTTATAGTATTTTTCGTAAGCTACTGAAGATGGGCTATGCCGGAAAGGTGTCTTCCGCTGAAACGTAAGTTTCGTTTCTGAATTAAATATTATTTGCAATTTTTATTTATTGGTTGGCTCTTTAAATCAGTTATTTTATTTTATATCGATCCCGCCTTAAATGCATTGCCTAAAAGTTTAAAGATCCACCTCGAAGGAAGCTTTTAAAGCGGTGAGTAGCTCAAGCAATGAATGCGAACTTGTTCTGGCCCTATTGAGCTATCAGGCCTCAAAAAAATTTCCATGCCTTAGGATTTTTTTTTTTAAACTTAACAAATGCACACGTATTCTGCAACGGTGTTTTTGGACGTTGCTCAAGCGCTGCGCATGGCACCTTCAAGGGTTTTCAGAGAAAATGCTGCGAGATCGTGCCGGCTTGCTATAACAGTCCATTAAGGTCGTATCTTCAATATATAAATCTTTTAGAGTAAGACTTGGAAGCGACTTATCTTGGCGATAAACCCATTTTGGCAGGGGTACATGGCTTGGTGGGCATTACTTTACCTATTATTTACCTCTGATACCCCTCAACCTGTAAAAAAATAGTGTCCCAGACAAATCGTCGTTTTCCAGACGAAGGAACTTAACTTCATTCCAAGGTTGCAAAATTAACCCGAACAATTTAATTTTATAAATAAATATATTCAGGTGCATTTTTGGTCCAAAATGTCTCTGATTTTTGTTCGAGACTGGAGGAAAAATCCGATGAAATTTTCAAACAGAATTGCTCAAGATTCTCCTGGTGAAAATACAAAATGGGAGATGAAATTTGGCAACACTGAAATGTATAGTTACGCTCTTTCGCGAGGGTAACAATGAACTATGCGCAAAAGATCACTTAAAGTTAGAGATCTTTTCCACGAGTTCCTCAAAAAAAAAAAAAAAAAATTGATGGGGGATATCGACAGTGAAACTCCCAAACCTCGGTTTACGACGTTGCAGACTTCATGTCAAAACTTTACTCTTTACATGAGAAACTACTCAGCGTCAATTCTTTAAAGCTTCTGTGACTTTTCTTCTCGGTGCGCGCGAAAAATTTTGCGAAAACTTCAAGGAATGACGTTGATTTGTTCTACTTATAAAAAAATAAAATGGAAGCGGAGATTTTTAAACACTGCAAAACAAGATATGTGGTTGCGGACACACGCCGTCGATATACGTTTCACGCAGACCAGCGACCGCACTGTGTTTGGTGCAATGCGTGAAGTATTCATGCAGTCTTGTAGGCGCTACATGCTCTGCGCCGACCGCGACCGCACTGTGCTGGGCGCAATGCGTGAAGTATTCATGCAGTCTTGTAGGCGCAGCATGGTTTGGAAGTTTCACCGTTGATATACACTAACTTAAAGTTACCGTATTTTTCTAAAACTGGGGGATGCGTCCCCTGACCGCTTCGCTGTATAACCCCCCTCCTCCCCCGAACCGCTTATCATTTTAGGCGTCATGCGTTCCGCGTTACTCTTATAATTTTATATTTTAAAGATTTGACGAGACCACTTTTTGCACGATAGTCAAGAAGTCCAGATTGTTTTGAAGAATTGACCCTCAAGAGTTCAGTCAGAATGTTCGAGTAGGTAAATTGAGCAATTGTACGTAACCCGACACGTAACGCAGGTTTTAAAGTTCTTTGATCCTTCACCTGAGTATTAACGTCACATAATGGGCTAATCTAAACCTCTGCACTTATTTTTTTACTCGAGTGAACAAATTACTCAATGACAAAATGCCGTTTCGAAAGGCAGATCTCTATAATTGGGTATCTATGCCGACAGAAACGGAACGGTAACTTCAAGTTTTAAACTCATACAATGACCACATTCAACCCTCGCAGGCAGAAGCTTTCATGCATAACGGTGGCGTGGCGTGAATGATCGATTAGCGATATTTTCCCATTTGAAGCTATGATGTAGAATCGATTATTAAGGTGTTCGTTGCGAAGACCCTGTTTATCGATCTTTTTCCATAGGCTTAAATGACAGATCAATCGATATTTCGCAAAGCACGCCACGCTACTGATGCATAATTTCTTCTGTTCATTAATGGCGTGCGACGCCAAAATGACGTGTAATCAGAGATTAGGAGGGGTGTTCAGCGTTGCAAAAAAGTCAAAGAAAATGCCTGAATCTATTTTTTGCAACGATATACGGTACACAAAAAGAAATTTTTCCGGCAGAAAAGTACTAGAACAACATATTAGTAGCTTTCAAAGCAAAAATGACATTCCTACATGTTTTGGCGTCTCGAGAAATGAAAAGGAAACTGATCGGTTACCCCATTGCGTTCCCTATGATTGGATTATATTTTTCAATGAGGGACTATTAGTTTTGGCTCATTTTATAAACAACGAATGTGTCATTAGTTCCCCCCAAGCCGAAGATTATAATATTGAAGATTTCTCATCTATTATAAACAATATATTTATGTCTCTTCTTTTTATTGACATAATTTTTCACTCAATTATAACAATTTGTTTTTTTAAAAAATTATAACGTTCAAGTAAACATTGAAGATTGCTCATCTATTATAAAAAAATATATTCATGTCTCTCCTTTTTATTGACATAATTTTTCACTCAATTATAATATTTCTGTTTTTTTTTTTTTTTTTAAAATTATCATTTTCAAATGCTTTTGTGTGTTTGTTATTCTTTCACACCGACACTGTCCTCTTTTTTTGAAATTTCTGCTCACTATTGAACTTTGACAGGAAGAGAGCGAAATTCTAATTCACTTACATATCAATCATGAATCGACGGAAATGATGGGCCTTAAAAAAAGGAAATGAGTTCAGACATTCCATTTCGCGGTTCCATAAGCCTGAACTCTCTATCCAACCTCCGATTTCATTTTCACTTTTTTGTCCATTTTTAGGTTATCGCGACTCTAGTAGAGAGTCTTCTGATGGTGGTGCTTGGAACTCAGAGCGTTATGCCGACCATTGTTTTGGGGGCTCTTCGTAACAACCCGCACGAAACGCTCAGCCTGAACGATTATGACGCTGCTTGGCTAGGTAAGAATTTGAAACACCCTGTATACTCACTTACTTATTCCCCCAATACTTTGTTTCATAGTCTGTTTTCCCTGGCAGTCCAGGACAGTGGCGTGACCGGAAACGGTTAAGTCGAATGAGAGGGTTCGAAAGGGGGGGGGGGGGAGCAGTCAGAATCGACTGAATGGAAATTTCCCTCGAAGGGGAATTCCTTGTATAGACTTGAAAACCGGTAAGAACGGAGATGGGGGAGTCATTCGATCGAAAAGTCATCGGTATGATTTTTTTTTTTTTTTTTTAAATCTTTATTGTAAAGTATTACAAAAGGGGGGTACCGTCCTCTGACATAACATCCCCCATAGTACAGTTACGAGATCTTACATTTTTAATACTTAATAAAATACTTGTCAACAAAATTTTGGTCAAAAATTATATGAGAAAAAGTTTGGTCGTTAAAATTATTTAGGTCACTGAAATTCTTGTCATTTTGGATCTGAAATTAAAATAATTTGGTCCAAAATTATCTAAATCGGTATGGTTCATGAATGACATTTTTTGTCTTAGATTTTATCCATAATCGAATAAGTTAGTATTTTGAACACTAAATACTGATTGTAGTCTTATGGTTGCGGGAAACTTTTTTTTAAATCTGATGGATCTATATGCGACCATCCCTTTGCAGGGACTGTAGTTCGCAAGAGAATACTTTTTAGTGAGGCGATTTTTATCACGAGTTCGGTCAAAAAATTAAATCAGATCCCGACGAAGAGCGCACTAAAGTGTCGCAGAGAAGCTATCTGCTTACTTCATGTCTGTGTGCCAAAATAGGACGTAGCATTCACTAAAAATCCGGCAAAATTAAACCCTGAACATGGAAAATCAGAATTGTAAATAGCTTTCCCTCTAAACGATATTCGGTCTCGTTCACTTGTCAGTTTAATTTTAGTAGATGTTTCGTTCTCAATGTTTGATTTTCTTTATACTGACTTGGCAAGAAAGCCAATACAAAGTTCGGACTCAATGTCTGCGTGCAAATATATGCCTGGTAAGGTCGCGAAGTGATTGGAAGATGTGGTCAAACTGCTCATTTTTTCCCCTTCCTTTTTTTTTCACGCTCGTAAAATTGCTTGTTAATGGTGCCTTTTGAAATGTTCCTGATTGTAAGCACTGAGGAACAAATGTTCACCTAACTGTGACAATGCCACGGCATCGTTTTGCAAAGCGTTCACGCCGCGCCGTGTTCACTTAAGTGAGCAGAGCATGAATACTTATTGAATCGTTGTTCCGCCTTTCAAGTGAAGTATCGATAATCGGAGATAATTCACTTATCTTGAAGCTGCATTAAGTATGTACTGTATCTCACAAAAGGCACAGGTGTTAAGTCATTTCAATGTGAATAATCAACGATGCAAGTACCTAGAGATGCTATAATGTAAAAACTTGTAGGCTTATTTATTATCTCGAGGAGGATGCAGAAATAAATTTTCTCGAGAGTTTAGCAGGAACAGACTGGCACCGATAAAGTGACCAATCAGAGCTCAGATCGGCCCGTTCCGTTTTTTTTTTGGTCATGTGAACGGACCAAAGCAGCAGCAAATCGCTTTTAATATCGCGCGACCATGGCAGAATATGAAATTTTCATTGTAATTTTGTCTTAAATTTACAGTCCCTGGTAAAAATGGGCGATAGGAGCTGCGTTTCAAAATGCCATAGGAGTTCTAATAGCCGACTGAAGAAGGCGATAGAAAATCATATAGTTGGCTGTGGAAAGTGGAAAAAATCATACGGCCGGGCTATACGAGGCGTTAAAAAATTATACAGCCGGGCTATATAGTTCCTATCGCCGGGCTTTACACTTTATCGCCTGGCTGTTGCTTTTTCGCCATCGGCTATAAAAGGCTATAAGAAATTGTGTAGAAATTCGTGTGTTTTGTAAATCCTGAATTTTGTACGGAATCACCTTAATATTTACAAAACGCATATTATTTTTTTTCATCAATTAAAATGAGAATAATCCATACAGAGTGTGCAAACATTTCAAAGTCATGAGTTGAAAAACGCTGACTCCACGAGATTAAATATTAGAGCTAGAGCCTAACACAAAGCGGAGCGGCGGCGCACCGGCGCCTACAAACCTAACAGGGATACTTCACGCATTGCGCAATGCGTGAAGTATCCCTGTTAGGTTTGTAGGCGCCAATGCGCGTATATTAGTAATGGCAGGCATCCTTCAAAAGTACGGAGCTTTCCTCGCAAAATAAATCAAGATACTACGGCCCAAAAAGAGAGCGGTAGTCCAAAACCTCACTAAGTCCTAGCATCCGTAATTAGTAACGTTTAGCATACACTTTATCGCCAGGCTGTTGCTTAATGGGCCTGTTGCAAACTTTTGCTAGAGCAGAATGAAGAGTTGTTTCCCATAGATAATGCCTCAAAAATCACGATGAGCGCATCGGCAAAGTCTGAAATGCACTCATAAATTCACAATCTGCGTAAGAAATTTGCGTTATTTTGAGCTTCCCGCTTCAAAAACGATACCACTGCACAGGTGAACATTTTGTTAGAGGAGTCGCTCCATCGTCGGCAATATTCGTAATGGCCGACGCTTGCGCAGTTCCTCGCGTAATTCGAGGAGAACTCAAGGTCAATTAAGGCGGGCGAGGAAAATATGAACGTAAACACGCCGATTGTTATCTGGTTTAATCCTGTTTAGGTGTTATCTCGTTCCATCACACGTGTTTTGGCGGACTGGCGTCGGCCATGATGAGTATTGCCGCCAATGGAACGACTCCTCTAACAAAATGTTCACCTGTACCGTAGTATCGTTTTCGAAGCGGGAAGCTCAAAAAATCGCAAAGTTCTTACGCAGATTGTGAAGTTATGAGTGCATTTCAGACTTTGCCGATGCGCTCATCGTGATTTTTGAGGCATTATCTGTAGGAAACAACTCTTAGTTTTGCTCTAGCAAAAGTTTGCAACAGGCCCATTGCCATCGGCTATAAAAGGCTATAAGAAATTGTGTTGCCGGCTGTAGAAGCTATTGGAAATCTTACAGCCGGCTGTAGGTCTATGGTATTTTGGAACACAGATTCTACAGCCAATTTTTACCAGGGGTTTTTAGCGAGTAAAATAGAAACTGTTAGTATGGATGATCAGGTTTTCCTTCCAAGACAAAAGAAGTTGCACAATCTTAGCAACATGCCTCTATGGCATGTCGGCCTCCTATGGTGTAGTGGTTGTAACGCTAGCTCTACGATCGGGAGGTCCCGAGTTTGATTCCCGGCCAGGTGACCCGAGTTTGATGGTCTCAAACAATGGTTGCCTGGGACTGGTTGTTAGGGACGGAGGGGGGACGGGACTGAAGCGCAGGATTAGCCCTTGTGGGCTACTTGAGGTAGTAAAAAAAAAAAAAAAACATCGCAATGCTCCTGGTTCCTTTTTGCAAAATGCAATCCAAGTATCCCGAGGGATATAGACGGGGGGGGGGGGGATAAATGGTTATATTCTTTCCCTTGGTCCATGGCTAGGAGGCCAGTGGAGGGTCTCTCCATAGAGTACATAGAGTCGTAATGTAATTGGGAGAGCTGGCACCACTTTTACGCATTTTCCATGTCCCGAATTCCGAGACTCCTGTGTGACGCCGGGTCACTTTTTCGATACATAATCGATTGTTTGCGATACACGGGCACCCAGCCATCCGATGACAACAACAACAACAACAAACAAAGGAGATAGGAATTACCACGTATTCCACACCGCCATTTTGGATCGAAAATGTATCGAAAAAGCGACCCGAACTCGGCGCACACCGGGCTCGGAATTCGTCGAGCAGAACAAAGCGCCAGCTCTCCCATTTACATTACGACTCTATGTACTCTATGGGTCTCTTTTTGTCTCTGGTTGAAATTTACACGACGGCGACTGAGATTTGCGTATTTGTGCTTGGTCGTAGGGAGCATCCTGTTCCTGTGTCAGCCGTTCGGGAGCGTGGCCTCCGGGTTCCTGAGCGAGAAGTTCGGGCGCCGCGGGAGCATGACCCTCATCAACGTGCCGTTCATCGTCGGGTGGATCCTGCTCTACTACGCCTCCTCCGTGACGGGCCTCTTCGCCGCGGTCCTCGTCATGGGCATCGGGATCGGCTTCTGCGAGGCCCCCATCGCCGCCTACCTCGGCGAGATCGGCGAGCCCCATCTTCGGGGCTCCCTCCTCTGCATCATGTGCTCGGCCGTGTCTCTCGGCTACCTCTCCACCTTCTTCCTCGGCTCCATCATGCCTTGGCGAACTTTTGCACTCGTCAATGTCATCTACCCTGTCACCACGATGATCCTCTTCACGCAAGTAAGTCCAAAAATGTAGTCTCCCTCCAATATTTCTACGCAAGGCACCTCAGACGCCACCAGTTTACTTCATCATTACAATGGAGATGTTGCATGTGTGAGGTTTGTGCGATTTGACTGTTGATTCTTATGTAAAATTTTGCGAGAAACACGGTGGTGCCACTGGTTTTCTCTGAAATCAACTCCCAAGCTTAAAAAAAGCTCTCAAGTTGAGGCCAAAATGGAGGGGATATCCCACGCTATCCTGAGAGTCCACCTCTACATCAAGACAAACTCTCCATGCAAAGATAGGGAGCAAATACATTGACAGGGCTGCCACTTTATTTGGGGACTCTAGAACTGAAAACACGGCAACCTGTTAACGTATTTGCTCCCTATCTTCGCATGGAGAGTTTGTCTTGATGTAGAGGTGGTCTCTCAGGATAGCGTGGGATATCCCCTCCATTTTGGCCTCAACTTGAGAGCTTTTTTTGAGCTTGGGAGTTGATTTCAGAGAAAACCAGTGGCACCATCGTGTGTCTCGCGAACTTTTACGTAAGAATCAACAGTCAAATCGCAAATTCCTCACACATGCAACATCTCCATTGGCAACGCTGGAATTAAGTTACCGTGCAAGAGAGACAAGCAAAACGTCCTCACTTAGTGTCTAATGCGAAGAACACAAGCAGATTTCATTTTTAATTCTGGATGCAACTATTCGGGCTCCATGGATGTCCGTGTTGCATGCGCTCGCAGGTGAAGGCGTTTTAACTGTTCAGACACACACCACATTACCTGCGGCCCGCGGCCTGGTGCGGCGGGTTTAACTGCGAGGATTCAAAATGGCAGACCGCTTTAAATTATTTATCAATACCACAAAACATCTCCCTGGCGCGAATAGTCGCGCACAGGCGTAGTATGTGAGCATCTTTTGTGCTTCAGTTTTGATATCGCGATGTGCTCGGCATGATTTGTAGAGCAATCATCCATGTCTAAGAGATATCTTCAAAGTATAAATGAAGAATTGAGGCCACTGTGTCATTTTATATCCTCATTCCTCGCAGTAATGCCCGCTACACTGTGAATCAGGCTCTTCAGAGAAGTTGGACACAACATTTCCAACTAAAACTGCTTATTTTGATGTTAACTCTTTTACATTATAAATAGTATGGGATGCTTTTTAAAGGAATTTGCGTGAGAAAATAAATTAAACAACTTCTACAATCTATAAATTTTGTATTAATATAGATCTAATAAGCTATTAGTGTTTTCCCATTTCGTATGACTCCTATGTAACTCGCTCCATTGAGCGCCGCTTGCGAGGCGGGACGTGTCTGAAATCAAAACGCCTAAAATTTTGTGTGTATGCAACATGGACATCCATAGAGCCCGAATAGTTGCATCCAGGTGTTATAATGAAATTCGCTCAGTATCCGTCGTATGCGACACTAACTCAAGCTTTGATTGTTTCTCCACCATCTGAATTTACTTCCGGCGCTGTCGATTGTGGGGACGAAGTAAATCATTACTGATTTTGATCGCAACAATGTCGAGTTTCCGATAAATGCAGTATTTAAATTTATTGCAACGTTGTCGGCCCTCGAAATTGCAAAAAAAATGGACATTTGAGCATGATAATGGACGTATTTCCATCAAACGGACCTAAGCGCCATAGGGTGAGAAAGGTAGAGGGGGGCTTGGATTGGCGGCGGAATCGGGCGTCCGGCTTATTCCGTCCTATACTCGCAATGCTTTTCCATGGCGCTTAGGTCCGTTTGACAGAACGCGCTATCCCATTCTAAATTCCTCAAAAGGAACTCCAATTGGCGCTTAGTTCCGTTTGATAGAAATACGTCCAATTATGTAGAGTGTTCTATAATCTACTTCGATGAGCCGTCCTTTGTTTAGATTTTTTTGTTTTTTTCCGACTTGGAAAAATTAATTTTGACGTTTAAGGGTGAAATTTTCAAAGAGCAATTAGTCGTAATGAATGACAAGGAATTTAGAAAAAATGGTTACCTCATATTGGCCTCTCGACTAAAGGAAATGCGACAGGAAATCTGTAACATCACAACCCCAAATACACGTATGTAATTTCCTGGGTGTAATGGCGGACTCACAACACAATAAATTCTGGTTATACACCAGTAATAATAATAGCCCGTTTTGCTCTTTCCCTCCTGAAATGTGGGCTTCGTCTAATTTTCTTGTAAACAATTGAATTCTTTTGGTAAATTTTACAAGGGGGACTGTGGTTACTTTCCCTCGTCTGAGTTACGTTGAATTATCATAATGTACCGTCATGATGTGACCTATACAAATTCATGCAAAACATAACGTTTACAAGGGTGTATACATATTGTGTGAGTATGATATCGCATTCGTGAAACTTGATGGAGAACGTATACCAAAATTAAGGAAACAAACACTGACAATGAGATAAACGGACTCTAGATACTAATCGACGCTTTGGGTAAAAGAGGTTTATCGCATATCGCTACCTTTCTCATACTCATTGTGGCGATAAGTATCCAGCTTTCTACATTTCTCAATAAATCTTCACAAATTCGATGTCAAATTGCTCAATTATTGTACTACTACGAATGATGTGTCTGTCTTTTAAATTGTACTTAAAACAAAATAAATATTGGTGTAGCCGGAGTAGCCTGTATGATTAAGATTCAATTTAACCGCAGTAAAATATATTGACACAATTTAATAAGCAGAAATAGCAGCGTTGCTTGAGAGGTGGCAAGACTATCCTAAGCATCGGCTCAAGGGAAACACCATTAATTTTGATGGGATATTTTTTTTTATTTATTTATTTTTTTCCGCTCATGAATATTTCTTTGATCGTCACTCAATTCCAAAGGCACCCTGTAATATGGTGTGGGACAATATTGATGACGGACTTCACTGTGCCGGGCAATATTAGAATTGAGCTGTTGCAAAAAAGGGGAGTATACCTATACAGCTTTGTAAAACAAAAAGAGGGTTTTTTAAAGCTATGGATCGGCCGTATTACCGAGCATCGGAACCAGTGGCGTGGCGTGGCGTGCTTTGCGATATATCGATTGATCTTCCATTTAAACCTATGAAAAAGAATCGACACGGTGTTCGCAGCGAACACCTTAATAATCGATTCTTTACCATAGATTCAAATGAGGAAGTATCGATAATCGATCATTCACGCCTCGCCACTGATCGAAACGACGAGAAGTATCGTATCCAGCTACCTGAACTCCCCCAAATACCCAAGTAGCAGTGATCGCGATAAGTTGCGATTTGATCGGAGAATGTATCTCAAATTTATCTATATCGATTCATTGCAATATTATCGGATAAAATATTACGATTTCACACCATGTATATGAGGGGCTTGGAGGATAAAGCGCATAAGTGCAGTTTTTGAAAAAATTGAGATAATAATGTATTCAAGTGAAACTAGTCTTAATGCAAATTCTGTGAAAAATTCGCCTCCTAATTCCAATTTTTAAGCATCAATACGTAGGTTTGATATTTCTTTCCATCATAAGGATCCGTGTAATTTCGAAACTTCAAACACGCATTTCTCAAAATAGGGAAAACTGCACTTATGCGCCTTGTCCTCCAAGCCCCACATTTATATATAAGTCGCTTTTATGGCGCGCCCAAGCGCTTCGCGACACTGCGACACCTGATCGCCATCGAGCGATCTAGTCGACCCAGAGGTCATCTGGTATATTGCACTTTGTCATTACGTCTTGAATTGCCACCTATCCAGGATTTTGCCGGGCGTCCCCTACCCTACGCCAAACCCGATCTAGTACCTTCTTAGGCAATCTGTCATCCGCCATTCGTTGAACATGACCATACCAGACAAGCTGTTTGGTCATGATTTCATGCATAATGTGCTGCTCGGTGTCTATTATCTCACGCACTCTTTCGTTCCTTACGTGATCCCTCCTCGAGATTCCAGCTGATCTTTGCCAGAAATCCATCTCAGTTTCTTTAAGAATCCTCTGGGTACAATCTTTCATGGTAATTTCATACCACAAATTTGCATCGAAAGAAAAAAATCGCGATCTTATCAATGACGATTTATCGCAATATTATCGAACAAAAAATCGCGATAAAATAAGATAGAATTTTGACTTCATCGAACGCGATTTCATAGAGATGAAAATTGCGAAAAAATCGAAGATAATCGCTCAAATATTGATGATCGGATATAAAATCGCAGCTAAATTTCAAAATATCGCGATTTTTCCGTTGAAAAATGCCACTCGGGTTGGGCAGCATATTGCAACGAAAAATATGTGTTATACGGTTGCAAGAATATATTCTATTATTGCAACTTTATTGAAATTGTACTGTAATTTTTATGCGACAGTTGGCCAAATCTATGCAAGTAAATTGTAAAATTATTGCAATTTTTTGTGACATACAGTAGACTCTGGATTATCCGGCTTCGTATTATCCGGACTCTAGATTATCCGGATCGATTTTGCAACCATGTAACTACGTACGCATTCCGATAAGTGAGCGGATCCGCGGAGAAGCGGTCGCAAGGCATATTGGCGCCTGCAACGCTGAAGGAATACTTCACGCATTGCGCCAAACAGTGAGGTCGGCGTGGAACGCATTAGCGCCTACTAGATTGCATAAATACTTCTCGCACTACGCCAAACGCAGTGCAGTCGGTTAGTTAGCCTAAAATGCACATTAGCGGCTACAAGACTGCATGAATACTTCACGCATTGCGCGCTTTAATCGTTGTATTGTAATTTATCGTTGTCGGCTGCCATTCACAATCACCATTGAGTCGTTCAGTTTGGCGTTAACCTTTTAAATTCGTGTTGGTATGTACATGATGTATACATAATAAGAATACTATGGTGTTGGTTGGTGGTGTTTGTGTTTACTATTATTATCCGGATTTCTTTTTCATCCGGATCGGGCCCGGCACCAATTAATCCGGATAATCCAGAGTCTACTGTACATTGAAATAAAAATCAGATCTTCTTCCTCTCTTCTTCTACTAGCGGCTAGAGCACGGCTTTGTTTGTCGAACTTTCAAGTACCGAGCAGAAAATTTGAGCCAAAAATTGAGGTACCTTCATTCATATCATTCTTTTTCGCAATAAAAAATCTACAGACGGAGCAAAAATCGAATGGAAAATTAAGGAACCCATTTTTTATCTCGATTGTGTTCGGAATTCATTCAAACTCTTTGCACAATAAGCTTAAGAATAAATAGGTCCTTAGGGCTCCTCTACTACCCTGCCTACATTTTCCCTGATTAAGATAAAAGATGATCAAATCGCTCTATGTTTCTTGCGTAATACCTGGCATATTCATATTTGTTTTCAATATGTATTTAATTGTTCCATTCCATTTGGCTGAATGCAACTGCGATATTCTTCCTCGACGCAAGTTTTTGGGGCTTGCTGCAAGAAGAGTGCAACTTTCCCCAATCGCGGGAAGAATCGAACAATCATCTGACATCAGTACTTTCATTGATGCGTTCTTGAATGTAATGACGTGGAATAGTTTCCGTGATTCTCATGTCTCAACCGAATACAAAGTTTCAAAGTTTCAAAAAATAGCGCAATTTTTACGCACGTATTCTCTTCCATGGCAGCATCATCAACAAGAACCATTCCAACAACAAACGTGAATGGATAACGATCCTATTGTTCTAAAAATGTAATCGGATTCTCTTAAGATGGGGTTCGCTATAAATACAAGTCTTGTTCACGATGCGGAACGATGTTTCTCCGCCAACGTGAGCAGGTGCACTGAACAAATAAAACCGGCGAGGAGTAACTGCAGTCTGGAAAATGGCTTAGATGCAAGGAAATCTACTATTTGTGCAATCGAAGATGAACTTAAACTTTTAGAGTAAAACTACGCACCTATTGTCTTTTGATTTACTCTTTTCTAGAGCGAGCTCTCTCTCTGAGCTCCCTTTTTTAACAGGGCGCAGGCCGTGCCTGTGAGCGCAGATTTTTGCAATCACATTTTTAAGGGTATAGAAACTTCCTGATCGCGTGATTGGCTTGGTTGCGTGCCAGTTGAGCAAAATGCATAGAAACGCACGTGAGGCTCTTTGTCAGTCTGGTTCCACGACATTTTAATGTTTGAGAAGTCCAACTTTTTCAGGAATGTTCTTCCTCCTCTTCTCTCTTTCCTCCTCTTCCTATTCTTCTAATTAGTTCTATTTTACTTCCTCTTCTCCCTTCCGTTAATAATCTTTCTGGGGAGCAAATCATGAATTTTGGTTCAATAAGAAAGAAGGTGAATCGGACCACTGCAATTGGGAACTACTACTTCTGGTTCATTTCAGAAACAACATAAGTGTTCTTAGTTTACCTGCACAGGTAGGTGTTTTTATGCATGAGCCGGATAAAGTAATTCTCTAACGCAAAATGTAGTGTAATTAATTTTAGCGGAAGGCTTGGACATTCCTGCACCTCCGAACATTGCAAAACTATCCTCGGTTATCACGTGAATTGCTGCTTTTCCTTCGGGAGCAATCCCTGGTCAGATGACGTAGCGCGGGTCGGACCCAATGTAAATTGAACACCCCTGACCCTTCGTGCTAAAGATAAACGCCGTATGAGCTTTCTAATGTTGCCAAGTTTTCTCTAGAAGAATGTTTATTTTCAGAGAAGTATGAGTGTATTTCTGTGAAAATTTTAGAGACTTCAGATCAAATCATAAGTAAAATTCTCTGAGAAATCGAGAGGAAAATAATTAAAAAATGTCTCGAAAATTTAAGATTCGTCAACGTCTGAAGGCCCATACGGCGTTTATTACTTGTAATGTTGCCAAGTATTCTCTTAGAAAATGGTTATTTTCGAATAGAAGTATGAGTATTTTTCGATGAAAATTTTAGACACTGCAGATCAAATTACAAGCAAAATTCTCTGAGACACCGAGAAGGAAATAGTGAAACATTTTCTCGAAAATTAAGATTTGTCAACGTCTGAAGGCCCGTACGGCGTTCTTACTTAGCACATCCCTGATATCCCTTGTGTCAACCGCGAGGCTGTCGGCGGGATTTATCGTAAGTCAGGAGAACCGCAGCATCACACATTAGCCATCGTGAATTAGTTAGCGAGAGCTAATTCGAGCCGCTTAAACCGCACGAGAGGTCTGTCGCATGGGTAGTTTGCATGCGAGAGCGAAGCCGCAACTCCAAGAGCTCCTCCGGTTTGTTCGATGGGATCCATTTCCAATTTTAGACGACTGATATAGTGATATACGACCCCGTTGGACAGTCGCTTAGCCGCGACGTCCTGCCCAGCTGGTCGATTATCGAACCATCGCCTGATCCTAGTCGATACATCCCTATCTTAGCAATGCTATTTATCGATCAAGGTCGTTCGATAATAAATCAAGGCGCAGGAGTACCAAGTACTCCCAGGCGAGATTTACATTCTATAGGATCCGATCTAACTGCTGGATCCTCACATTCCACCGCGGGCAGAACTGCCATGCCGAGGAAAAACGCCGTATGAGCTATTAGGCGTTGCAAAATTTCCTTCGACAAATCACGAATTTTCAAGAGAATTTGTGAATATTTCCCTTCCGATTTTTCAGATGATTTCGTTCGTACTTTGGTGTAGAGAGTCTGAAAATTTCACGGAAAAATAGGCATAACTTGCTTCAAATATAGATTTTTCCGAGAGAAAATTTGGCAATATTCGATTGCTCATAGGGCGTTCTTACGTAGCACGGTAGAGAAGAGCATTGCCATCTCGGTCCTTTTAGTCCAGAAGAACTGGGCCGCTCTCTGATTGGTCTGAGTAAGGAGAATCCTCGTCTGGGCTGTCCATAATTTACGTCACCCGAGGGGAGAGGGGGATCTGAAGGTGAGTGACATGTTGGTGGCAAAAAGGGAGGGGGGTCCAGCAAAAGTGACCTTGCCGAATCTAGAGTCCCTTTATAGAGGGAGAGTTGAGACAACGCGGCTCATGGATGTCACCAACGGGAATAGAGATTACACAAATTGAACGTTTTTCGTAGGTAATGTTTGATCGATTTATTCCCGGATTCTGACCAACAGTCGCCGCCTCTTTTTTTTTATCGTAAGGGTCTGCATGAGACTTAGTGCCCATACTATCCGTAAAAAGGTACTTAAAGGCAAGTTTTACACTCTGCAGAATATGAATGCTGGATCCTCACATTCCACCTCGGATGTGCGTTTTCTCGGGGTTTTGAATCATGATGCGCTTGATGATTTCGGAGGCGGAAAGCAAACTTTGACGAATATGCATCCGTGGAAAAAGTCTTCGAGTGCCTTGAGCTCATTTGGTTCCACAAACTCTGCGAAGAAATAGTTTTGACGTCAGAGCCTAGCGCCGGGTCAGTGCGCTTCTAACTTGGAGCAAAATTCACTTGCATTTGCCTTGAAAGAGTGATATGTATGTTTCGCTTTGACTCGGGATACACCTCATGTCGCATTGCCAAACCACTGAAAAAAGTTCAAACGACAACTTTTCGTCAAACTGTTTAGAAATGGGCGTGCTAAAATAAGGGAACGGTTCACTTCACAGGAGTGCACTACACTACTATACCACTATTTCCGATACCACTATTTCCACTTCTGTGAGCCATTTTTGCCTATCGCATGATTTGAAGGCGATACCCCGTCGTCTTCCGCTAGGATCCGTTTCAAGTTTCAATCAGGATCAGCTTCACTTCATTAGACGTTGCATAGTATTTCTTCGTGTTTGAGTTCTTTGAAAGAACCACGCAACAATCTGACTCAAAATTTTGCGAGGATATTCATGATACACTGGGAAAAAAAAACCCGCTTGGATCTAGAGTCCAGACTCTTGAAAACAATGACAAGAAAAAATACTCTTGATTCAATCGGATTTTTACTTGAATCAAAAGGAAATCCGCTTAATTTAAGAGGCTGGGATTTTTACTTGAATCATAAGGAAATCCGCTTAATTTAAGAGGCTGGGTTCTTGATTCAAGCAAAAATCCGATTAAATCAAGAGTAGTTTTTCTTGTCGTTGTTTTCAAGAGTCTGGACTCTAGATCCAAGCGGTTTTTCCAGTGTATTTGAGAAATTCATTTAAAGTTCTAATCGGCGTCATTCAATTGGCTATTTAAAACAATTAAACATTAGAAGTAATACAGTGACGTAAAATGAACGAGCTTTCCCTGAGTCAGCAGTCAGCCTAACTATACACCAGGCGTTGCCTGATTTCTCCCTCTATTCTATTTTTTTACAGGCGCAACTAATCAAAATTCTGACTTTGAATTCCATAAGGATATTTTTTACAATTTGAGGGAAAGAATCAAGGCAAGTATCAAGGTGTCATGTTGTTCGGGTTTCTGTTAGATATAAGTTGAAACCTACATGATTCGGCAGTTGGAAAGCAGAAAGGCATGATTCTGTTTAAACCCGGCGATTTGCGACGACTTTCTTGAGAGCCCGATATTCCTCGTTTAATGCCCTATGAGAGGATGCCGCTTTATTTTTACCGAGCGGTGTAATGTAAAATTTCCGAGTATCTTGCGCATTGTGAATTTCATTTCAAGCCACTGACAAGTCAAACTGAATGGTAAATAAATTATTCTTCACGTTTCAGATTCCTGAGTCTCCGATTTGGTTAATTCATAAAGGACGCCTGAAAGAAGCTCAGAAAGCTTTGGGCTGGCTCAGAGGATTCGTGGAGCCCCGTCGTGTTCAGCAAGAATTCGATCGCATGGTCAAACATATCGAAGCCTCAAAATCATCCGACCGTCCAAAAGGAAATGTGGAAAGCCAAGGTAGGTCACCTGAGCGTAAAAATTAATACCATGCCGAGGAATGATGTTATATCATAGATTTTAAGAAAACTACACAATATTGTGTTTTCTGTATAAGGGAAATTAATACACCCTTCTCTTTCCGCGAGGAGGCCCCGCGCCAACCGCCCTCCCCCCTTTGCTTAGAAAATTCCTGCTTTTTGAAACCTCTTTTAGATAAGTGTGGTTTTTGAGTTGTTTTATTCAAAGTAACCATACGCTCAATCTGATTTGAAATTTGGGGTTTCACATTAAAGTAACGCACCACTGATATGATCATTTATACATAACGACGGTGTAAGTCGGCAATCACATAACTCGTTTATTAGAGACACTATACATTTATTAATTTGTGACCTCCAGTTTATGAAATATCGCGGTAGTTCTCTGCGGCTTGGGAGGTCGAATGTTGCTTGAAATCGCGCTCTCCCACGCAATCTGCAACAATGGACCACTAGACAAGGTACGAATTTCAGCATTCTGATACATGTTTTTTAATCAAAATTTCACGTAGAACACGATGCGCACAACAAAAATTACCGAAATCAACTCCTTCAGAAGATATTTAATGATTCCTGATGCGTGAATTCAAACCACCCGCTCAATAAAACTCAATGCTCTACGTGATTCATATCGCGCGTTGAATATTATCGTGACAGTCTCTGCGATAAGAAAATCTGGCAACCACAATTTTGACGCTTTGGCTCAGCTATAGCAAATTGCTTATAATTTGAACAACACATGGTGGGAAATGAACAGTGCTCGATTGAGAGACTTGCTGAAACTGTTGTACTATGCGCGATTTGACTCACGTAGAGCTTTGAGTTTCTTGTGAGCGGGCAGTTCAAAATCCGCGTAACCAATGTGAAATAAAAAGGTTAATATCTTCGTCAGGAGTTAGTTTCAGTAATTTTCGTTGCGCGAATCGTGTTTTACGTGAAATTCTGATTAGGAAACATGTATCAGAATGCTTGAATTCGTGCCTTGTCTAGTGGTTCATTATGAAGGCGTATTAGCGCCTACAAGACTGCAGGAATACTTCACGCATCGCGCCAAACATAGTGCGGTCGCCGGTCGGCACGCAGAGCATGCTAGCGCCTACAAGACTGTATGAATACTTCACGCATTGCACCCAGCACAGTGCGGTCGCCGGTCGGCGCTCAGAGCATGTTAGCGCCTACAAGACTGCATGAATACTTCACGCATTGCACCAAACACAGTGCGGTCGCTGGTCTGCGTGAAACGTATATCGACGGCGTCTGTCCGCAACCACATACCGACGGTGAAACTACCAAACCACGTATCTCGTTTGCGGTGTTTAAAAATCTACGCTCGCATTTTATTTTTTTGAAGTCGACCAAATCAATATCATTCCTTAAAGTTTTCACAGAGTTTTCTCCGCACAAAGAGGAAAAATCACAGAAATTTTCAAGACTGGATGTTAAGTAGTTTTTCATTTAAAAAATAAAGTATGACAAGAAGTCTGCGACGTCGCAAACCGAGATACGTGGTTTGGTAGTTTCACCGTCGATACCTCGTTTTGCGGTGTCTGAAAATCTCCGCCTCTATTTTATTTTGTTAAAGAAGAACAAATCGACATCATTCCTTGAAGTTTTTGCAGAATTTCTTTCGCACGGCGGAGAAGAAAAATCACGGCAGTTTTAAAGAATTGCCGTTATGAGTAGTTCTCCGTTTTAAAAATAAAGTATGGTAGAAAGTCTGCGACGTCGCAAACCGAGTTATGTGATTGCCAACTTACACCGTCGATAAGTATAGCTAAAGTGAAACCACGTATCTCCGTTTTTATCTTTTCAGACTTCCTGTCCTACTTATTTTATCTTTGGAAAACTACACGGAAAAAAAAGTGTGAGGGGTTACCCCCTAAAATTGTGGTACTACCCCAATTTGTTGGATGATATGGATATTTCTAATTAATTTTGGTAGTATCGCAACTCAAGTTGGGGTAGCACCGCAACATTTGGGTCAGTAGCCTAATTTGCCGGGATACTACTTCAATTGATCGCGGTATTACCACAATTAATTGGAAATTTCCATATCATCCAACGGTTGGGACTTAACCCCTACCTCTTTTTTTCGTGTAGTCGAGGTAATTTCTTGCAAACCGCCGTAGTTTTTCCTCTCTGTTTAAAGAATTGTTAGTGTAAATTTCTAGGTGAAAAATGGGTTGTTTCCCTTCGAAAAAGAAAGTATAGGAGCGGAAAGTTGAAACCCCGCAATGGAGGTACGAGGTTTCACACTTTTGCCGTAGATAATGGTGTAGCAATGATAAAAGATCCTGTGTAAGAACATAATGATTCTCCGGTTTCATGAAATAAACAAACGCACTTTTAAAGCTAAAAAGATCATCGATTCCCTGAAAATTTATCACATCTCGTGTTGAACTGCACTGGTTCACCCGTTCATTTAAAAATTTACCAATGTTTTTCCTACAACAAATGAGCGAGTTCTTCGCAAAAACTTATTTTGCTTCATTATCGGAAATACTCCGACCACGTAAGGGCCTTCGTATCTTTGCGAGAATTCTACCAAAATCGGCAGTTTTTAAGTAGTTCCTGCGCAAAATCGATCATAGTCTGCAAGCGATTAAATTTAAGTTGGAGAGAATCAACCGTCCCTTTGTTAATTAGTGAAGAGAAGGCCTCCTTTTCAACCTTTTCATTCAAAATAATAAAGTTTCCCGACAGCTGCGCAACATTTCTTACATACGCTTGGATTAGTTTTGCAACCTATTCTAAACCTGGAGGAAATGTAGCGGAGTATGCCGATCAGCAGCGCAGTGTGAATAATCGATTGTCGATATGTCCTCCATTTAAACCTATGTTAAAGAATCGATGTTGTGTGTTCGTTACGAACACCCGGTTAATCGATCCTTTTCCATAAGTTTAAATGGCAGATCAATCGATAAATCGCAAAGCACGCCATTGGTGCTGACTTCCTCGCGCTATCTTTACAAGTGGCATTCCATCAGCACGATAATTTTATTGCGATATTTTGACGTAATGCTCAAACTGGAAAAATGTCAAACTGGAGAAAGCGACAAAGGAATAATGAGATCTTGCTAAAACAATATAGACACTCGATGACACTTTAATTTGATGAGCACTTTTTGGAAGTTTTTCTTGCGTAACGGAAGACGTCTGCGAAAAAAAAAAATGGAACAATCTCCAAGTTGCATAACACTGTTTAATAAGGCTCAATTTTGAAGTATTTTAGCCGAAGTTCCTGAGGTAATTTGCAAGGAGCTCTTGTGCTCATATCTCGAAGCTAAATTAAGACTGTCGTATTAGGGCCTGGATAAGGTATCGAGTGCTTTCATCGCAAAGCTATAAAATTCCATCCAAGACTCTCTTTTTAAACCCAGTCGAAGGCCCCGCGAAAGACTTGCGTAATATTTTTAAACTTTTCGCTTGCACCTGTTGAACCCGTGTAGTGGCACATGAGTGACTCCATTTCTCTTAGGAAATATTATAACGCGCGGATCTAATAATCCATCATGCTCTTGACAGCCTTGCACTATCAGAAAGTGAATTGAGTTACTTACACAATCAAGAGGAAAGTTATTATCGTATAGTAAGTGCTTTTCAGTCGCAAAAAGAACATTTATATTCACCGTTTCCTGAAATTCAGTTGCTGAGGGATCTGCCCTCGCGAGAACATATATCAACGGTAAAACTATCAGACCATACGTATTTTGGTTTGCGACGTTGAAGACTTCCTGTCATACTTTAATTTTTATACGGGAAACTACTCAACGTCAATGTTTGAAAATTTTCGTGATTTTTCTTCTCACAGTGCGAGAAAAATTCTGTGCAAACTTCAAAGAATGATATTACGAGTGCTTTGCTCTTTTGCTTTGTTTGGTTATAGCAACTTGTTGTGCGAAAGAACAATTAAAATTCGCCTAATGGGCCATATTGATGGTGGAACTCCCAAACCACGTATGTCGTTTGTGGTGTTTCAAAATCTCCGCTCCCTTTTTATATTTTAAAGGAGAACAAATCAACATTATTCCATGGAATTTTCACAGAATTTTCATCACACAGAGACGAAAAATCAAGGAAGTTTTAAAGAATTGACGTTGAGTAGTTCTCCGTTCAAATAGTAAAATACGACAGGTAGTCTGCGACGCCGCAAATCGAGATACGTGTTTTTGGGAGTTTCACCATCGAATATTGCTTTGCAAGTTTCTTGTAAATCGGGTGGAGATTACTATGCCAATCGTTTAACTCTTTGGTCATGAGTCATCCATTAGGTTAATCTGAGCGTTAATTTCCTAATGTAACTTTACTTTGCAATACAGGCAAAATAGCTGTTCGGGGTCTTTAAAATATATTGTCCCCGGACGAACAGATGGAATAAAGAAGACGGCTTCATCGATTTTATAAATTATCACCCGCAAAGAAAAAATGACGTTAATAACTTTCCGTGATTTGACAGGTGACTGGATTTCGCTCGGCCTTATGTTATCCCCGTTTTAAATCAAATATTTGTCTTCGAACTCGCTCTATAAGTGACCGAAATTTCGCTTGACCTTATTTCCTCCCCATTTCAAATCAAATATTGATCTTCTAACCTGATCGACAAGTGATCGAAATTTCGCCTGGTCTTGTTTTACCTCCTAGTTCAGATTAAATATTTGTCTTTCATCTTGATTGATAGGAGAAACGGGGTCACAGTTTCATGAATGATTCGCAGCAATGTTATGACTGTATTTCTGTATTTTTACGCAATGCTATCGATGAGACGCGAATCGCCCGTGCCTCAGATGAAAAATTCTTCGCCCTCCTGACATAATGACATGGATAGGTATACTTTGCCATGAACCCTGTCGTCTATACAACTTAATGCTTTCCCCAAGTAGCAGTGATCGCGATAAATAGCGATTTAATCGGTTGGTTATCGCGATTTTATCGGTGACAATATATCGAGATATTATCGCATTAAAAATCGCGATACATGGCGATTAAATCGCTATAAATCGCAATTTCTCGTTCGATAAAATCGCGATCAATTTTTGTCGATAAAATCGAGATTGAATCGCCATTTATCGCGATTTTTATTTCGAAACTATCGCGATAAATTGTCGGGCGATAAAAGCGCAATTTTATCACGATAAGATCGAGGATAATTGCTCAGATATTGATGATCCTAGCGATTTATCGGCGATAAAATGGCAAAATATCGCGAATTTTCCGTTAAAAAATGCTACTTGGGTGGTGGGTGCATCTCAATGTGTAGTTACGCCATTTTGTCAGCGAATTGCGGTAGGAATCCCACATGACATGTGTGTGTGTGTGAATGCATCTTAATATTAGAATTGGTGCAGTCTTATATGTCGACGGTGTAAGTCGCCAATCACCTAACTCGTTAGCGGTGTCTGAAAATCTCCGCCTCTATGTTATTTTTTAAAAGGAGAACAAACTGACATCATTAACAAATCATCAACACAGTGCGGTCGCCGGTCGGTACGCAGAGCATGCTAGCGCCTACAAGACTGCATGAATACTTCACGCATTGCGCCCAGCACGCAGTGCGGTCGCCGGTCGGCGCTCAGAGCAGGTTAGCGCCTACAAGACTGCATGAATACTTCACGCATTGCACCAAACACAGTGCGGTCGCTGGTCTGTGTGAAACGTACATCGACGGCGTGTGTCCGCAACCACATATCTCGTTTTGCGGTGTCTGAAAATCTCCGCCTCTATTTTATTTTTTTTAAAGAAGAACAAATAGACATCATTCCTTGAAATTTTTGCAGGATTTTCTTCGCACGGCGGAGAAGAAAAATCGCGGCAATTGCCGTTGAGTAGTTTTCCGTTTAAAAAATAAAGTATGGTAGGAAGTCTGCGACGTCGCAAATTGAGTTACATGGTTGAAAACTTTCATCGTTGATATAATTTTTTTAGAACATCTTACGGAACATTCGAACTGAAATTGACTGTCTTTCGACGTCTTTGCAAGCTGTAGTGTCCTTATGGTTCGGCATAACTATATATAATAGAGATAATATTCAAGAGGAAAGGTGTTAAAATAGTGCTGCATGGATCTGCACTATTTTGGAGAGAAAATTCAAACATTTTAACTAGAGTAAAAAAATTGAGCTGTAATGAGTACTCATCAGCATAGGCGGTTCTACGGGGGGTGCCAGTGGGTGCCGAGCACCCCCAAGCAAAAATTAAGTACGGTTATCGGAACCCTGAAATTACTGCTTTTAAAGATTCTGTATTCGCTCACACTGACAAAAAATCCCAGCAATTAATTTAAAATGTTATAAACAGAATCAATATCGATAGCCGTGTTTTACGATGATTATACTGTTTTTTATGGTAAGATTGTAGTTTTGATGGAAAGCTTTGCTAAAAATTTTCTGCATTGAATTTATAGGTATTTAAGTAGAAAAGAAGGAGAGAAAAAGAGAAAGGAGGGTAGAAAAGGGATAAAACTTGAGGGCCGAAACTTAGGCCTCCCCTGAGCGACCGTTCCCTTCGGGGCCGGTTTCCGACATTTTCCACCTCTGGGCACCCCCAAGCATGAAGGTCTAGAACCGCCTATGCTTATCAGTACAAGACTGAGGAAGAAGTGTGTTCAGTTTTGGTGTTACAAGTTCACCCATAACTTATTAACTTATGTATTCAAAAACAAATTGTCGAATTTCAGACGATGGTTCGTGCGAAAGCAAGTTTACAGTCATCAAGAGGATATGCGAGCTGCGGAACAAGAAGTTATATCTGCCGCTGAGATTGGTCTTCATCACGTTCATTTTTACACAGTGTATGTGTCTCCAAGCCTTCAAGCCTTACCTGGTCAACATTTTGGACACCTTCAAGTTTCCCGTTGACTCTAAATGGGTTCTCGTAAGTGAAACATAATTATAACTTATTCTGAAGGGAAATTTTCATTTTCAAAACAGAGAAAGCACAATTTTCTACCATATGTTTCATTTTTTGCAGTGTTTAAATGAATCAGTGAAACGAAAACACACCAACTCGGTAACTCGAAAATGCTCACTTTTCACTAAGGACAGACAATTTTCATAAAGGTCATTGAAGTTACTGTATCTGTTCCAACTTGGACATGTAAAGTTTCCTTAAGTACTTGCTTTTAGGCACCAAAAATATTTTTCCTTAGACTAACTTCTTCACCTAATATGCAGTTTTATGTGTGTCTTGATTATTTTCATTTTTTCGAGTTGGTGTGTTTTCGTTCTCACTGATTTAATTAAGCAACCTTACACGATTCTCTAAACGTCAATAGAGAAACTAGAGAGACACATGTCTTGGTCTGTAACAATATAAACTTCCTCTCAAGCTTTATTTTTGAACGTTCCTTCATTCCTCAAAATTTCTCTTCCTAATTTTTCTTATCAAAAAAAAAAAAGAGGGAGAGATCGTAATTTTGATACGTCGCCACACCACTGTCGAAGTAGGTAGGTAGTTTTTCTAGTTTCATCATTCAAATTATACTATACAAATTAAATTGGAAAGGAAGGGAGATTTGACAGTCCTGACATCGGACTATAACATTCACCTTCCTTTTTCCGATGCTGAAAGAGAAATCTAAAAAGGTACGTAATTCATTCAATTCGAGGTAATGAAGGGTAGTGCAAACGCTTTTTAAGTCGTTCACGGAAAAAGTTCCGAAAGAGATCATTCTTCGGAAATAGGTAGAGAGAGTCCGCCTGTGTATGAAGTGTAACGGCTGGCTATCGGGAAGCCTACGGGAGTGCCATTGACAGTAACCCCTGCTGATGCAATTATTCCTACTTGACGGCTAGCTATTTTGCATGTGTAACGAAATGAAGGCGCACACTCGAAGCCAGGCGGGAAACGCGTCGGGCCAATTTATGATCGCAAAATGTTGATCCAATAAAGCTCTGATGGGCAAAAAGAGTACTAAATAAATGAAAACTTAAACTGAGGGCACATCATCGTAAAATTCGGAATTTGTTAGAAGGAAAAATAAATAAACATATATAGGTAGAATACTATTATAGTAGGTAGAATACTATTATAGTAGGTAGAATACTATACCCAGATAGCGCACATAGTGTAGAGCAGATTGCAATAAATTTATTCAATCACTGATTGTGAGTAAAATTATTGCTACTAGATGGCAGTGTTGTGTATGTTGCATATCTACTAATTGAAGGGGCACCTCTCATTGAAATGCCCGGCAATAATTGATACAAGTTGCAATTTTTCATTGCACTACATAGTGCATATCTTTCTGAAATATGGAGTTGACTTTTTTGATTGTTTAAAAACGGCATTTATTGATAAAAATTATTGCAATTTCATGGTAAAAAAAAGAATCGATTTTATTGCAATGAATCGCAATTTTATTTCAATATATTTTCATTGAACTGAACAGACTGTGCTACTTGGGGATATGACTCACTCTACCTTGAACCTTTCTCTGACCCGGCTGATGACGGAATTGAGTGGGATTTACGAATTTAATCATTACGTATTTAACCACGTCGGAAATGACGAATTTCTCTTGAAGTAGGATTTCATGGAAAAATTTCGATCTATTATAAATCACTTCAGACTCATGCACCACGCACTCAAATCCAAAATTCGCGATGTTGTTTCGAGGGACTTCCACTTCAGTTGAGATTCATTCCAAGTTCTTATCTTCGAAACAGCATGTATGAATGTGGCACTTATAGTTTTATCAATATTGTTCTCTCCGTTTCTCTCCGTGGCATATGGCACTCTCTGTATGACTTTGCAATCATTTGCGTTTTGAGTTTTGAACCGAAGGGCTCGAAATTAATTATTCTAAAGGAGAAGTATAAATAAGCTGGATCATGATTATGTTCAGCACAATCGGAGACAAGGTTGCCAAATTGTGCAATACGATGTGCACACGTGGGTTTAAATAGTGAAAAGTAGTACACGTAGTACTGATTTTTCAGCATGATCTGGCAACTCTGATCGAGAGAATGGTTACTCTGTCGTGGGATACGATTTTTAAATGTCAGACAAGTTGACGATGAACAAGTGTATTGACTGCAAAAGTCCAACGTTATGTATCTTAGTAGTCGGTATTACAGAATACAGACCTCCTATCTTACCTACTTGGTTTTTTCGATGAAAAACTATTCAATCTAATTCTTTGAAAACTCTCACGATTTCCTCCTCCAGGTGAAATAAATTCTGTGCAAATTACAAGAATGATGTTCAGCCCTTCTTCATTATGGAGATTCTAAAACTTGGGAAGTTCAGTGTTGATAGGACGTCGAGTGAAATTCAGCGTAACCGCTACTCGAATATATCACACCATCATTTGTAAATCCGTAAATTACTTAAGTACTCTTTCTGGCGAATCTCCTGCCGTATTAACGATCGGCGCCTACTTAATCGGGTCTTAAGTTGCTCTAAGGAGCGATTGCGAAGAAAGGGTACCATCATTGCCTCTTTTTCGAGAAATAAAACTTCCTCGTCGTCAAGTTTTCTAGCTTGAACATTTAATTGACCCTCGATTTGTCTGAATTTTAATTTCGCGGTTAAGTCTTAAATTAGCCCCCGGCGGCGCTCTGCCAATTTCGTAAAAAGCGTGTTCTTCAAGGTAACTTTAGAATTTTATCATTTGGCTTGGTAGGTAACCCACGTGCGTTATGTAATCGGAAGAATGCGGATCGTGCTTACATGGTTTCAAATTCTCTTACTCATCGTTTCCTATTTTCTGTAATGCGGAAATGACAACCAACGCTTTTACGCTGGGTTTTTAGGAAATAATGGTTTCCTCTGAGTATTACTGTAAATAAATTGATCCTTTGAGTTCTCTACTTCGAGTGCGCCATTCAGGGCCGGATTAAGGGGGTGGCCACATGGGCCGCGGCCCATGGCGGTAAAATGTAGGGGGCCGCAAATTTTGCAATCTTTTTGAATGTAGGCATCAAAAAAGAGAAAGAAAAATCGGATTCAGAAAATAAATTACAAACGAGAAAAGACGACAAAATCTCTCATTTCCTCAGAGTAAAAGTATAGTAATTTCTAATTTTGTCGTCTCTCGGTGATACAAGAGACAACACCTTCAATTAGTCGAGTTAAGAGAGAAACCAAACACGCAATTTGACCTGGAACGGAGTGGCGCGGCGGTCAGCATGAAACGCATAGCGCCTACAAGACTGCATGAATACTTCACGCATTGCGTCAAACACACTGCGCTCAGCAGCAGTCGGCTGGAAACGCATAGCGCCTACAAGACTGCATGAATACTTCACGCATTGCGTCAAACACACTGCGCTCAGCAGCAGTCGGCTGGAAACGCATAGCGCCTACAAGACTGCATGAATACTTCACGCATTGCGCCAACACAGTGTGGTCGGCGCGGCGGTGGAAGTTAAACTTTTTAACCACATTTATGTTTGTTCTTTCATGATTTTTTCGTTCGTTTTTTATAAATGGAAGGCCTTGTCCAAACAGGGATCGATTTATGGAACTGAACTTTTGTTGGTGTTGACAGGGCTTTCACAAAAAATGTACCCAACACGAGTAAACGCGTCTCATACACCCCTCCCCCACCGGCACGTTCACTTGATGGTTTTTATAGATCGTAATCGACGGATCACACGGGTGAGATTATATTGATATCGATTGGTTCAATATGTATCTACAGCCTCAGAAGTCAATTTAGAAATCTGAGGTAACGGGTCTTATGTTATCGAATTTTTTATTCTCTCGAGTACCAAATGGCAATGAAAAATGAAATTGTTAGGAATTTTCTCATTTTCAGATTTTCCAAATTAAATCCTAAAATTTTTTTTTGAGGTTATGTTCTATTGTTTTGAACTAAACGATACATCGAACCACTGTCGAATACGATCTGTTGATGTTACAAAACAAATGAGAAGGGGGCGGAAAAATACGGGCGGCCCATGGGCGGTAAGTAGGTAAATCCGGCTCTGGCGCCATTTCAGTCGACTTTTAAGGAAGGGGGGCAAAAGTTATCGGCAGGAAGCAAAATTTCCAGAAAGGTGTAACTTTGAAGAATACTCCGAAAATTACCTACAATCAAATTCACAAAAAAATTCCCCAATCAGGCCAAATTTAAAATATTAATTACTACGACATAGTATACGCTCTAGTTGTGGGTTTTGGTTCCTCGCATGCTTTAACTGTCATATACTGCTAAAAATGGCAGTATACCTAGCGGCTTTGTGGAGGTAGGGCGCGTATCCACCAAAATTTTAAAAAAAAAATATTTCTTGCCCAAATGTCTCGGGCCCTGCTCGTGTGACTGTGGTCTTACTGTAGGACGGTATGTATAATTTCGTTCAGTTAGCGGAAAAGAAATGTCAAGAGTTGTAAAGGAAATCATTTCTTTTTTTTTCATTATTTCTCGAAACTTACCGCTGGCGGTTACGCCCTTCTTCAAACAACCCGTTCGATTTCGAAGCGTCTCAAAGCGAGATAAGCTTTTTTACAGTTTCATCGTTGTTTTACCGGTGAACATCCTAAATAGCGAGATCGCAATGAATTGCAATTTTTACTCACTGGTATCATTTGTTACTGTATCGCAGTGTTGTGTATGTTGCCTAACCGCTGATTGAAGGTGCACACCTCATTGAAATTTATTGCAATAAAATTGAAATGAGTTGTAATTCCTCTTTGCATTTCAAACTACAAATCTCTATAATACACCGAGTGAGCTTATCGATAGGTAAAAACCTGCATTTATTCACTAAAACATGTAAAAATGTCGCAATTAGTTAATTGTAAAAAATAGTTGCAATTCTACACACTGAAAAAAAAAGATTGGTAGGATTTACCACTCCTTCACGCTGTATATTACACACATCAATTTAGAGTCAATTCTGTCAGAAGAAAAGTTAACGTTACTATACATATACTGGTACACTGCCGTGCTAAGGAAGAACGCCGTATGAACATTCGAGAGTTACCAAATTTCCTTCGATAAAATGTTTATTTTTTAGACAAATTATGAATATTTTTCCTTGAAATTTGAAGACGTTTTAGATCTAATTACAAACAAAATTATCTGAGAAATTGGTTCACAAACACTCAAAACTTTTCCTGAAAATTAGTGATTTGCCAGGGGAAATTTGGCAACGCCTAAAGGCTCATACGGCGTTTTTCCTTAGCACGGCATTACAGGTAACCATTCCTCGGGCAGAATCGACTTGAAGATTGGTGGAATTTACCATTCCTTCACGCTGTGTGAAATACAGCGTGAAGTAATGGTACATGCTACCAATCTTTTTTTCAGTGTAACATTAAATCGCAATTTTATTTCAATATTTTCATTGCACTGTGCCGCAGTCAGGACGAAGCTCTGAGCGTAGGTATTGACTCGATTTGTTTTAATTTCTGACGCAGGTGATGATTGGTCTGATGAATTTCGTCGGATCCGCGATGCCGTTGTTCATCTTCCGGTTCACGGGGAAGCGTCAACTGATCCTGTGCAACCAGTTCATCTGCGTCGTCGGGGTGTTCGCGTTGGGGCTTTACTGCAGTTTCCTTAACGACACCCTCGACACCAACAGCGACTGGCGATGGCTCCCCATCGTCCTATTCGCCATTGTCTTCTTCTCCGCGAGCACCGGCATTATGAATATTCCATGGATGCTAATGGGAGAGGTCTTCCCCATACAGTAAGTACATTCCCAAAATTATGTTCCTGTCCGTAGTGTTGCCGTCATTCTTCCTCTTCCGATTTTCGTCGGTCTCCTGTGGTGTGGTGGTTGTAGCGCTGGCTCTATAATCAATAGGCCCCGGGTTCGATTCCCGAGTAAGCGACCCGAGTTTGATGGTCTCGAGCAACTGTTGCCTCGGGCTGGCACATAGTAGGGACGGAGTAGAGGCGTGGCGTGAATTGCGATGCATCGATTGCTGTGCAATTTATACCCATGGGAAAGAATCGATTATTAAAGTGTTCGCTGCGAACACTCTGTTTATCGATCCTTTTCCATAGATTTAAATGGCCGATCAATCGATATATCGCAAAGCACGCCACGCCACTGGGACGGAGGAGGGCGGGGCTCTAACTGGAAGCGCAGGATTACCACTTGTGTGGTATTTGAAGTAGTAGTCAAAAAAAAAAAAAATCATTTCCTCCTTCTCCAACCTCTTTTGTCTGTCCTCTCTCCTCTTTTCTGCTTTTTCTTCTTTCTTTCTTTTTTTACTCTCTCTTTTCCTCTTGCACTCTCTCTTTTCCTCGTGTACTCTCTCTTTTCTTCGTCTTACGTTTTTCCTTTCTTATTCTTATTTCTCTTTTCCTATTCCTCTCTCTCTCTCTCTTTTCTTTTCTTCTTTCTTTTTTTTCTTCCTTCTAATTTCTTTTTCCTTTTTCCTCCTTCTTCTTATCTTCCACTTTCCCTAATCCTTCGTTTCCTTTCCTTCTCCTTCTTCCTACTGATAAGTAAACTGAAAATACGCTTGAACCCGGATTCTATCTCGACCCTCATTCGTTCTAAAATTATACCATCAGAAAATGTGTATAAATTGACGTGATTCTCAAAGGTCTGCCGCATGTCTACTACAAACTCGCTGACTGAGACCGTGTTACTATCACACGATCGATGATCGACTGTGTGGGAGCTTGTGTTGCCTACACTAAAAATTGAAGGCAACCTGATGTTGCACATCAGGCGGCTCATTTCTCCTCTTATCGTTTGGAAAAAAGCTCTCATCTCAGCGTGCCATTTCACGATGATACGACTATTCGACCACGGGGAGGTCGTGTTGCCTGCACTAAAAATTGAAGGCGAACCGACATGGCGTCACAGTGGTCTTGAAACAAAACAAAACAAAAAAAAAATATGCGGAAAAAATGTACCCAAAAACGGTTTGCAGGGGGTGAGTCTATGGTACGTGAGGACTTAATCGCGAAAAATCAAAATCTTGACTGATCCTATTTTCGAAATACCGCAATTTGAAATTTTCATAGCAAATGGCAGCAGGTTTTCTACTGATTTTGATTCGCTTTTTTATTTATTCGTCCATTGAATCGATGTTGATCGGTTCACGTTTTTATTTTTCGTTCGATTCACGTCGATCGAATACATACCCTCTCGTTACATGCAGACTTCCTATCATACTCTTTTTTTTAACTGAACAATTCGCCTTCTGCTGCGTCTGCAGCAAATGTTGCTACGAATATGTTGTGCGTGCTAAGCGCATTACATACTTGACTCTTTGAAGGCGTTTTATGTGCGAAAGTAGCGCAATCTGTCGAAGAACAAACTAATTGTAAGAAGGGATTGAGCGATTCGTCGAATCTCACTTCAATTGTTCTCCAACAGGATGCTCTACTTTCGCACATAAAACGCCTTCAAAGAGTCAAGTATGTAATGAGCTGAGATCAGCACGCACAACATATTTGTAACAACATTTGCTGTAGATGCAGTAGAAGGCAGAAGGTTCAGTTAATAAAAAAGAGTACGATAGGAAGTCTGCATGTAACGGTATGTATTCGATCGACTTAAATCGAACGAAAAATAAAAACGTGAACCGATCAACACCGTTCAATGGACAAATAAATAAAAAAGCTGATCAAAATCAGTAGATAACTTGCCTGTACTATGAAAATTTCAAATTGCGCTATCTCGAAATTAGGATCAGTCAAAATTTTGATTTTTCACGATTAAGTCCACACGTATCGTAGACTCACCCCCCCCCCCCCCCCCCTGTAACGAGGCAAATCCCGTTTCATCAGAGGCACATACGTCCTCTGGTATAAGATAAGCCAACGTTACTGTAGTTGCCGGAATGAGCTCGCCGGGATCCTGGATTCGGGCGCCAATTTTAAAAAAAATGAGTTTGAAAGAGGGGAAGAATGATCAAACTCTTGTGTCTCAAATTTACAAAAAGAATGTCCGTTTATTAGCTAAATTTGTGAGGATCCTACTCAACCTACACTCGAAATGTTGATAATAATAATTTAGCCGAAATGCCACTCACTAACGTGCACCTCAAGGCTTAAAATTGCAGGATACATTTAAGAGAAGAGGAGGAGTGAAGCTGGGCGAGATGCGACTCACTAACGTGCACCTCAGCTCAGGAGAAGAAAAAAGAGGAAATTGAAATGGACAGTACGCTCGACGAGATGCCACTCACTAACGTGCACCTCGAGTCGAGAAAGATTTAGGAAAGATGAGAGAAGAGGTGACCCTCCGGAAAGGAGAGGGTGATGAACAATGTTAGGCTTAGAGGGCTATCAGATTGATTTGAAGCTACTGAAAGACGATCTCGACTTTCGTTGCAAAATTTTTGGTACATGAAAAATTAATTAAAATATAAAATTTACAGAAATGGACGTAGAAAAATTTCCTACAAACATTTATAATAGTTTCGAATTGTTTACAATTTTTCGTTTCAGGTAAATCTACGGAAAACCCTGATTTCGCAGTTATCTTCGAGAGAGAAAAAAAAGAGAAACAGTATTCCATTTCTTTTCATTTTTCAAACAGCTGATGTACCGTCACCGGGCGTCGCGGCGCGGTGTCGCCAAGCCGTGACACATTTGTCGCTATTTTGGTCTACAAAAGAAGTGGAAAAACTTAAAACGAAGAATTTAATTCTTCGTTACACCCCCCCCCCCCCCGCAAACAGTTTTTGGGTCCATTTTTTGGCTTTTTGTTCCTCAAGACTACTGTGACGTATAAAGTTAACCTCTACCGGTTCAACAAAAAAAAATCTATTTTTTAACTATGTTCCGAAAATGTTCTTCCCCAAATGACGAAGCAAAAAGAACGTAGGCCTTTTTCCTGAAAGTACTTTTCTGTTTCTACTAAAAGTACCGGTACTTTCAGTAAATCGATGGCTGAAGTTGAGAAATGCACTTCTCTCTCGCGGAGTTTGAACGTACCTACCTATACCTAGTTGACAAACTATGCTTCTCCTCTCATCTTTTCCTTATTATTTTTTTTTAAACCATGCGCATGTCTATCAAAATTTTCGTTAAATCTTTTCATTAGTAATGAAAACCGACAACAAGTATTTGAGAATAGGAAGGAGAAAAAACTAATGGTCTATTTTCTTTTCAATAGGTAGATAAATCATGCGGAGACTTAAAACTTTAATCGGAGCGATTGCAACGTTTCAAGTTCGTCTAGTCTGCCACGTCAACGGAATGTGCGCGCGCTCGGGGTGGGGGTGGGGGGGGGGGGGGGGTCGAGAAGAGCATTTGCATCTTGTTTTCACGATTTAAAGGACAGGAACATGGGTCACAAAAGCGTTACGAGGGAGGGGGGGGGGGGGGGTCGAAAAATCCGAAATTTAGCGTTACGTAGTTTATGAACGTGTCCACGCGGTTTCCGATGTACCCATCGATCCCTGGTAAAAATTGGCGATAGGAGCTGCGTTTCAAAATACCATAGGAGTTCTTATAGCCGACTGAAGAAGGCGATAGAAAATCATATAGCTGGCTGTAGAAAGTGGAAAAAATCATACGGTCGGGCTACACGAAGCGATAAAAAATTATACAGCCGGGCTATAGTTCCTATCGCCGGGCCTTAAACTTTATCGCCTGGCTGTTGCTTTTTCGCCATCGGCTATAAAAGGCTATAAGAAATTGTGTAGAAATTCGTGTGCTTTGTAAATCCGCAAGTTTGTACGAAATCACCTTAATATTTACAAAACGCACATTATATTTTCCTTTACTAAATATTTTTTTTCATCAATTAAAATGAATCCATACAGCGAGTGTGCAAACATTTCAAAGTCATGAGTTGAACAACGCTGACTCCACGAGATTAAATATTAGAGCCGAACACAAAGCGGAGCGGCGGCGCGGCGCACCGGCGCCTACAAACCTAACAGGGATACTTCACGCATTGCGCAATGCGTGAAGTATCCCTGTTAGGTTTGTAGGCGCCAATGCGCGTTTCGCGCTGGCTGCCCGCCCGCCGCGCCGCAGCATACCACGGCGCTTGAAGCAACTATTTCACGCCAGAAGTATTGCACAGTATCATACGAAATTGAAGGCGCTCCAACATATTAGGAATAGCAGGCATCCTTCAAAAGTGCGGAGCTTTCCTCGCAAAATAAATCAAGATACTACGGCCCAAAAAGAGAGCGGTAGTCCAAAAACTCACTAAGTCCTAGCATCCGTAATTAGTAACGTTTAGCATACACTTTACCGCCAGGCTGTTGCTTAATCGCCATCGGCTGTAAAAGGCTATAAGAAATTGTGCTGCCGGCTATAGAGGCTATTGGAAATCTTACAGCCGGCTGTAGGTCTATGGTACCTATTTTGGAACAGATTCTACTGCCAATTATTTTCACCAGGGATATTTATGGGTTATACCTTAAGAACCTATTTGAAAACGTCTGAAGTTTTTTTTTTTTTTTTTTTTTTTTTTTTGTTATTTTTCCAGGTATCGCAGCTTTGCGAACGGATTGTGCGGCGCCTGGGCGTACTGCGTGACATTCGTTACGGCGAGGCTCTACCTGCCGATGGAACACGTTCTCTCCTTGAGTGGCATGTTCTACCTTTACGGAATTGTCGGCATCCTCGGGTTCTTCTACTTTTTGTTCTTCTTGCCAGAGACCGAGGGCAAGACACTGGAGAAAATCGAATCTTATTTCACGCCTCACCACGACAAGAAAGAAAAATTCACACGACCGAAAAGATGAACGTATACTGGACGCGTATCATGAGAAAAACGGAAGTAATGATCTGTAAGAGTCAAAGCTCCAACTTCGAAGAAGTTTCGATGAAGTTTTGCTCTTCGCCTAGTGGCCCCACATACTGAGATGGAGGCAGATGTTTTCCAGAAACTTTCCAGGAGGCCTCAAAATCGAATTGAGGTGTCCCAGTGTCCCTTGAGCTTTGAGCTCGACCATGTGTTTTTAAAACCTTAAAGAGAAACTCACAAAAAGGATGGATCGGAGATCTATTTTTTAAGTTTTGATTGCTCGAAAATCTATTTTTAAAGTATTGATGAATCAGGAATCTATTTTTAAATTATATTGATGAATCAAAAATCTATTTTTAAATTATTGACGTGAAAAATAATTGTGATTTAGTGTTAATTTTGCTCACGCTGAATGACGTTACTTCAATTTCATTCTCGCCCATCTCGATGTCGCATATGGTCACCCAAAAATCCACGTTGGCATCAACTTCTGTTAAGTAGTTGAACATCTCTACCAACCATGTACACCTGTAAAAATTTTAGATATTTTCGTGGCCAACGCTTCAAAAAATGACGTACTATTACAGACGCCTCTCTTTAGAGATGCCTCAGACTTTTCCGAAGTGGTTGTGCAAATATTTTCGTGTTCCTCTGCAGAAATCTACATCAAAGTTGTAAAATTCAAGGAAAAAATAATTTTTTAATGAGTTACTTATTTTTTTGTAATATTTTTATATACTTACTTTAGTTGTAATAAATGAAATTTAGCAACATGTATTTAGTGATTTTTCCGTGGTGTCTGATCCTTAGCATCGTATCTGGTTGTCACTATGTGCTCAAACTCAAGCTCATACTGACAGACTCAGAAATTCCTTGCCCTAACGTCTCAGAGGTACTTTCCTTGAAAAAATAATATGGGATTCCTATGGGTCATTTGTTGAAAAGTCAATGCATAGGTACGCACCAGATGACGGCTTCTTCACTACTGTTAGGTAGCAACATAAAATCAAAGAGTGAACCAGCAAAGTTAATTTTATACATTTCTAGGAGAACTTCAGTCATAGGCATATGCAGTCTTGGAGAACTCAGGGGTGAGAAATTAAAAGGACACCTTCTCATGTTTGCTGCCCCTGTTCACACTCTCCCACGAAGCCCAGTCCATAGATATGAAGATGAAAGTTGAAGAGTTTGATAACTACAATATTGTGCACAGTATAAACTTACAGCAGTTACAGCATCTAATCAGTGGACTAGGCTTTTTGACGGCTGCTTGGTAATAAATGAATTAAATAGATCTGTGAGCTTCAAAATATGCTCCAAGAAATTTAGGGGAAAGAAAAATTAGAGCTCGAACATAAAAGTAGGTAAAAAAAGTTAGAATTTATTATGAGCCATAAATATAAATAGATATAAAAATAAATTTAAGATGAATAAGGTACTAAAATTAAATTAACAATATGGACGTAAATATCACAGATAGAGTAACACACATACTAATAAAGATTGAGTACATATGTGATGAGTTAGGTTAGATAAAATAATACTTAAAGTTTTCACACTTGCCGTAAGAGAAGGTTGTTGCTGCGATTCAAATGAAATACATAAGAATGTTTTTTTCAGCCATGTTTTTTTTAGTTCGGATTGTATCATAAGACACTCTTTACTCTGACTATTTAAAGTACATTAAGTGCTCTGAAAATTATTTGCGATTTGTTCTTCTTATATAGCAGCAGGGCGTTGGTGAAGAGGCGTTGCATTGTCAGTTGCCTGATAACATCTGGGAGGATAGGTGCATATGGCGTTTGGGTGTCGCAAAACACCAGAGCACATTGTAGGAGCGACTTTTATGCATGGATAACAACACCAATGACTCAAATAGCATTATAGCCTCTTGACCGCTTCGGTTCAAAACAAAATCGGCTCTTAAAAATGAAAAATGAATGAAAAAGTATATCGGCGTCATCTCTGTTAACTCTCAGCTTGTAAACAGACACTTCTGGGTTGCAGACATAGTTGCACCCAGTTGAACAAAAACACACCAAAACGCATTTTTGGAAAAAAAGAAAGAAAAGAAAAATAAAATAATAATAATGAGTAGGGTGTAATTTTCTATTCAATTAGTCAAAGATTTTCTCCTGTTGATAGTTTAAAGTTGAGGATAATATTTTGAACGTGAAAATAGTCATTACACCTTGTCCTCAACATTTAGTTTTGAGGTGGAATAAAACTACAAACCTTTTGCTCTCTGTTCTAATTTGATGCATTTTTTTAAAAATTGGTCCATTTTTAAAGAGTTGCTGCAATATGTTTGAGAAGCCTTTTTCGGACCTTCATCAACTTCAATGACTAATTTAGTTCACACATGGTTGCTTATTTTTTCTACCTTTTTTTATCAGGTCAAAAAAATTTAGTGTCACATACAAATAAAAGTTGAAAGGAGTGCTACAGGCCGACAGCAAATGCAAGAGTGCCTAAAAATGCAAGTTAAGAAGGCACCATATTCTTTACATTGAAAATAATAAACGATCAAGATGTTAGAAGTGAGGGAGAGGGTACACAAGGCCTCTTACAAAACATTGAGTGCAAGACAAAACTTCAGAGTAATGCATTAAGATCTACATTGAAATTGAACTTTTTTAGATACCAATTTGTTCAAATATCAACTCAATTTACAAAAATTAGGCACTTGAACTGGTCAATTTGAGTATCAATTCCTCGACGTTTCTAGAAAATCAATGGGCAAAGGAACGTTTTGGGATCCGGTACACTTGAAGTATACCTTCATCGCATTTGGGTGATTTGTCCTATGTTCTTGACATAATCGAACTGGTGTGCAATATACCACTTTTTTTTTATTTTTATTTTTTTTGGCTTCTCAGATTCCTCCATCCCTTAGTCTTTCATTTAAAACGGAGCCCATCCATCTTTTTGAAAGCCAGATACATTTCTATAAAAAAATACATACTATTACAGCAAAATATTGCAGTTAAAAATAAAATCTAAAGCACAATGAGTAATAATGAAAAAAACTGGACGGGGAAAAGACTTACTCTGCAAAATTTGCAGAGAGTGAGCAATCATTACAAGTCTTTGAGACACAAGTGAACTTCACTAAACGAATAATAATTGTAATTGTTGAGGAAAATTGTAATTTAAAACCAATTACAAACCTTCCTTCTGCTCAGGGAAAATACTTATCATGATAAAATCAACAGTCAACAAGGAGTACAAAAACAATTGATTGTTAATGCTTAACTAAAATAAAATGGCAAATATTTTTTTAAAAAAATACTGTTAAAATGGCTCAAATTTCAATATGAAAGCAGATGAAACATTTTTATCTGTGAGTTCCATTAAGTCCTTCTTCATACTACACCAAAGTGAACAACCTTTATATTTTTGCTTTCTCCGTCATCACGACCTGGAACAAACCAATAGCTTGATATTAAGATGCCAATCACCTATGATTTAACGATTTGTAAGATTGATGAAATGTTTTCATAGATTTCATTTCTTTGACTTCAAAAAATCCCCAATAGGAAAGGTTTATCGTTGAACAAACAAAACTCTCTTTTTTGCGCTATAATTATGGGTCGGTGAGCAAAATTTCTGTTGTGAATGCTCATAATCAGTTGTCTTCATCCAGTCATGAGCTTGATCCTGAAATCCTGTTTCTGAAGTTATATGCAACATGACCAGTGTATCTAGCCCTGTTAATTTTTGGCATATACTCCATGTTGACACAAACTAACTTTTCCAAGAATGAATGAGGGTTGGGTATAAAAAGTTGAAATATTACAACACTGCAAAATGCAAAAATGAATGCGTTTCAGTTAACTGAGCAAGAGAGTTGTTTTTAAATGGGTATTTACATAATCTTCGATTTAGTGGCCCAAATTAAAGGCTGAAATTCTTTACCTGTGTTAATTCATTTTTATTTCATAATGGGTCATTGGCACTCATTTATTTTAATTCATGTTTTGAAGGTACAGAGAGAACTAAGCTTCTAGGAATTTTTCCCGATTCATTTAAACCCTAAATGACAAAGAAATCCCATCTTGGAAATGCCAAAAATGAGACAAGTTTGAAACGATATTTTTGGTGGGCTCTGGAGACCTAGCCAGGTATAGGAAACAGCTTTTGCTGATTGGTTGAACTTAAACTGAGCTTCAGGCGTCGCCTTGAAGCGAATTTTATTAAGAAGTTCGGTAATACTTTCGTGCCCAAACTTCCGGGCTGCCATTTTATTTGAGTTCAGAACTTCTGATTCGGTGACTGACAAATCGCATGGTGACAATCGCGTTGGTTCGTGATTTTGGTACCACCTTACATGGTGGTTCTAAAAAAGGTTCGACCTATTGAAAGCCAATGGATCTGATTGGTCAAATCTGGTAACAACCAAATCATCTGGTCTCCCCAAAGGGGTTCGGAACTTAAAATAGAATTCGCTTGTGCTACGTAAACTCAACCATCCGCTTTTGATTAGTCGGATTTTTATTAACTTTTTCTCCACTTAGAAGTGCTCTCCTAAACTTTTCAATGAACTATTTGGTTTTTTCTTGAATGTTTACAGGGAAAAAATTGAACTACAACCCTTTAAAAAAATCCTTGCCACCCCCAATCAATTTTCAAAGCACGTTTGCGATTGGAGACAAGATTTTGACATGACGTCATAGCCATAGGGCTTCTTCAGTAAAAACAGTAGTGTTCATTTTGAGGGGAGAAAACTCAATTACAGCTATTTTTCTCATCTAGAGTTATGCTGTTTGGAGCATTATTGGTTAAGACCAATCAGAAAGGCAACTGCAGGGGCGTTTCAGGCCTAACTGGACCCATCATTTGTGCAGCACAGTCTCTGAGGACTTATATTTGTTCTTTCCAAGAACTTGATATGGATGAAGAAATTTTAATTGCTGAACACCTGGAATTGTAAATTCAGAAAATCGATTGTACAGGATAAATTAGAGTAAAAATAAATTTGTTCATCACTTACTTGTCTTGATGGCTGACTTAGTCAAATGCTTCAGATAATCTTTAGTCAATGGTATAGTGACTTTTGGTAGAGGATCCTGTTTGGAGCTTGACGATGGTGATTGTTGGAAATTCAATGAGTTTGAAGTGAAATTCCTGCTGGAATTAGGTACATCAATCAATTCCTCAGAATTTATTTCAGGTTGAGGTGAGATATTCTGAAAAATAACAAGGAAGGCTAGTTTTAAAGGATCGGTGTTTTATTGATGCGATTTTGTACTTCTATTCCCGCTTTTCAAATGCATTCCCGACATGACTGTTGCATCAACAGCATTTCTTGGCTTCAATTAGTTCAAAACAGCTTTTCTTGCTAAAAGAAAGAGGCTCAAAGTTGAAGTTATTGAAAAAACGAGACAATCACCCATGATTTCACAACTTCGAATCCAATGTAACATAGCTGCCATACTAATAAATTCGCAAACCAACGATTTTATTTTAAAATAATGATACAGAAATTCACCTTAAACAGCGATAATATTGCAAGTACGCTCATGACCTCTCGTTACAATCGCGACTTGGGGGCCGTTCAAGAATTACGTAACGCACTTTGTCCAATTTGTTGACCCCCCCCCTTCCCCCTTTGTGATACACCCATAACGCAGCCCTTCACTACCCCCTTTTAATTGCGTACCTCTGGCCTAACCCCCCCCCCTTTTATTCCAGAGGGGCGGAATTTTCAGTTTTTTGCAAGTTTTCTTCAAAGTTTTTTCCCCCAGCTTGAATTTGTTATGTAACGCTGGGCTATCCCCTTGTAACGCACCGCAACGCCAGCTCAAACACCCTCCCTCTAGGTGTGTTACATAATACTCGAACAGCCCCTCAGAGGTAAATAAAGAAAGATTGATGAAATTATACGCAGCGCCCCAATTTTCTTATGACATCATGAAATCTGTTGGCGCGATATTTTTCAATTTGAAGTGGGGTTGCATTATTGGCAAATTTAAAAGGCTTTTTCTCAGTTAAAATGTGATTATTGTAAAATGGAAAAAGGTAGGCACTGTCATTTTTGACAGTGCCAAAAATAAATTTTAAAACAATTTTGAAACGGCGCTATTAAAGACATCTATGAGGAGGCAGAGAGGTTCTTAACATTGAAACACTGAGCGATTTCACACCGATACAATGCATTAAAGATTACTTCTGCAATACACAGTTGTACTGAACAAGCGCATTGGACAATTTAAGTTAAAAATAAACATTCAAAAATAAAATACTCTCTTTTACAAGCTAAAATCATGCGCGTCTTGAATAGAACCAATCAATCAGCCAATCAATTGGGAGTTTATTTCGGAGAATGCTCAGAAATCTACAGGGTGAATCATAGATTCATAGCCGTTAAAGCTGAGATCATTATCGGCCATAATTTTGGAGCTTAAATGATAAAAGTAATTGTGATCTAAATAAGTACAATTTTAGCAGAATGACACATATTTTGATTTTTCGGGAGGGAGAATCAGAGTTAAACTTGAGATCTAATATTGAATATAGAAGAGATTAATAATAATAAGTTATAATAATACTTTTATTGGATAAGTCTAGAATCTTATATGTAAATAAGATTTATATTTTTGATAATTTTATTTCTGTATCAATCATAGTTAAACTAATAATTGTTACTATTATCATGATAGATATAAAAGTAGGACTTACCGGTACAGTTATGTGAGTAACAGTGTCTGAAAACTTGACTTTCTGCTTGTGTGAGTTTTGGACGGTTGATGATGAGGATGGAGTAGGAGGGGGGCGAACAATAGGCAAAGGCGGTGGAAGTTGAGCAAGAAGAGGAACATTTCCATCTGAATGTTCACTGGCACTGTCACCATGCGAGCATTTCGAACAAGAAGACCGCGAACAATCACTCTGGGTTGAACCTGAGGCAAAATGAATATGTAACCAGTTAAGACGATTGCATTATGCGCTCAAATAGGTGTTAATGAATAGATCTGAATCAATTGGATGGCTCCACAAAAGGAAGATGAGAGACTTTTTTACTTCACTAAAACAGCTTGCATCTTTTAGGATCACTAAGGAATCTGACGAGGCAACCTGAAAAAATTAGCATCTCATCATTGTATAATAGGTAGTGCCATAAAGGGTTGATTCTTTGGAGTAAAAAATGAAAAAAACCGTACATCCATGCGATAAGGGTCCCCTTCTTCCCATCAAAGTTCAAATAAAAAAAGTAAACCTCAGAGAGGGCTACACTGAAAAAAAGAGAATGACAAAATCTGAACAGCTGGAATGGACTAAAATTTTGGGGTCAAAATCGTAAGTTCCCCGATTCAACTGAAATCAAGATAATCTCATCGGACCACAGGTTACTTGGTTTTCCTTTTTTCAAATAAAAAAGGCATTCCTTCAACATAAGCTCACACGCACCTGAAGTTGAACATTCGTCTGCTATTTCTTGAGATTTTTCCCATGCAGCATTGGCCATTTCCATATTATTGATGGATTTAGCATAATAATATAAGTCCAGAAATAGATCGTGTTCATGTAGATCGATTCCTAGTCTGAAAGCTTTTTCAAACAGCTGGTACCTAAAAATTTTGAAAAAAAAATGTTTCAGTGACACATTAACAACATATGGGTTAACTTCTTCATTACAAACAAAAGCCAATCAATTAATTTTCCAAATGTTTCTTCTAGATGACGATTACAGAGTTAAAAAGGAACACAACTGCTTAAATTAAAAAAAGTTCAAAACCTTTGCCATGTCGAAGCTCACACTAGGATTATAACATCTTTTTCATCACAAGAGACTGACTCTAGGCTCATCGAAACTGAGTAGAATTGGAGATTTTTTTTGTTCGAAATTTGAAAATTACAAAAACAAATTCAGAAAATCTTTGAAGAAGTAAAAAGTTTTTAGACAGTAAAATAACTTGCCGCACTGTCGGATAATCTTCTTTGCAGACAATTTAATATGCTTTGTGCAATATCATAATGCGAAGTCTAAAAAAAATTGTTGATCTCTTTCACTGATTGATTTAACTGACCTTACAAGTTGATGAAAAAATCTTCGGGTCAAATCTCTAACTGGATCACCATATTCCATTTCCACGGCAGGATTGATTGGATGCAGAGGTAAGTGAAAACTACCAAGGGCCGTTTGGAGTTGAACTAGAATTAAAAGTTAAATGAAAAAAATAAGTACTTTCAGCAGATACATACAGCTTACTGAGCTCAAGTGATACCGAATCTTGACCTTGTTGAATAATCTGGTGAAAATGCTTTAAGAAGAAAACCAGACCCCTGTGCAAAGATTCACCGGGACTTTATTAAAACATGAGTAGGAGATACATTTCTTTAAAGGGGTTTTTCCTCTTTTTAGGAAAGTTGTTGCAGGTATTGCTATTAAAAGAATGCATTTACGATTATATTCTGAAAAATAAAATATTTTAAACTTTTCTGAACTTCGTTCAGCTACGTTACACTGCTACAAAGTCTGTGCCTTTAAGAAGCAATAACTACCGCAATGTACAAATTGATGCAAGAATCTGATCAATAACAAGGAGCAACATTAGTACTCAGTCCTCTATGGTCGTTCTGAAAGTAAATTTTTGATGCATCATCAAGAATTTGGAGCCATACTACGGAGTATTAATGCTGTCACCTGTTATGGATCAGTTTGTTGCATTAGTTTGTACAATGTTATAATTATTGCATCTCAAAGACAAAAACTGAGTAGCAGCGCAACATATAGTAGCAGATCTTGCCCCTAGATCACTTAGAATCATCTTGGTAGAAACCAATCAAATACACACCCTCTCTTTCTGACGTGAATGGCAATCGGAAAATATGGTTGGTAATCAGATGGAGACAGGCTAGACAAGCTGAGGGAGTAGAATTCCAATCCAAACACAACAGAATGTTTATTGCCTTGTCTGTCTGATTGAAGCTCAAATACTGAGCAACTAAAGCATCCGCAGTCAAGCTTGAGTCACTTCCTATGATTCGTAAGATAGCCAGAGGTCCTCTGAAACAAAACGACAATACAATATTGTACAGAGATGCCTTTCAGTGTATTTCCTGAAGGATTTAAACTATTTTAATTCATTTCTCAACATGAGAGAGTTGTTGTTTCGTTTTGTAGAAGAGGGAACGAAATTATTTAAATGCAAGTAAGGCACTGAAAACATTATCATCAGACAAGTGTTAAAACTCAGGATTATTATTTTTATTTCTTTATTTTTTTCTTTAACAGAAAGAACAAAAGAAAGAAAGTAGAAAAGGTGGTACATGTTGATTTCATAGAGGTGCATCAGCAACTTCGGCCATTCACTTTTCCACAATTGAGAACAAATTTTAGGACAAACTGAGAAAATTATTACAAAAAAAGAACACATTTGAAAGGAAAAACGTAAAATTTACAGGATACAGAGAAATGTATGATAAAAGAAAATGGTAATAGACAACTTAATAGTGGGGAAAAGTCTATCACTGGATCTCCAGCAAAGAGAGAAAGAAAACCAGAAGATGGTTCTACATGAAGAGTGTCTACAAGAGGACTATTTCAATTGATCAGGTTTAAGTCCTAAATAAAGTTTTGTAAGAAAAAGTACACTGTCCTCTTCAACTGATTACGTAAATGTAGGAAACATACCTCTCAAAAAGAAGTAAAATGAGACTATCGCATTCTGCAGAGAGGCTGGGTTTCAAATTCCATTCAATGTTAAGCAGAGTAGCTTGGTGTCTAAAAAAGAAAAGAAAATATCTAAATACTTGTATTGATGAAAAATTCGACGATCAATCTCTAAACCGTTTTACAATTCATAACATCAAAAAATCATAGACAAAATTAAAAACTAATTCAGTTACTGTAAATATATACTTAAATTGAGAGTTGATGATTGGTTCTTTTTATGAGCATGTTATACTCAATGCAAGATTGTAAACAAATGCTTGTGATTTAGTACTATTCAACTTTTAAGTTAATTGCGGTGTGATCAAAATTCTGTTGAATTCCACTTTAATTTAAAACCCCATCATTTTTATGTTAAGCAAATTCAATTGTTAAAAAAAGAATAATTTAAATAATTAGATGCCTGAATATTAATTGAGTAAAATGAGTAAATTTCAACAAGGAATGAAGATTTCATCATGATATAGAGTTTCTGAGTCAGTTGGAGATGGCTAATAATGTCAACAAGGCCATCAAAGCCTACGTTTGGCACCGAGTAAAAGGTAAAGGAATTTAGTTTTTAAAAAATACAATCAATGACTATATACCATACCTAAACATATCTTCAACAAAAAATTCCAAATGAGCACTTACTTGAAATAACGTCCAAAATCGAGTATTGTTGATGGTGCAATGTCTTCACTAATTAGCTGTAGTTTGATGCATGACAGTGACAAATCAAAACATTGGAACTGGCTCCGTTCATTGCTTACAATTACAATAGAGGAATCTGGATGCCAACACAAAATAGTTGCAATCTGGAACATGAGAGAAGTTTGCAAGGTTCGTATTGAAAATGGGGAAACTCATGTGAGAATGGGGAAAATGGGGAAAATCCTGTCAGATTTTTTTTTTTTTTTTTTTTTTTTTTTTTTTTATGAATTTCGTTTCAATAGCATTGCAGTGGAAGGATTTGAGAAAAAGATTATTCTTGTCTACATCTTCTGCAGGAACTGCTTACAAATTGTATTCAACATGGGAAAAGTGCAATTAAATTTTAAGGTAAGCTTAAAACTTCCTGCACCCTTCTTTTTTCAACTAGGGGAGCCTTGAATTTGCACGACCTAGGTGTGAGGAAATTGAAAATCTCATCGTGCAAAATGCGCATTTCTGTAAAAAAAAAGAATGGGAGGAAAAGAAACAAAGAAATCAGAGAAATAATTAGAATAGGTACATCAAATTGATACTTACAAATGCTGCCTTGACAAAATTTGTCACAGCCCGGACAGAATCATGAAGTACTAAAGTTCCATCAATGCAGCTGAGCAATAACTTGGTATCATCAGGACTAGTCGCTGAGGAACAGACATGAGTTTGCAATGGAATTGAAATTTGGTTCACTCTCAGAAGCTTAGGCTTCAGTACCTCATACTCACTGCTTTCTATAGTTACGTCTCCCTGCGGAAAGAAAATGATTGGGATAAAAAAATTTAGCTCACATGAAAGAGAAAACCATCTTAAAAAATGCTCAAAGTTGGGCTATAGGCCTGTTGCAAACTTTTGCTAGAGCAAAAATAAGAGTTGTTTCCTATAGATAATGCCTCAAAAATCACGATGAGCGCATCAGCAAAGTCTGAAATGCACCCATAACTTCACAATCTGCGTAAGAAATTTGGGTTTTTTTTAAGCTTCCCGCTTCAAAAACGATACTACGGCACAGGTGAACATTTTGTTAGAGGAGTCGCTCCATCGTCGGCAATATTCATCATGGCCGACGCTTGCGCAGTTCCGCGCGTAATTCGAGGAGAGTTCAAGGTCAATCAAGGCGGGTAAGGAAAATATGAACGTAAACACGCCGATTGTTATCTGGTCTAATCCTGTTCAGGTGTTATCTCGTCCCTTCACAGGTGTTTTGGCGGATTGTCGTCGGCCATGATGAGTATTGCCGACGATGGAACGACTCCTCTAACAAAATGTTCACCTGTGCCGTAGTATCGTTTTTGAAGCGAAAGGCTCAAAACACCGCAAATTTCTTACACAAATTGTGAAGTTATGAGTGCATTTCAGACTTTGCCGATGCGCTCATCGTGATTTTTGAGGCATTATCTATAAGAAACAACTCTTATTTTTGCTCTAGCAAAAGTTTGCAACAGGCCCATTCTGAAGTCAAACACTTCCATACAAAAACCATGCACTCAACATTTTGGAAAAACAAAAAATTTATAAAAACTAGCAAGCAAAACTGCATGCACATTAAAAATTGATCACACAGAAAGCAATTTACATTACTTGCCAAGTTGAAATGTTACCGACATTATGAGTAGAAAATAAAGACAAGAACAAAGTACACAATACCACAAAATTTAGCACAGGCTAAATTTCATCATTTTTTGTGGGATATTCCTTACGATCTTCTGCGTAAGATGGGCTTTTCAAATCGACTTTTCTGTGGGCCAATCTTGAAGAAATCGGTTTGAAAAATACGTTTTTCAGCAGTTGTAATCGCTTCATTGAGTAGAAAATACAGGTGATCGAGGAAAGAGCTCCTTTTTCCTTGTCTTGCCCCGCGAGAAAACAACTCATCGACGCATCGCATATCAGTTCAGAATAAAAGGCTCAGCATCCTTCAACTACGCAACAATGTCACTACTCCATACAATACCGTACATTAAATTGCCAAAAAACACACTTTTCACACTTGGTTATCTGAAGATTGGTACATGGAAAGTTCAATTTTGAAAGCTCACTAAGCTCGGGAGGTCATTAAGGAACATCATATTAAAAAATCTTGAAATTTAGCTGCTGCCAAATTTCTTGGTATTGTGTATGGTGTCCATTATCTTAGAAATTTTCTAATATTTTGCCAGATTAAAGTCATTTTCACCGATGATAAATAATCAAAGCTCATTCCATGCGCGATTATAGCCTTTATGTTTTTGAAAAAAACTTTATTCGGATTGAATCACTGCTTACATGTATGTACATATTTAAAGGTTTTTACAGATTGGATTGTGTGCGAGAGAGAAAACTTTTCTTTGTTGTGACTTACCTTTCTGGAGATTTTCTGTTCAATGGAGTGAAGAATGTTAGGATAGAGCTGACTGAATTTGATGTCTAAAATTTCGTGCTCAGTTCTGAGAAAGCAAGCTAATGAGGCCTTCGTCCTATGGAAAAACACAACAGTATAGTAGACATCTTGTTTATCAATCTTTCATTGCCTACCAAAGTCATTAATTTTAAAACCATCGTAATAAGCCTGTTGCAAACAGGGGACTTAAAGACTGAGTGGACATTCAAATGGTAAAATTGCATTGAGATAATGTTGAGAATAAAACATACGTCTAAAATACAATCCAAAACGCACAATTTGTATAGTCTCTGAGAGATATTTTCATCCAATGGGCACTTACACTCCTAAGTTACTGGTGATCAAGTTTGCTCAAAAAATGTGGATGTACATTAAAAAAAACGTAACTCTAAAAAACAAACAACCCCGCGAACTGTTAAAAATTTTGCTTACACACAATTTCAATCAATTGCAAGTATTTCATGTTGCCTTCTAATCAAGAAAAGGAGAGTAAAAATGCTTTAACAGAATTGAAATTATTAATGAGAAAGATACGTAAAAATTTGCAGGATTGTTGTTTATTCCAGTTTGATTTTTTTGACATGTCTCCCTGGGCAAACTTGACAACTGAGAAAGAAGCACTTGAAGATACAGAAAATTTGAGAATGAGTATTACAAACTATATAAATTATGTGTTTTGGAGTGAATTTTAGACATGTTTGATGTGTTGATGCCATTTGTATGTGATTTTGCCGGTGAAAAGTTTACTTAGTCCACCATATCTGTAACGTGCAAAAGATCTTCTTCACTCGGTGTTGAACTCGGTATAAAGCTATCAGATATTTAAGCTTGAAGATAAAATATCAACCTCACTTTTTGTGGGCTAATTGGATCTCGTGAAACAGATGCATACATATGACACTTTAATTTTGAATGCCTTGCTTTCATCCATTTTTGGTCATGCTTGATGAGGAACGACACTGGGTAAATGTTCGATTTCACATTTTGTTAATAAATAGTAGCCTCATCACTTTATAAAAAACTTAGGTAAATAGATTTCAAAGAAAAAATAGGGAATTTTTTCCTCATCAAGAATAAAGTAGATTGTTTCTAAAGAATTCGAGCACAAAAGTTGTACGCCCCTCCCTTCAGAACGCTAAAAAAAGTCAAATGGACGGATTCAAACTGAGCGAGCCTAACTGCTTAATTTTCTCTTATATTTCATTTTTTTAACAGAAAACTGAACTACTTAATACTTCAAAAATTTCAGTAAATATACTCTTGATTATGAAAGGTATGCTCACAATATTTTAAGTTTTAGTATTGTTTAGTTTTCTGTTTGAAAATAAAACATCAGAGAAAATCAACGTATGTTTAATGTGGTTGGGCTGATTCTGGATAATCTAAGACTAAAATAGAGTTACTTTTGGTTTATCATTCCGTATCATTGGTGTTAGATCAGGAGTGTACAAACCACATAAATTCAAGTCATGATTACCCGTTAATTTCAAAAATCTGCACATTAGCACGATCCACATCTCTGACTACAGGTCTCCAAGGAAACACTTCATCATTAGCATTCCGCCACCACACTAGAACCTGCAGGAAGAAATAAAAAACGGAGGAAAATGAGTCAAAAATATTTTAACGTTTACAAATTTCACAAATTATATTGAAGGATATTAAAAATTAAATTTTTACCAGACCATGGTACACTTGTTTCTCGGCCTCTTCTGTGCGACTATGATTATTGGTCATCCAACAGATAAAGTTGGTTGAATTTTGCAAGGGAGTCATAGTTTGTCTGGAATCAACCTAACTGCATTAAGTTACCTCATTTCTTTTTCAACTTCAGTTGGGTTTTAAAATTTCAAACTCAATAATTCCAATCAAAACCTAGGTATTTTAATCTTTATATAAAATTTTCTTCTCTTTTTTTTAAAGTCTTTTTAACTTGATGGAAAATACAACTACTGAGACTCATTATTTAAACATAAAAAGAGAATTTATAGAAGCGTGTCAAGGCTACATATATGTATATTTTAGTCCACAAAAACTGAAAATTAAGTTATCCGCTCCGAGGAATAAAAAATATTCTTTAAGCATTTTGTGGTAAGAAAATGCCTGAAAATGTCAGACATGAAAGAAGGCTTAGAAAAAGTAGTTTTGAGAGAAACCTACTGACAATCCTAAACTGCCTAATTTAGAGAAAAAGATTGTCTGACTTAGTAGAATGCAATTTTGCGTCTGATTTAGAGAGAATGGAGAATTTGTATGCAAATTTTTCATTGCTTCATCTGAGAGTGCTTAAAGAGCTGATTTCACGGTATTTATTATAATTTTTTTCTGATATGGGAAATGGTATAAAAAAGGATTTAAAAGTGAGAAGATGCACTACCTAGTGGCGGTATTTCCTATTTAAACACATGTATTTTAGCAGATTAGATCATTTTGTCATATCTTCTCCAATAATTGTTCAATTCATGAACCAAGGGTATCCTCGTGTTCGATTCACTCAGTAGTTTCCACTAATACACGTAATTCATCAAATTTCAGATACCTGCAAATTCTCTATTCTGTTGAAATCTCAAAATCCTAATTCCTCATCCAATTTGACAAAAATTCTGATAGAAAAGTTTTTCTACCTTGACTAAGGTCCTATTTTCCAATTATATGTCTCAATGGCAACCTCTTAGTGAGTGACTACGATGTTATAGAGTGCAGAGACCTTGGTAAATATTAAATCTTTTTTGTTTCATTTTCTTCAATTGAAAGGAAATAAACTTGAGAGAGTTTACAATTGCTTAAAAATGAAAACATTTACTCATTATTCAAATTTTCAATTAACAAGTCAGCTGGACTTACCAAATCTCCAGAAACATTGGCAGATAAGTGCTTTTCTATTCTACGACCAGTTGGGCCCTCTAACTCCACAGAGGATAGTTTTGGATCAGTGTGTGCCAGTTTCTTGTAAAGATTTATCTTCTTCACAGGGGGTTTTGACATGTACACTAAAGTCAACTGGTGTTCATTGAACGAACAAAGGAAGTGCTGTTTCATCAATACAACTGCAGCAAAACAAAAACGTTTAAGGAACGGTGACAGTTTTCAGAGAAACCAAGACTGATTTTTAGTGAGTTTCCTTTCATTAGTAAATTATAAGATATTTCATTTTCTATCGGAGAAATAAAAGAAGAAAATTCTCCTGAGACATTTGGAATAGCTGTTCTGAATATTGTTGGTCTCTGGTGGGCTTTAAAGGATAAAGAACTGTGGCGGTTTGGCATCGCAGAACACCAAAGCGCTATGAAAGCAGCTTTCATGTATGCATATGAAGAGTATTTGTTCATTTATTTATTATCAAGGCATGCCACACAGGGAGGCAAGTACATCTTTTAATCGATGAAGAGTCTTTATGTTCTAATAAAATTCCCTGATTCTTATCGAGAAAAATTCTCAATGTTTTTAACCAGACAAATGAGTCATGGATTCATCAGTTCCATTAGTAGATTTAAAGGGACTGTAAAATTCTGATGTAACATCAAACTTTTCAATTATGCAAAGAATTTCCTGATTTGTACAAAATTTACCAACTTTCTGAATATATAAATTTTTTGAAGGTACTTGTTACACTCCAGGATTTTTAAGACAGAGATGCACTGCGATAAAAGAAATCATTTTAATCATTTGAGTTTTGTATCTGTTTTTAAGGAATTCTATCATTGTCGCATGAATTCTAAGGTGCTCTCCTCTAGCTGTTAAAGTTACAAAAAAAAATTCAGCGGAGGAATTACTTACAATCATTCAAATAGTCAGTGAGCAACTTTCCAACTAAATATTTGTCGAATGAAATGTTGACCAAATCCCCAGATATTGGATTAACAGCTGCATTGACCAAAAGACCAGAGCTTAAAACAAGTAACAGGGAGCAACTGTCGCGCCACACAGCTTTAATGACACATTGCTGATCTAGTAAATCCTGAAAATCAAATCATTATAGGTGAGGTTAAAAAATTTAGAGATTTCACAAGATTCAATGATGAGTTCAAAGCTCTTATAAACAAATTTTCCTGTGAAGATACTTGAAATAATGAACATTTCATATTACTTTACTAGATATAGTAAAGAAAACCTCCAAAACAGCAATTCATCATTTTATAGGTGCATCTTAATTAAATACAAGTGCTTTGAAGTTTAAATTTTTGTTAATGCTCTTGATTTCTTTTCTTCATTGATAATATTTCATTGCGTTTGGTTGATAGTTAAAAATTTTAATTTACTTGAATTACACTTCATTACAACCTGTAAGTAAGCTTTGTAACTTGAGCTGTGTTTTAATTGCAGCCTCTCATATCTAAAGAATAACAATACCAATGGCTAAAATTGAAAAATTTGCACCTCACATTGTGAAATTTCTGTTGTCTGCTTGAGTTTTATTTATTTCTGTGATTTTTCTTTACTCATTCCACAAAATTCACACACAATTAAAAGGAAAAATTTTGATTAGTTTTCTTTGAAGAGAATGAAATGTAAAAAATGTTTAAACGCTGTAATTTTTCCCATTTAACCATCAATATGCTGGCTGCAAAGAATATTGATGGTGAACCTCAAAAACCACATCTCGATTGTGATGTTTTAAAATCTTTGCGCCCATTTTATTATTTTGTAAGGAGAATAAATCATAATAGGTGCGTTGTCGAAGTCAACTTTCCGTTTGCGTTGGGCTTCTCAACGCTAACGGATATCACGTGACAGTTGACTTACCCGTTGGAAAACGCGTTGTTGGTCGTCTCTGTTGACTAAAAATTGTTGTGTTTTGAATGTGACACCGCGTGCACAATATCATTTAGAGGTTAGCTCAACGCTCTCAACTACCTCCTAAGACCGATGACTTGTTGACTTCCGTTTGGTAAACAGTCCAGGACATCGGGCAATCCCAACGGAAGTCGAACAACGCCGAGCGTTGGGCATCGGGTAATTCCATTGCCCAACGCTCCTCAACAGTTGACTTCGACAACGCAGCTATACATTCCATTCAATTGTTACAGAATTTACTATGCACAGAAAAGAAAAGTCATGGAAATTTTGAGGAATTGATGTTGATTAGTTTTCAATTTAAAAAAAAAGTATGACACAAAGTCTAGAATATCGCAAACCCAGATAACTGATTGGGGAATTTCACCATCAATATGCAAGTTACCGCAGCAGGTAATATTTACATTTACACACAACAGTAAATTTTCCTTTGGTTTTTCTGACATTTTTACTTCACACACCACAGTTGTCCCAGTTAATTTATAGGATTGATCCTCCTTTTTCCCCATTGAAAAGCACCCCGATACCAACCTTGCTACCTTGCATATGTCAGAATAGCTACCTATTGCTTGGCTGCAATACTGTGCCGATAGAGTATAGGTACTTATTTCCTTAACATTCATTCTCTCACAATGGTAAAATGATGAATAGGAACACTAACCTCCAATTCCTTCAGAGAATCTCGTAGTTTCACTGGCCTTTTGTTAGGAGGGATCCAAAACATGCCTCTCTTTTCCGTGTAGGTTTTTTTTGCCACTTGTAAAGGTGCATTACAAGGTGTTTTCTTTTCATGGTATCTAAAAACATCAATAAAATAGATTAGAATCACTGAAGATATTAAATCAAAATCAGGAGCACTATCGAGTTCATGTGATATTTTTTCCAGTTCCCACTTCCAGACCATTTAGTGACATTTTTTGGACTGCCTGTCTATTTACCTGTTGGTATAGAGTCCTTAAACTTTCAGTTATTTTGTGCCGTACTATCCGAAGAGACAATAGTGCCAAGGTATAATGGAGAACATTTAGAAGCACTGTAAACCTTAAGGATAGGAATCTATCTTTTCAGCACTGAGGTAAAACAATTTAGGGCAGTGGAAATCACCAGAGCCACAAAAATCTAGAATCAGAACCAATTTTTAGCTTTGAAAAATACCATATTCAGCTCCTGGCGTGGTTCAGTTACTGGACGCTAAAATTTGTCTCGACATTGAGCTGGAAAAAAGGAAAATTTAAGACCTTCATCGTTTTGTACTCACTTGAAAGCAGCATAATCTGTCTCTCTGATGGATATAGTGTCTTTGCTAGTCCAGAAATGTAATTCGCTGATTAGAGTTACCATTTTTTTGCATTTCAGAAGCGCAGCAAACGCGTCTACACATTTGGTGCTACCACTACTCACACAGAAATGAAAACAGTTTAAACAAGTTGAATATGTGGCTTGATAGCATCATGAATAAAATCAATCTACAGACCGGCTAAACGATAAACACAATTTTTATTATCTTATTAAAATAAAAGGTACATAATTTAACGAAACGTCAATCTATTTACATAAAAAACGTCAACCAATGCATCTTCTTCTTCTTCCTAAAGCCCCGGTTCAATGACCAATCAAACGGCTGATTCTGCGATTGTATCGAAGCGTGGCTTTGTTGACAAACATGAATATGAAACATTTCAGTTTTGAGGTTAAAATTTAAAGAGGCTAGAAAGTTGGAAGGTTTTTCTCTGACTCCGCAAGTTCTCACAAGTATTCAAAAAAATAATAGGATGAGCATGTTATCCTTTTATTAAGTGTTACTATTTCTTTTCATATCAAGAAGAATGAGTGGACTTCACAGACAACAAATTTTACGGTTGTACAAGGACATCCTGCGTTACGGACAGCAACTGCAATACACAGACAAGAGTTATTTCTATCAAAGGATTTCAGATGAATTCAAGAAGAACAAAAATGAAAGTGAATCTACTCAAATGAACTTCTTGTATGAGGTATGTAGTATATCTCAACACTATTTACTTTGTCAAGTTCGGGGTATGATTCGGGTTGCTTGCACCCACAGCCAAGAAACTCACCAAAGCAGATTGGATTTTGAGAAAGAAGCAATGTATTTCTTGTATATGTCCATGGGCTGATGCAATAATTTTGCTAAAATTTCGTCTGTGCTTTGCTAGCTACTTACAGTGATTCGACAGATGCCATATTTTGTGTCAGAACGACAAGCGATATATCGCATCGATTGGCTCTATTTTTTCAGCTATCATTAATTTAATCAGTTGGCAGTGTTGTTCCTTAGCCCTTGATAAACATGTGTAAGTGAATCCATTTTTTAAAATATTCTTTTTTAATAAAGTTCATGTGCAGTCCTCTTTAGGTAAGTGTTCTCTAACTGAATGGAACTCTTGAACGTGTTAGAGATTTGTGATTTTAATACTTTTTCCTGTGTAAAATTTTGCAAGAAACACTATGGTGCCACTGGTTTTTTCTGAAACAAACTCTTAAATGGAATGGAAGCTCTTGAAGTTGAAACCACAAGAAAGGGGATCCCAGATGAGACCCAGTGACTACAAGAACTTCTAATTCTTACTTCGGCTGATTTTTTTTTCTATTTTATTGTTACTTATTTTCTATTGTTATTTAATTCTTTTTTTCAGAAAGGTGTTGCTCTCCTACAAAACAAGCGAATCAAGTGATATAACTAGCCTCATGATGTTTCCAATTTATCAGAAAGCACTCATTCGGAATTCAGTGCTCAAGCAGTTTTTCCCAAGCTGTGTAGCTAGTATTTTAAAAGTTACTTACAAAATAGATAGATCCAAAGTGCCAACTTTTGACGAAAAAGACATCAAAGAGCAGTTCGTTCGGGGTAGTGGTCCAGGTGGTCAGTCTGTCGCTCGCTCAGCAAACCAGGTTATCTTGACACACCTACCTACAGGTATGGTATAAGTAATGATGGATGTGCCTTACCAGAAATATTTATCTCCAGAAAAACAATGTCATTGAGTTTCTGATGTATTTAAAATTTGTTAGAAATTTCAATGAGTTCGACCTAAAAAAAAATCAATCAAGACAGTCTGTTGTCAAATGGAAGTAAGGGTTTAGACCTTGAGATATACAAGAATGGACAAATGCCATTCAACCTGAAGTGCATCAATCATCAGTTGGACTGCATTTTGCAATTTGGAACTATAAATTCTGGCTCTTCTGGAAAAACACCTATGTTCATAGGGAAACTAATGGAACAAACGTTGTTTTTAAATCGGGCCAGAATTTATAGTTCCGAATTGCAAAATGTAGTCCAGTTGGCCCATAGTCTAGCAAAGTTAAATTTCTGTTAAATGGTGCCATTTTTTATGAGACATGTGTCCATCCTTTTCTTTCCCCAGTTCCAGCATAGTTAGATTCTCTCTGAGATTTCAACGCTGCCCGCTTCTGATCATCGTTTCCTTGCTACCTTTTAACTATTTTTAGATGCCCATCACCCATGACTTCTTTCTTTGTAACCTGAATCGAGTTCATAGTCTTTTAGTGTTATAAAAATGAATCAAATTTAGTGAAATGTGGCTTAGCAAATATAACTTTTTCCTTTTATTTAATCAAAATCAATATTACATCTATACATGATTCCCCTTGAATTTCAGATTCTAACACCAGGATTTGTTCCTCCTTCTTTGTTTGCTTTTCTTTTACAAGTCTGATTTCTTCAATTCAGGTTTTATAATCAGATGTCATGAAACCAGATCCGTGGAGCAAAATCGAAAGATAGCCCGTGAAAAACTAATCACCAAGTTGGATAATGAAATCAACGGAGAGAATTCAGTTGAAGCCCAACAGAAGAGAATTGATAAAAAACGAGCATCTGCGGCAGAGAGTAAGCGGAGGAAACTGGAAGAATTGAAAAGACAATGGAAAGAAAGAGAAGGCCTTACTTGAAATATGTATCTTTTCTGAACCCCGTCATAAATTGTTGATACTCCATTAAGTCATTGTTGCTCTGAGTGTTACTTTTTTAAAGAAAATTAGAAAATGTCATTAATTAATCATTAATCAAATTAAAAGTTTTGATAAAATCAAAATCAGTCATTTTTAATCATGTATTTTGTGGATGCACCAGATTTTTAGCCTATGCAGTGTAGTATACTCCATCATGCACTGGTGCACATCATCACCTTTGAGCAGCAGCATCAGAAATGGTTTGGGGAGTGGCTCATGCCCTTAAAACCAGAGCACTAATTTATCCATTTCTCCTTAAACAGTAGTGAGTAGCATTACTTCCTAAATGGGAATTTCTTCCACTTGCAACTAATTTAAGTTTAAATTATTATTGAGTAAAAATTTTTCCAGCAAAAGTGATAGTTATGAGGGAGCCCAACTCGAGGAGACAAGAAAGTCAAACTCATTGCTATCTTGTGGCAAATTATTACTCTCCTAAGTGCCATAGTTAGTTCCTCTTTGAAGAAATAAGTTTTGCTCAAGAATTTAAGACAATGTAAGCATGTATTTATTGCTTCAGCAGATGCATACTACCGGGTAAAGCTCATGGCTTAGGACGGACCATCAGCATATTGATGCTGGAAGTCTATGACAAAAGGAGAAAACATCATTCACCATGAGATTTTTAACCAATAGTATCAAATTAAACCATGTTTACTCGTAAATAAAACGTGAAGACACTTTAGAAATGATACTAAAACTGTAACCTGGGTGAAATAGCGGGCTGTTTATTGAAATTGACAGAGAAAGTGATAGACAAAGAGCATATGGAGTGATTCTATCGTTGGAAGTGGATGGTTGCTACGTACGAAGGAGGCAATAATAAGAAACTAACTAATAGCAACCCACGAAAGACCCTATAGTTAGTCCATTATTTTCCCCCTTGAATAGTCAACAACAGCCACCCGTCAACCTTTAGGGTTGCTGCATTTTTCCCGTCATCTTCTTTGTATATCGCTTTGTCTATCAACTACATTAATTAACCCGTAGATTGAACAATCAGTAATTAGTTTTTCACATCCCGAAGTCAAAATATTATGATTAAAAAAATTACTTCACCACTAGGATAGTTACTTGTTGGTTTTACAATGAAAAATTTACTCCTGCAGAGTATTTCTCTCAAGCTTACTCGTTCATTTTCAACAGCTGCAAAATGTTAAATCGCAAAATAGAATTAGGGAAATATCGGCAGTTAAACTGCAGGAACGATGTCACGGTTTCAAGTGTCGCAGACCTACTATAAGACTTTATTTTTTAATGGAAAACTACTAATCTTTATTTCATGAAAACTTAACATTTTTCTGTTTTCGTTGAGAGAGAGAGAGAGATTTCAGAATAATGCAAACAACATAAGCGTTCCTGCAGTTCCATTGTCGAAAAGTCTAAAAAGAAAATGGAAAGAAAAAGTCAAAGATATATAGTTTTAAAGGAGGATTTCAGCTTAATAATCTTCGTTGAATTATACCATTAAAATTTAAAGTAGTCCTAATTGTAATTTCAGGTTAAAGCTAGACTCTGCTGATTAATTTTTTTAATATTCATATTTAATCTAATTCGTTTCAACTGAGACCAGGGGAGTGGACGTTTAAATTATTGGCTCACCCACCAAGTGTGAATTTTGAGCCCTCTGAATTTCCGGATAGAGATAATAATGTCGTTCGTCAAACTAGCAATGTTGAAATGCTAATAAAGTCACATTAACTTCGATCGCCTCAACTGATCCAGCAGTGTCAAGATAGTGAGTTGCACTGAAAAGATACCTAAGTATATCTTTAAATTAGGTATACCAAGTATTTAAATATTCATGAAGCATTTTATTCATATTATTTCAAAATTATAAAATAAAGATACATATATAAAAAAAATTATATTCATGCATATCACAAAGCTTTACATTATTAACAAAAGTTTCACATCAACAATTAGTAAGTAATCATTGCGTTTTTATTGACTAGTTTTATTGCCAGTCAGTACTTTTGGATACTGTATTTTTTATTTGTTTATTGTTTTTGTTTTTTGTTTTTTTTTCCTCCCCGTGTATCCAGAAAATCAGATCATCGAAAAGACTGGGAACAAATGATACACAGCTAGGAACGTACATATTTTGAGTGAAAGTGAAAAATTATCAACTAACCACCAGTAGCATACCGCATGAGGAACTTGGCTTACGCTCGCTTGCATGTACCTCCGTCATTTTAAAATCATCCGATCTACGCGCCTCAACAATAGCCCGCCAAATTCTCGCCAATCAGGGAGCGGCGAAATTCTAACCTAACAATAACAATGGCAAATAATAACAGAAGCGTGCGTTTACAGATCTTTAGTTACTTTTAGTGAGTGAATTTTGAATTTTATGTCGAACGAAATTTCCCAAAACTTCAGACGCTTGAGCACTATCGGAAGAGGTTTGATTTTTTGCTAAAGTAAATTTAGTTATGATTATCATCTAGTGAATCTCTCGAATGATGAATCGATGGTCATGCTACTTCCAACTTAGAATCTGACATTAGCCACTATCCTTCTATTACATCTTGTCAAGCAGCATTTTTCTCCAAAGTTGGCGTTCATCAGAATGGCAGGTAAGCTAATTTACAGTTCGTTATCAACGCTCATTGAATGATTTGTAAAGTTAAAAATTAGATTCATCCGTATGCTGGTGTTGCGTCCCAGGAGGTGCCCTGTAGCCAGGGTATGTGCTATTAAGAGCATGTTGTGCGAAGAAAGACGTATAATCTTTTTGGACTTTTCTTGGTCGACATGCAGGTCCTTTTGCGATTGCCTCTCTCAAGGCATTCTCAGCAGCAGCCTGTTGTTTGTATGGTTCTGGTGGCCATTTGGTATCACCTCTCATCCTTGCGCCGCCTTGAATGCTTGCCGTAGCTGGTTGAGATGAGAACACTGGTGATGGTGCCTGTCGAACAGGTAATGATGACCTCAGTTGGATTGTGGAAGGTGGTTGTTCAAAGTTACTGGATTTTTTGAAGTCTGTTGGTTGTGGAACTATCCTTAGGTTTGCAGACCTGTCATGTGCGGAGGAGTCTGTACTCTGAAACATAGATGAAGCAGTATTAGGAACGCAACTTTTTTTAACTCTGTTTCTAACATCATCATTCACTGGACCTCACATCTCACCCTGAAAATAGTCCTGTAGGAACTTTTAAATCAGTCTGTGAAGATCATCATGATTAGATAACCAGTGCGGGACTGTATTTTCTAACTTCTCATTGAACGATAGAGTTGGAGAGACACTAATCGCTTCGATTGTAAAATAGGTGTATCAACCAAAAACTCTCTATTGATTTTTTACTCTGATTCAACGGGCGAAATTATTTTTTTTTTGCAAAATTGATTTGAATCGATTCGTACTCATGGTTTCATCATTTTTCCTTTGATTTCCCTCATTCTCAAGTGAGGGCATTTAAAATGGTCAATTCTTTCAGCTCAAATGAGACTTCCAGATGCTGTAAATCTCCCTCTGGCTATGCCACTGATAACTGTAACCTATTTTTATATATATTTTAACAAAAGTTTATAAAATATTTTTAGTTATAAATTGCCTACTTTTTGGAAAGCTGATTTACTTCCAAAACAAGCTAAGTAAATTAAATAAGAGCGGAAGGTTTGAAACGCCGCAATTAAGATACGCGATTTATAGCACTTTAACCGCCGATATACGAACCGAAGCTTTGATCGAGCGTGCTCTGTCCTATGATGCAAAATTCACCCCTTTGAGCTGTAGTTTACTGCCGCGTTAAAGAGTAATGCCGTATGAACATTCAAATGTTGCAAAATTTCCTCTGGTGAAAAATGTATTTTGAAGAAAAGTCATACCTATTTTTCTTGGAAATTCTCAGATACTCTAGATTGAAGTGCGAACAAAATTGTCTGAAAAATTGGAAGGAAAATACGCTCAACTTTCCAACAAATTCGTACTTCATCAAAGCAAAGCCTTAAGGCCTTTGGTGTTTTACCTAAGCATGGTAGTTTAGTTATCTCATTTATATTTCTTTTTCCCTTCATTTACCTGACTTTATTGTGTATATCGCATATCTCGCATTTTTACAGGAAGGGGGCATGATACACAGTTACATTATAAGTGTTCCTTTTTTCCTAAACAAATTCTACCACCACCACTACCACTTTTTTTTCTCTTTTTTTCTCTTTTTTTTGCAAAATTATCCCAATTGTGTCATTAGGTACTTTTAACATAACTGCCATTAAAGTGAGAAAAACTATAGTGCAGCAAGCTAAGTACGCTCTACAACACTAGTAGTTCTCAATAAATAGAGAAGGGATGCCTATTGAAGTATTTTTGTATGCACTGCACTAACCTGTTGGAAGGAAGGTGTGTTGACTTCTGGAGTCTGTTCAGGGTAGTAGTAGGTTTCGATCGGTGGTGGCGGCCAAGTCACTTGTTTCAGTCCTGAAAAATATCAAAAATAAAGTTTTTTGGTTAGGATCTTGAAGTGGTTGGAAAATCTTAATATTTGAATTATTCACCTATTTTCAATTTATGCTTAATTAGGTGCATCAATTCCTCTCGTCAGATTTCAAAATTGCGCAGTACCAGTATGCACCTCCCTCAGTGCCCTCTTCTGGGTCATTTCTCTCCAGGATTATAGGTCGCAACAAGATGAGACAATTACTCATTTACTCTCCAATATTTTTTTAACGTTATCAGAATTAAAACTCCAGTACAAGTTTCCTTTCGCTTGCACAGTTCTTCAAATCATTTCATATGGGCTCAATAAAAAGAAACTTTGAGGGCGCAAAATGCGTACGCGCACGCGTGGAATCCAAATGCAATCAATCCACCCGAGGGAGGAGGGGGGGGGGGGCTCGGAATGAATTGATTGCATTTTCATTCCACGTATACTAATATTAGGTAGATTAAAGAGTCACGCCATTCCATAATTTTCTGTTTCCTTAATATGAACTACGAGGTACCTATCGACGGTGAAACTACCAAACCACGTATCTCGTTTGCGGTGTTTAAAAATCTACGCTCGCATTTTATTTTTTTGAAGTCCACCAAATCAATATCATTCCTTGAAATTTTCACAGAATTTTCTCCGCACAAAGAGGAAAAATCACAGAAATTTTCAAGACTAGATGTTACGTAGTTTTTAATTAAAAAAATAAAGTATGACAGGAAGTCTGCGACGTCGCAAACCGAGATACGTGGTTTGGTAGTTTCACCGTCGCTATGTAGCACGTATGTAGGTCCCAATAAGAATATGTCGAAAATATATGAAACATCTGAAAACATGATTACATAACATACGACACATGAAATCATAAGAGTAACGCATAACGCGTGAGGCGCGTCGAAAGGTTGGACCGCGCAGCGGGGCCCCCCCCCCCCCCCCACAGTTATCTTGGAAAAGAACAAGTATTGTAGGGGCAAAGAGCAAATTCTATACTGGGAAGCTGTCCCTGCAGAATTCCAAAAAACATGGCTTGTCTCTATTATTTCAAAGGTGGACTTTTAACGGTTTTCACCGCTTACTATTTAATTGCCGAAAAGTGAATTACCCTCATTGAAATTCTGTACCTCTTTGTGAGTAAATGCCTTAAAATAAAGCTTCGGAATCCAATACTTGAAAATAATCAGTACCTATATTTTTTTCTGGGTTTTTCAAATATTTTAAGTAGATTTTTATAACTGAAAACGTGAGTGATTTGTTTGGGGACTGGAAAAAACATATGTTTTATTAATTGTATATTTGTAGTTATTTTGCAAGGGATCTAGCGACCGGGAAAACCTAGAAAACCGGAAAATGCCTGGAAATTGTTGTTTGCGTCAGGGAATTCAGGGAAAACGTCAGGGAATCCGCAAATATTTGGCATGGCAGGGAATTTTATTTTGCAAGCGATTTTCGAGCAGGGAAATCGAAAAACACGAATTTTTCGGAAAATGTTTCGCGAATATTACTCTCACGGAGATTCCTACAAAAATTTCTACCAGAATATCTGCTAATTTCTTTTTAAGTTTTAAAAATTAGGCAAAAATATCTCGCATAAGTTCAGGCACCAAATATTTGTCCGTATTTATTACATTAATATTCCTAAAACATGAAAAAAATCTTACTTACACATAACCGTGTCATAAAATTAGGAACATTTTTCCGTTTTGTCAGGGAAATGTGAGAGAATTATTTTTTGCGTCTGTCAGGGATCTGAAATTTCTCGGGTTTTTGCCGTTTTTGTCAGGGAAATGTGAGGAAATTTATTTTTAAAAATTGCCAGGCACCCTGTTTTGTATTTATATTAATTCTCTTTGTTTTGAGATCTATCGATTAAATTTGGGACAGTGAAATCATCTCACCTGGAATTCTGCAAGTCGTCACCGGATCGGTCCAAATTCGGGAGCAGTTTTGCCGGCGATAAAAGTCAACGCGTGCGGGCACAGAGCCTCTCGAATCTATCCGAAAATCTCGCAGAACGGCTCAACTTTAAATCCCCCCGTGTGATGTCTTCCCGTTATAGCCCTCTTCCAATCCCAAGGTCCCTATCAATGTCGTCCATCTCATCACGTCACGCTCGTGTCATCGGAGAGAAAATGTCGGTTCATAAACCGCCACTTCCCACCCACACTTTCAATGTATCTTCGGTACCGTCCAATCTCATCGCCTAACAAGCCCTAAACTTGAGGAACTTCCAACTACACGGGTTTGCCTCGAGGCTTTCCCTACATTTTTGACTCGATGACAGGTGATGTAGTCGCCGCAACAAGGAATTTTCGCTCGACAAAAGATTTTCCACTCCGAGGGGGTCTCGATCTGCTGAACGTCGACATTACGGCCTCAAGACAAGATATGAATTAAAATTCGACGCAAGATGTTTTCTGCCGTGTTAAGGAAGAACGCCGTATGAGCCTTCAGGCGTTGCCAAGTTTCCTCCGATAAAAACCGAAATCACCGGGAAAATTGTGAATGTTATATTCACAAATTTTCAAACAACTTCATACGCAATTTGATCTGAAATATCTGAAAATTTCAAGGAAAAATATGCGTGAATGTTGTCAAAAATACATGTTTTATCAAGGGAAATTTGGCAACTCTCGTGTGTTCATACGGCGTTTTTCCTCAGCACGGCAGTTTTCACGACGAAAACGAATCGCACAACGGGAAGTCTGAAAATCACCTCCTGAACAACCTGTCAGTATTTACAACTAGCATCGCGACGGAACGGCAAAAATACAAGTGACGTCATTTGTATACTGTAACTTCCATTTGATCTTTTTTCAAAATGTTCCCAATATGGACCATATTTTGCAATAAGGAACTACAATCTCCGCCTCATTTTAGAAACAACATATCGACGTTCCCGGATGAAGGGACGTAACTCCATTCCGAGGTTGCAAAACTGGCTAAAAAATTCAATTTTTTACTGTAATGTACATGTGCAATTTGTGTCTAAAATTTTTCTGATTTTTGCACGGAATCGAAAAAGAATCCTCGAAATTTTCAGTTAAATATACCCGCGATTCTCTTGCTTTAAAAGTAATATGCGAGGGGAATTTAAGCAACAATGAAATGTAGTTACGTCCTTTCGCGGGGAGAACGACGATACGTGTCATTAGTTTCCCTATGCAGATAGGTGTTTTTATCTATGAACCAGAAATTGTGGTTCTTCCTTCAAATATGCAGTCCATATCTCGGTCCGGAGTTGATTTTCGAAATTCTCATTGTATGATTCATTTCTACGTAAGATTTTGAAGATAATTCATCAGACGATATTTTCTTCTGCAGACCTTGATGTCTACTGGTCTGTTATTGAAATGATTGCTATCTGAAGCGTGTTCATTCTACATCCCAACGTTTTTATACTTGAGTGGCACTAGTTTCGTTAATTTTTTCATCGTAGCCATTAAAGTTGAAGAGACGTCTATATTATGAACCACTAAACAGAATGAAGAATCAAGCGCTATAGCATTTTTTCCCTCATCAAAATTTAATGTAAAACGCGGTGGACACATCAAACATATCCGAATCAACTCTTTAGGCGAATCCTTGTCACTGACCAGAAGCTAACAAACATTGAGGTTTCAAGCAATTTTTTTTTTTTTTTTTTCTCCAATTAACGGTTTTCCTTTAAATGTTTGGCAATACACGGATTGATTACCCACGCCTAGAGATACATTTCAGCTGTTTCTTCCTGACGAATCTATTTTGTAAACCTTGAAACAAAGCTGGAAGTATGCTGACGCGAAATCTTGCATTCGACCAGTCGGATCAAACGGTTTACCTCTCTGGCGAAGGTTTATTTATTTATTTATTTATTTTATTTATTTATTTATTTATTTATTTATTTATCTATTTATTTTTTTATTTTATTATTTATTTATTTTTTTTTTTTTGAAACCGCACCTTTGAACCGACGGTTCCAGAACGTCTTCTTTTCATTCATGAGTTGCGTTACAAAAATTTTAACTGTGTTATCAATAAAGTCCATCCGAGAAAACGAATTCCAAGTTCTGACCCTTACTATACTTCTCTATCACTGTTGAGTTTCTCAAATTCATGTTCTTGCGTTAAATTTGTCCCTTTTTATTAAATTAAATAATCAATAATGTGGCTTAAAGAGCAAGTCTTCCTTTCAAAACACCGTTCACTCATAATAACTTGATTTTAATCTTGTATGCGCCAGAGAGGAATAAATTATCACTATCATTGAGAAAGAAAAAAAGCATAATCTAAAAGCATCACCAGCTTTGTAAGCTTATCTCTTCATCCAATGCTCATCAATGAATCGAATGCCGTTCATGATGGCAGCAGCAAGGGATGAGACGTCAAAAAGCAGTTTTTCAATATGTTGTTTATTACCTCAGAGTTATTTTTTCGGGCGACAAGTAGCACTTTCGCGGATCGGTCGTAAGGAACGCCGGAACGTTAACGGGGCCAAGCCTGCGTTAGCGATAAAACTGCGCGATATACACCTAGACTAGAAGTTGTGTCTTTTTAATGATGTGCCGGCCAACTTCTCATGGAAAATATTGCTTCTCTGCAACGAGTTCTATAAATAATCGTGTGCTCTTCAATTTTTATCAACTTACGGGTTTAATTAGGTGTGCACTCACAACTGAATAGATTCTATGCTCTTTTTCCGTCCAACCCCGCCTCTCCCTTCCCCGAGCACATATATCTCTCTCCTACTCGTGAGCCTCGATTTCTTTCTTGGATTTCGCATCCCCCACCTCGCGGAAATCTCTTGCTTCGGCGTATCAACTAAATTTGTCCCTCGAGCTAATGAAGTTAACTCCAATTGGCTCCGGAGGTCATCTGTGCCCCGCTTCTTTTTAGATTCATTTGAATCAAATCCGAATCGATGTCTTCTGGTTTGAACAATTAATTATTCGGGCTCATTACACGCTTACATTGTATGTAAATGGGCTGGATGATTATTTCACCAAGTTCGCTTGGTTTTCTCCCATTCCCTGACACCATTTCGGATTCCGAAGTTAATTTTTGGCAGTAGGAAAACCGGAGAAGAAGAGAATCGAGCAAAGAGAGCACCATCGGTTTTTTTTCCCTCTTCTTCTTTTTTAACAACGCATGTAAGCAGAGTGTTGGTGTCTAGCATCAGGATCTCCCGATTCCATCAGGATTTGAGGTCAATCAGGATTTAATCCCGATTTCATCAGGATTTGAGGAAAATTCGGTCGTAAAATCAGGATTTGAGAAAAGTCGGCCGTCCGCTTATTTTCCGTTAATTTTCCGTCATCCGTCCGTTAATTTTTCCCCGCAAAAAATCAGGATTTGATCAGGATTCGGAAAAAATCATGAAATCAGGATTTAGCAGTCAAAAATCAGGAAAAATCTTGATTTCCCATTATGAAAAAGGTCTATTGAAGATAATAACGCGCTGTAAAAAAATTAAGAATAAATAAACAGAGAAAAAACAGGAATGAGTACTAATTGACGAATCCAATTCAAGACAACTTTTGGTTTGACAGGGCTTCACATATTTGTATGGAAGAATAGTTTACAAAAGTTTAACATGCATGTCAAAAAGGGGGTTTTTACTGAGTCCGTATCACATCAACGCTACATGATGTACCTTCTCAGTAATAATTTTGAGACCTGTGTACACTGAAATAAAAATTTCGGTATTCCATATCATCCTAACTATTTTGGCTTGTCAAACCGAACTTTCGGGCCATGTAACCGAACTCGACGGTAAAATGAACTGACGAACTAAGTCCGGTCGTATGTACCGAGTTCGGTTACGCGAACCAAAAGTTCAGTTTGACAAGCCGAATACTTGGGATGATATGGAACACTGAACGTTCGTTTCACATGACCAAACTTTTTTTTCAGTGTAAGTGGAAAAAATCTGCTAGGGGAAAAAATGCTGAAAAAGCAAAGCCTATGTGTAAGCTGAACCTGTTTCTCCAAAACGAGGCAAAAAATAAAAATGAAGCACTCGCATGCAAGCCATTGCATGCAGGATCTTAATCAGCCAGTGGATAAATAGAAACAGGAAAAAAAACTACCCTTCACTACTGAATTTCCCAACTTACAAAAAGTAATCTATTCCGTAGAATATAAACCACTGTCAAGTCGCATCTTTTCTCGCAGGTGCTCTAAAATTCTACCCAAAATCGTGGCGTCTGATCAGCTTGGATGACGGTGGCAAAACTTGCCCAAGGAATGAGGTTAAAAGTCTGAAATGTCCCACAAATCTTCCAAAATTTAGAAAGCTTTCCAATTAAAAATGTCCAATTCTTATAATTCTTTTACTCCAAGGAGGAACTTTCTTTCATTCAACGCAGTGCAAGTCTTGCACAATCTCGGCAAAATACAATGATCGATCTAGCTGCAAAATGAATTTTTTCATCTTATTTATGATTATCGGTTTCAGTGAGTGGAATAGGGTGACTAATTCCTGAAAAGTCAGAAATGTAATGAGGAATGGAAATTTTATTTGACAGTTGATACTTGATCTTTACGCTACAATTTTAAGTTTTCCCTAATTCCCTCCTAACTGTCAACATTAATTCGTGTTATCCTTTACTGTCCAAAATAAAACCTTAAAATAAATCAATAGATAAATAAATGAATAAGAAAAGCGCTTGAGAAAGGAAATTTATAAATCGAAAAATTCTTTTTCTGTGGTCGTTTTCTTAACCACCGTCTCAGTAAGAGTGGGGTCATAAAGAGCGGTTTTGCCCCCTAATTCTTAAAATCCCACATTTTCTGCTTCAAAGGATGTAGCGTTAAAAATGTCTTGTAAATTGTCATTCGATTTCTTTAAAAAGTCAGAGGAAAGTTGGGAAACTTTTACTATCAAGAACCTCGACCAATCAGGAGATATTGAAATCTAAGGAATGTTCTCGCCGTGCTTTACAAATGACCGAATTTTTAACGGGAGCGAAATTAATGCGATCAAGTTTGCCTCATCCCCGTTTTTCGTCCTCGTTAAAATTAGCCTGATGGTCTAGGTTGGAAACTCGGTGGAGGTGGACAGTTGAGCGATCATAGAGAGAGCCTTCAAAATGAGGTGCGGCGTTAAGGCCGAGAATGTTGGGAGCACGGCCTACGGCTCACAGTGGATCGAGTCAATAGGAGAGGTCGGACAAAATTTGAAACTTTAAACGCCTCGCAGTGAAGAAAAAATCACGGTACCAATTTAGGGTAAAATTACCAAGAATTCGGGGTTCTATTTGATCCCAGTTTCTTCTTAGTAAAATTACCATTTATGGAATTGGTAATTTTACCGAGAAATCTCGGTAAAATTATTGAACTTTCTCGGTAATTTTACTGGACCTTGGTAAAAATGCCAATATTTTCTATCGATTGTGGTAGAATTACCGAGATAAAATGGCAAAGTTAACGGGAATTGATTACCAATAAAAGTGGTATTCTTACCTGGAAAAAAACAGGAAAAATACCGGTTTTTAGGTAAGCTTACCAGTCTGTCTTGGTAAAATTACCAATAATTGGTAAAAAAGTGAGATGGTAAAGGTACCAACGGACCGTGGTTAAAACCCCGAGAATTTTTTTTCAGTGCGTTACTGCGTTTATACAAAACTTTGAGGTTCTAAAAGTGATTCCGTTAGTTTCCTCGTGAAATGTTCTTACAGAAGCATTTTTTAAAATTTAAAATATGACGAAATAAACATCAAAATTTGCAGTTTTAGTCAAAAATGTCATGTTCGACCGCTGCTATTGACTCGATCCACTGTGCGGCTCAGTATTCGTGGGCGTTTTGCATCATAATAGCTGCGACCCGCACTTGACCAGAGCAAGTGCAGTTTATTAATAATTTTCCACTCTTTGTAATATTTGACGGCCATTCGGCATGTTGCTCCAGTGGCATCTTCCATAAGAAGTTTCCTGCCCTTATGCAAATCTCCTCATAACCGCAGTTTTGCAAGTCGAGGAGACCCGAGGCGGTGGTAGCAGTTTTTTCTGAAATTTGCTGCCATGAAAGTAAAAAATCAACTTAATTATCTGAAAATTTGCAAACGTTTGGTCCTGAGGGTCTAGTATAAAAACCCGAGACAACTTTTTCATTCACTCGAAATTTCTACATTTTATATAAAATTTAAAAAATCAGGATTTTTGATACTTTACCCCGGGCCCGTAGTCGATTAATGAACCAGTTGACAAGTTGCGCATTAAAGCATTCTAACACATGTCTTCCAGCCAAAATTTCACGTAGAACACCATTCGCGAAACAAATATTACCGAAATCAACTTCCAACTATAAGATAACAACGCTTTTATAGTTAACATTGGTCACGGGGATTTTGAGTTCCCCGCTCACAAGAAAAACAAAAATCTACTTGAATCAAATCGTGTACTACAAAGGTTTTGGCAGCCTCCTTAATCGAGCAATGTTCCTTCCCCGCCTCGTGTTGTTCAAAGCGTTACCAACGTGCACCATCTGAGCCGAAGCACCGAGACTGAGCTTGCCATATTTTCATACCGCAGAAACTGTTACGGTAACGTTTAGTGCGCAATTTGTTTCACGTAGACTTTTGTTTTTCCATGGGCGGGAGGTTCGATCAAAATTCGTCAAATATCTTTGATATGTGTTAATGTCAGTAATTTTCGCTGAGCAAATCGTATTCTACGAGAAATTTTGATCAGGAAACATGCATCAGAAAGCTTAAAGTTGCACGTAGTCTAGTAGTCCATCGGTTTGATTCAACCAACACTAATCCAACTGCATTATACGCTGCCTGTCCTATACCCTCTTTTATTATTTGTTTACAAGAATATTGAGCAGTATAACAGAATCTCTAATGGATTTCTTCTAGATCATAAAGAACGTATTCAGAAGATTTTAAAGTAGAATGTTGCTTGGTTTTCTTGTGAAAAGATAACGCAAGAGAGGAAATTGGGCAACGTTCAACAAAGTTCGGTTGACTCTCGTCAACGTCATCTAAAATGTGAGCAAGAGGGGAATAATAAAAGATTTGGATCAAAATCACTTCCCTTTATTCTGCTCGGAGACTTAGCCACTTGCCTGTGAAGAGAAAGACAGTGCGCCTTCAATTGTGAACTTATGTAACAAGGACATCCATTCAGCACGAGTAGTTGCCTATCGGCGCGGCGTTTTCACCTATCTTGGACGCGTCGCGTCGCGCGTCACATCGTTATTATGGCACTTGCTTTCGCACCGCAGGCGAATGTTATTTGATCAGTTCATATGTTGCCGAATTTCTCGTGATAGATCCTGAATTTTTTGCATAACGCAAAAATATTTCTCTGGACATTTTCACAGAATTTTATACGCAATATTGAATGCATTATTAGTTTTTGCGTTAGTTTTGAATGCATAGTTATTATCAGTTTGTTGCAGTCACGAATATTTTGCTTACCGCACCACAGCAATGTGTGGATAGTTTATGACCCCCAAAACTTTTGTCGAGCTCGATCAAAAAACTCTATGGCGCCCCTGTGCAAATCAATAGTCATATCTAGCGATTCTCACTAGTTGGCAACACTGTGTTTCCTCCGTTTAAATGTATGTGAAATAATCGTTCTTTGGTGAGGCAGCCTGCCTCACTTTGAATCGATATTTTTTTTGGATTTAAATGGAAGAAAATGGTGTTACTAACTTGTAAACTCACCACTTCGCTGAATGGTGTTTTTAAGCGTTCAAACTAAGTTGCTGATAAAATCAAAGCATTAAAATTATTAATGCTTCGTAGTTCATCAGGTCCTCCGTGTAGTTATTTAGTTTCATAATGTCTCCAGTGAGATCGGCGCCATGGATGATTCTACTAGTTACAGTTGCTTTCTCATCGCAGAGATTTCCAAATATTTCGATTATAGGAAGTAAGTGCGATTCTTATTGCCGCACGTTGTTTTAATATCTAATTCGTAAGAATTTCTATTGCCAGAATAATATTGTTCCCTTATGTTTGTTGGTCTATTCAGTAGCGGCGTGTACCTATTTTCAACTTAATTTAGAACTAATAAATCTACGCAAATGATGCATCGATAATGAGGAAAATTTACATTTAAAAATCCCGTATCTCATTAATTTACTCACACGTCGGTAAGTTTATGAAGTCCAGAGATGAATTCAGCCTATGAGATTGTTTATTTCTTCATTCCGTCAATATTTCAAGAAAAACAATTCTCAAATTTCATCGGGTATTTCTTCAGTTACCGCGCAGTTGTTGAAAAAATGAATTTCTCCTCTCCATCCATTCATTCGTTCATTCATTTTTGGATCTATCAGAAATCATTCCCCACCTAAACGGGCGTAAACCATAGTTTCCATTTTATTCTTTTCTTTTCGCCCCTTCCGAAAAGTTCTTTGCGCAGGGACAGGTCAATGACGGGTTTTCTAAAACGCGGCTTATATTTAGAACAGATGTCTTCGGCCTCCTCCCTTGTCTCTTTTTTCTTCTTATGTCATTCCAAATTATCATTTTAATGCATTTTTGGTGGATTAGTCGATTGAATATCATAAGAAATGAGAACAATAGTTTCTAGGTTGATGAACTTTTTTGCAAAACCATGCAAAAGGAGTGCAGTGGCGTGGTGTGCTTTGCGATATATCGATTGATCTGCCATTTAAACCTATGGAAAAATTTCGATATACAGGGTGTTCGCAACGAACACCTTAATAATCGATTTTTCAGCGTACCTTCAAATGGGGAAATATCGATAATCGATCATACACGCCACGCCACTGAAGGAGTGCCACTCTGGGAGTACCTTTCCGAGTTGAAACAGCATCAACGGAAGTCCACAAGTACTGGTGAGAGGTCAAGGTTTCATGAAGGGTTGCAGGGTTTTTGGGTAACCATTTTATGTGTTGACTCGGTTTTCTTCTCAGCCGCTTCAGGTCTCGTTCGTTGAATGCGTCGTAAGCGAAATATTTGTGCAAGCAGCCTGTGTTTTGGACAGTAAGCGTTAGTTTTTTAGCCGAAATTTTATGCAAGCGTATTGCGGAGAGCTACGATTCTAGGGTAAAAAACTGAAAAGCAATAAGCACTCGCTCTCCGTATTAGTTGCAAAGCAGCTAAAAGAAAAAAAAAACTAATGAAAGCCACAAAGAAAAAGAGAAATAAGAGATTGATTGATGTAAATGCATTAATGAAGGTGAGTTTTGTGCGATTTAAAGATGTCCAATAACACTTCTCTGCGCATGAAAGAACTAGCTCGTTCAACTCCGGCCCAGAGCTGCGGAGTTCCAAAACTCGCGATCTATATTGCTATTCATCGGGCCAACTTACGCACAACTTTTATCTCAAAATGGCTGCACACTGAAAAAAAATCTCGGTGTATTTACTAAGAAAAGGGTAAAATTACCAAGAATTCAGGGTTCTATTTGATCCCAGTTTTTTCTCGGTAAAATTACCATTCATGGAATTGGTACTTTTACCGAGAATCTCGGTAAAATTAATGAACTTTCTCGGTAATTTTACTGGACCTTGGTAAAGACGCCAATATTTTTTATCGACTGTAGTAAAATTACCGAGATAAAATGGCAAAGTTACCGGGAATTGATTACCAATAAAAGTGGTATTCTTACCTGAAAAAAAAACAGTAAAAATACCGGTTTTTAGGTAAGCTTACCAGTCTGTCTTGGTAAAATTACCAATAATTGGTAAAAAAAGTGAAATGGTAAAGGTACCAACCTACCGTGGTAAAAACGCCGAGAATTTTTTTTTTCAGTGCAAGTTATTCTTTTTCCACCCTATTTCATTACTTATTGTAAGGAGCTCGTGTTCGCTGTAAAGTTGATCGAAAGCTTTCATCGTTAGCAGCAGATACGAAAGTAGATCCTGCGTCACACAAGAAAGTTGCGTATGATACTGTAAGGAAATGTAATTTAATATCAGTTACCTTTACGGTTTTGACTGTTTTCTTCTTGGAGCATTTTTAGCACTGCTGAATTGGCCAAATTCGTTGGTTTCGGAAGGGTGTGGAAGTCGATACTGAAAGAAAAAAATAATTTCAGTGATAAAACTAAAGTTTTAACTAAGGAAAAGGAGGTTTGAAGTTGTATTTTTCCGTGAAAAACAATGTTAAGGACCAAGCGTAACGGCGATTTCCACGTTTACAACATATTTCCTTAATTTTGAATCCGACAACAGGAAAATTAACAACCAGTTGAATTCAAAACTACTCCCGACTTATTTTTCTCTTCAAAATGAAACTTGGTGCGTTTCTGTCAAACCCGGTACGTTTGTGCGATGCCTCAGTTGGACTTCAGTTTTCATTTCGGAACCACAATTTCTGACGAATACACTTATCTGCATACGAAAATCAATAGCAGATACGTTGTTTCTAAAGTGACCTGGAAAAGTTCCCAATTGCGAAATACAGTCCAGATGGACCACATTTACAATTAGGAACTATAATTGCTTACTCATCTTTAAAAATATCCATCTACGTAGGAAAAGAGAGGCTCATTCGTCGTTTCCAAATGAGCCAGATATAGTAGTTCCTTATTGCAAAATATGGTCCAGTGTTGTTCAGTTGGAACATTCAAGAATTTCCTCCAAAGATCCTTCAATGGATCAGCAGGCAAGGTACGAATTGATGCCGTGATTGATGCTACGTGAGTCGAATTGTGCTCTAAACGTTACCGTAATCGTCTTTGCGGTGCGAAAGTAACCTCAACTCCGTCCTTTGACTCAGCTGTTGCACGTTGCTTGAATGGACGTATTTCTGTCAAACGGAACTACGGGCTAATTACTATTAGCCCTGGGACCCATAAAAATGTATGCATAACAGAGCTCACGTCATAATGCACATAGTTCCGTTTGACAGAAATACGTCCAAATATTTAAATGATACCGCGAAGAACTAGGAATATTGCTTGATCATAGAGCCTGCCAAAACCGTTGTAGTGCGCGGTTTGATTCAAGTAGACTATTGTTTTTCCTGTGACCGAGTGATTCAAATTTTCCGTAACCTATGTAAAATAAAAAAGTTCATTCTTAGTAAGGAGTTGATCTCAGTCCTTTTCGTTGCGCGAATCATGTTCTACGGGATATTCTGTTTTCAAAACATGTGTCTAGAGTACCTATATTGAGAGAATATGGCCACTGGTGTTACCACCTCTGATTGGCTCAGCCATCTTAGGCTGAATGGAGCCCTTAGGACCCAAAAATGGCGGACGCCATGAATTAATGTAATGCAAAATGACTCAAAATGTAGTTTTTTTTGCTTATCGTAACGAGATATTTACTCGAATGCACTATTGCGACTTTTTTACATATTTTTTAGACTAATCATGTGCGATTTTTAAGAAAAATGATCTTATATGTAGTAAGGTTGGCAGCAAGTGCGGTTGGTGATAAACGTCAAAAGTTGGCAATGACCCCTTCCCATCCACAAAAACCAAAACAAAGCACCGCCATTTTTGAGTCCCAAGCCTCTCCATGGTGCCCAGTGGCCATACTCTCTCAATGTAGGTACTCTACATGTATCAGAATGCTTAAATTCGTACCTCGTCTCCTGGTCCATTTGGTTGGAAAAAGTATTCTGTACCCTCGGAAATAGAGTCAACGCATGTTGAGGCATTTTTCGGTAAAAAGACGCATGAGAGTTCCAATGCCGATAAGATTGTGCAACGTAGCTCTCTAGTTGTAAGTAACCCAATCGACAGTCCTGCTATGAAATGGTCTCTGAATCTGCCCTAAGTTTTTCCTCACCATTGTAAGGAAAATAAGTCGACTGTGAACAAGCGTCATCTGCCGCAAATGCTATCACTGAAAACAAAATTCTTGTCGTTTTTACTGAGAAAACGATGAGCATTACCGAGAATTCGCGGTCGTATTTGATCCTGGTTTCCTGGTAAGATTATCAATGTGTCTTGGATTACCACTAATAGAGAATTTGCAGGTGTCTAAAATTTGATGGATTTCGTGTTTAAGTGGAAACTACCGAGTGAACTGAACACGAGAATGCCCTTGGTTCATAAATTGAACAATTATTGGAGGAGATATGACAAAATGATCTAATCTGCTTAAATACGTGTGTTTATATGGGAAATGCCGCTAGATGACGTCACTAGGCAGTGCATTTTCTCACTTTCAAATCGATTTTTATACTATTTCCCATTCCTATATCAGAAAAAATTATAAAAAATACTATGAAATCAGCTCTTTAGACACTTTCAGATGATGCAATAAAAACTTTTCATGCAAATTCTCCATTGGTAACAAAAGTGAAATGGTGAAGTTACCAACGGACCATGGCATGGTAAAAACGCCGAGAATTTGTCTTCAGTGCAAAAAATTGCAAAATCTTAGCAGCATCGCAAGCGTCCCACGCCCTTTCATCGAAAAAGACCTAAATCCTTCCACGGTTTCAAGTACTCAAGTGTCCGTTCACATCTCGTCACCTTCCAGGCAAAGTATCACAAGCGCCATGCGACGTTTAAAAATTTCCGCCGCCATTTTATTTTTTTACTGAGAAAATGTTGGTTGAATCTGTTCGAAAATTTCACTAAATTTTATCGGCAGCACGAAGAAAATTCGGTGTAATTTTCGGACAGCTTCGTTGAACAATTTCTCTGTAAAAAAATATAAAGGCGGCGGAAATTTTTAAACGTCGCACGGCGCTTGTGATACTTTGCCTGGGAGGTGACGATCTCTTCATTTGTAGGAAAAAATAAATAAATTGCGAGAGGCAAGAACGACTCACCCTCTTTGCAGTAGCGCCATGGCGAATTATCGTACGGGGGTCCGCGGGCACTGTCACACACTCGAAGCTGCACACTGAGAAAGTGGCGGCTCTCGTTAAACCTTTGAGGTTACGCGCTCGCAACGTCACGTCACAGCCTCCGGGGTTACGGTTACGGTCCCAATAATCGCGAAAAACCCGACTCCAATTAACCCGGAAAACAAAATCGACTCGTTTGGTTATCGCACGGTGGCAATTAATTGAAACGCGGGTCCCTTTCGGGAAGTGCGCCCGCAATTTCGAGTCCGCGGCGAGGGCGGGGGCAGTGAGTCACCCGCGAAAATAACTCCACTCTCATATCGACGGCTTTTAAAAATAAATATACAATTCATTGATAGTTTAACTAGGAGGTAATTATTGCTCCGACTCTCGTTGCGGCACGATTAAGCCACCGAAATAATTATTGCCCGGGGCGGGGGGGGGGGGGGGGGGGGGTTTACACGTATGCGGCCCCGGTGGGTCGGTTTTGTCGTCGCGCCGCGAACGAAACGTCAGGAACCTCTCGGAATCCCGCACGGCATGGCTCGGTGCACAAGTGGCGCAAGTGCATGCGTTGCAGTGTTGCTCATACGTGCTATTTGTTCCTAGATTTTTTCCCTAAGAGTGGGAAAAATAGGGCTCTGGTTACGCACAAGGGTCAAGATACCCTGAAATTGTTGGAAATAGATATATCGTACATTTTAAAGGAATGAGAATTCATCCTAGATATCATGAGGATTTCATCACTAAAAACACCTTTTTTTAAAAACAAGGAATTCGTGCAATATGTTGAGATGAGATCAGACAAAATGATTGTTAAATGTTAGCATTTCAATGAAAATACCTCTATTTTCGCCTCTCTTTTATTTAAGCTCAATGTCGATACTCACAAGAAGGTGGCATATTATACTACTCAGGTAAATATTCGTGCAAATGCCCAGGTATTTTACATTACTGGTGTAAAAGCCCGAATTTCATACAGACGCAATTTATGAGCAGCCTTAAATAAGGAATGCGTGTTTTATCCAGTTCTTCGTCGATAATACTAATCTATGTTAAACCCTGAAAAAAAAATCTCGGTGTATTTACTAAGAAAAGGGTAAAATTACCAAGAATTCAGGGTTCTATTTGATCCCAGTTTTTTCTTGGTAAAATTACCATTTATGGAATTTGTAATTTTACCGAGATATCTCGGTAAAATTATTGAACTTTCTCAGTAATTTTACTGGACTTTGGTAAAAACACCAATATTTTTTATCGACTGTGGTAGAATTACCGAGATAAAATGGCAAAGTTACCGGGAATTGATTACCAATAAAAGTGGTATTCTTACCTGAAAAAAACAGTAAAAATACCGGTTTTTAGATAAGCTTACCAGTCTGTCTCGGTAAAATTACGAATAATTGGTAAAAAAGTGAGATGGTAAAGGTACCAACGGACCTTGGTAAAAACGCCGAGAATTTTTTCAGTGAAGAACCACGAAATGAGGGCAAGGCACGGAGCTTAATTAGTGGGAAGCAATTTGGCTAATGTGTATTGATCGAAAATTGAATTGATGGTTAACAAAGAGATACGCAGAGTCTCGTGAGATAGGATTATATTTATAGCGTATAAAATCCGTCGAAAATTGGAAAAGTCGCGGCAAGAGGGATTGGCGCGCCGTCAAAATTCCACAATATTAAATTTAAAATGGAAAGAGACATATTAATCTCGAAAACAGAATAAGCGAGACGGGTCCGTTCGAGAACCGAACAGCGCATCTGCGGCCGTAGCGTGGGCGGCACGCTTAGAGAAAAGTGCCATCAAGTATGCTCCTATAACGCAACATCGGGTGACAAGTTTTTGGAAAGTCCAAGGAAACTTGTAGTCGAGAATATAGTCTTTCTAGAATCCTATTTACGCAGCTCAGGGTTTTCCTGAACTCTTTGGTTTTACATAGGAATTCCTTTTTCCACGTTTTGACAAATGCTGCCAGCAGTGCCGGCCCAACCACGCATAGTCGAAAATGTCCGTGTTGATGGTTACTTTTTTCTCCGTACGTGAGACGAGGTTCCCAGATTGGCGTTAAAATAAATATATTTTACATGGGTTTAAATAGGGAAATGTGCTGATTTTTTAGCACTGTTTAACAACAATGCGGTGAGATCAACTTAAAGGACTTGGTTGGTCGACCAATTTTTTTGTTGAATCTACTGGAATCGTAGGTTAGTCTGAAAAATCTGGGGGAAGAAAGAGTCCTGCTGAACTAATGCACTCTTGTTTCTCTTGACTTTACTCATATTTTGCGACTTGGGATTGGCTATCACATTGGACTATCTTAAATGCGATCCAGGTCCAATCATGCAATCATGGCGGTTCGTATCTGATTTTTAATGAGGTGTTGCAAATTTCTAACTCAAATATTTGGCCAATATAACCTAAAGAAGAACAAACTAACAAAGATTAGCCGTACGTTTAGGTTACTTTGTATTCTATTGTCCATCTAATACATAACGTCGATTAGTGTTTCTCACTGTGTAGTGGTCCATTCTGCCGTGGTGAGAAAAATGATTATTCGAATGTTCCCGAATTTACTCGCAGAAAATAATTATTCTTAAATGAAGTTATCAATATTTTTCTTGAAATTTTCAGACACTTTAGATCAAACTACAGACAAAATTTTCTGAAATTTTTGAAGAAAAACACCTAAAAATTTTCCCGATCATTGAAGATTTGCCAAAGAAAATTTGGCAACGCCTGAAGGCGTATACAGCGTTTTTCTTTAGCTCTGCATCATTGCCGAAGATAAGAAAATCAACGCTAGAATATCGGTTTGGGCGTGCTCGCATGTCTTACACTTTTCGAGAAAATCAACAAGTGAAGGCGGGTAAAAATTCGACCTCGTATATTTATAGTGGGACTCTTATTAGCGAATTTTCGACAGCTTGGGGTTGGACGTTGGACGAGACATCGAATTCCTCGCTGATGTCATCGGTTAAAACGGCGTAACTTCTCACGTCGCGTCGTAGAGAATGACTGGGCGAGGGGTTTGTCCGTGAACGTCCCAACGCTAATTATGAACCGAGCATGACAGCATGTTGCACTTTCTCAGGTGACGATCAACTTTGCGACGTAAACATTTGGACGCCGTACCGCGCGTGTGGCGAGATCCAAACTCTCATGCGAGATCTCTTGTCACCAAAAACCACTCGCACTTTAAAAAAAAGTAACAGGGATTTCGGTTAACGTGGGAAATAGAATACAAAGTAACCTGAACGTGCGGTTAATATTTTTTTGGCTCGTTTTTTCCTCGGGTTACAATAGTCGAATGTCCGAGTTGCAAATTTGCAACCTCGTTAAAAATCTTATGGTGCGAGACGCCAGGACCGGACCCGAATCGAGATTATCGACGGTGTAAGTCGGCAATCACATAACTCGGTTTGCGACGTCGCAGACTTCCTGTCATACTTTATTTTTTAAACGGAAAACTACTCAACGGCAATTCTTTAAAACTGCCGTAATTTGTCTTCTCTGTGCTAAGAAAATTCTGCAAACATTTCGAGGAATGATGTCGATTTGTTCTTCTTTAAAAAAATAAAATAGAGGCGGAGTTTTTCAGACACCGCAAAACGAGATATGTGGTTGCGGACACACGCCGTCGATATACGTTTCACGCAGACCAGCGACCGCACCGTGTTTGGTGTTGGTGCAATGCGTGAAGTATTCATGCAGTCTTGTAGGCGCTAACCCGCTCTGAGCGCTGACCGGCGCGCGGCGACCGCACTGTGCTGGGTGCGATGCGTGAAGTATTCATGCAGTCTTGTAGGCGCTAGCATGCTCTGCGTACCGACCGGCGACCGCACTGTGTTTGGTGCAATGCGTGAAGTATTGCTGCAGTCATGTAGGCGCTAATACGCCTTCATAATTGTTGCAGATTGCGTGGGAGAGCGCGATTTCAAGCAAAATTAGACCTTCCTAGCCGCAGAGAACTACCGCGATATCTCATAAACTGGAGGTTACAAATTAATAAATGTATTGTCTCTAATAGGAAATTGTGTGCTCTTTATGAAAGGTCCGTGAACATTTTTCAGCGGGATTGATTGTTTTTGAGATATTAGCGAAAAAGCTGTCGCTGGCGGCGTATTTTGGCCTCCGCGCCCCCCTTTTTTCAAGATGGTGGCCTTAGCCGATAGCCGATTCCGATTGACTTTTGTTACCTTGTTCGTGTAGCCTATTCCAACATGCCCGGGTCGCAAAGAAGCCTTCTATACATTGACTTTCCCATGCAAAGAAATGCTAGATTGACAGGACTACAATTTTTGAATCTGATCCGTCTTTTTTTCTCTTGTTGGTAAACCTTTCGTTTCAATCCCATTTTTAACGGCAAGCTGTGTCTTTACACAGTACATTTTTTATGCTACATTTATATCGACGAATTTGTATGCAGAACGTGGACCGTTTCTACAGATCTAGCGTTTTTCTCACGGCCGTATTTCGGCCTCTCTGTTAAATTCCCGACTTCGTCGCAGAATGTCCGATTCCGCAGTACATCAACGCCTAGAGAAAACACGCAGCGGAAGTATAACTACAGACGAAGAGCTTTTACGTCGGTAACCTTTTTTTTTTTAATTGACACTATGAAAAATAGCAGTAATTACTTTACCCTACTGCCCCATTGGTAAGAATGTGCGCCTGCCTCTTGAGCGTATCATCCACGTTTTCTGGCGAGTATAGGTTTATAGGTGAATTGAACTGGTTGTTGACGATCATTCTTTGCGTCGCCATCGCTGCAAGTAAATGAAAAAGACATTTGTTAATGAGGAAGAGGTGCTAATGAGGTTTCGTCACACAGCAAATAACGGTGGATTGGTCGTGTTTAAAACTACAAGCGCCAGGACGTGCTAGAATACCTCAAAGAAGTTCGTATAACCAATTTTGAGTCAGAGGTTATACTATTTTATGGAACACTTAAGAGCCTTCTAGAAAATAACATCTTTGCTTACTTCGGGGAGGGGGTGGGCGGGAATTTTATCGACATGTGGCAAAAATGAAATATTTTATAACTATGCGAGCCTCGTTCAAAAGTTTAACTTGAGTTCAGAGATGGGTTTGATGGTACGGCATTGCAAATTTTACATCGTTAAGCATCAAAATATGTCTGCATATGTAATAATAATCGCGAAAACCGGATTTGAGCTCGTACGCTAAAAGCTTTCCTCTTACAAGGTTTCTTTTTAAACTTACGAACTAATTTCTCGGGGTCCCTATAAAAAGCAAATTTTAAGGAGGCCCTTTGTATGCAATGATTTTTTTAAAAAAAAAAAAGGAAGAAAAAAAATACTATTCAATTTCTCTAATTTTATTAAATTTCGCATGAGAAATCGCCTTTCTGTAACTCACGGTTCTTCTTTCTTCTACATCTAAAAAATCTACCCAAAAATATGATTTATCCCGTGTCGTGGAAGTGTGAGAGAATCGGTCCACGCATACAATCCCGACTATCGGGCGAGATAGAGGAATTCAAAAATAAATCGATCGGCGAGGAACCATTAAAACTTCATCACTGGCACCTTTCCCATCTACGAAAGATGTGTGTATGATAGATGATCGGCGCGTCCTCCGTGTACTACATTGTTATTACTTAAAAATAGCTTCAACCCTGGAATCTCGGCGGAGTTGGGGGTGGCAGTGTGGATTCGGTCAAGGGTGGGGGGTGACGAGGAGAATGGGGCGGAATCTGTACAGACCGCGGATGACAAAGTTACCGCCCGATCTATACGCTCCTGTTTAAGTTCCGCATCATTTACGATATGTACGACATCGACAAATACGCCCACGCAACTAAGCTAATGCACCTTCTCTAAGTACCTCACGTTGCCACGTTTCTCTCTATGTTGGTGTATACTGAAGAATTCCTCGCTCCTCCACCGGCGCACAGTGAATCCAGTCAATGAGATAGGTCGGACATGAAATTTTTCATTAAAACTGCAAATTTTGATGTTTATTTCGTCACATTTTAAACTACAAGGGGTGCCTCCAGAATAAAATTTCACGAGGAAACCAATGGAGCCTTTTTTAGAACCTCAAAGTTTTATATTAACGGAGTTAAAAGCGTTTAAAGTTTCCAGATTTTGTCCGACCCATCCTATTGATTCGGTCCAGTGTGCGGCGAATATATCGATGACCAACGTGCGAAACCACGTATCTCCGTTTGCGACGCTGCAGACTTCCTCCCGTCTTTGATTTTTTCTTTTCGAATCTAGTCAACTTGACTGTGATTCGGGCTTCTTGCTAACTTCAGCAAGAGCAACGAGAAAATTTGCAATTTTCGAAAAATGGCTCGAAACAACGATAATCGCGTCGGAAAAGTCTGAAATACTCTCCTAACTCCTTAATTTCCTTAGGAAAGATGCGTTTTTTAAAGCTTTCCGCTTCCAAAATGAAACCACGGCACAGGTTAACACTTCGTAAGAGGAATCGTTCTATCCAACTCTTGCGCACTAGGATGATGCGCAATATTCAACATGGGGGCGCATATTTCTTGAGAAGAATGCAGATATATCTTATCACGTTCTATCATTTTTTCCTATCATATAGATCTTTTAGATGTAGAAGAAAGAAGAACCCTATGTTGCAGAAAGGCAATTTCTCATGCGGAATTTAACGATATTGGAGAAATTGAATAGTAATTTTTTTGAAGCATTCAACAGCAAGAGAAAAGAGAAAGTTTGCAATTTTCAAAAAATGGGTCTAAACAACGATAATCGCGTCGGAAAAGTCTGAAATACTCTCTTAACTGCACAATATCCGGAGGAAAGATGCGTTTTTTAAAGTTTTCCGCTTACGGCACAGGTGAGCACTCCGTCAGAGGAGTCGTTCCATCCAACTCTTGCGCACCAGGATGTTACGCAATATTCAACATGGCTGACGCTTCCGCGCCCAAATCGTGGGGAAGCGTAATGGTCAAAGAAAAGCGCAAAGAAAATTTGGTAACAAACACGCCAGTTGATAAAATCCCGCCTCGTCACGTGTGTTTTGGCGGGTTGACGGCGGCCATGTTGAATATTGCGTAGCATCCTACTGCGCGAGGGTTGGATGGAACGACTCCTCTTTCAAAATGCTCACCTGTGCCGTAGTGTCGTTTTTGAAGCGGGAAGCTTAAAAATGCATATTTTCTACGCAGATTGTGAAGTTAGGAGTGTCTGTCCCGCTGTGCTCATCGTGCTTTTTGAGTCATTTTTAGGAGAAATAACTCCTCATTTTGCTCGTTGGCCCATTATTAATTGAAATTTTGACCCCCTTTTTTAAAGAGTAATAGAGATTGTTTAGCGGCGGAAATTGAAAATCGTCACTTCGCAATGTACCGATCGATTTGAGTTTCCAAACATACAATTGTTCAATCTTTGTACGTTGAATACAATCGTAGAGATCCCGAAGAAATTGCTTTTAAACACTGGTCTTTTTTAAGTGTTTGATAAAAATCGGTTCCACTCGCAGCTCGCCCGCCTTTTAAAAGCTCAAAAGTGACACATTGGCACCACTGTTTTGAAGAGTGTTTCACCAACGTTTTGGCACAAGAAACGCCCATAAATGTCGAACTAAACCGGAGTTATAGCGTTTTAAAGTTCGCAGCTCAAGAGCACGTAGTTTCAAGAAAAAACTGTATCAGTGTTATTACCATGTTTAGGTTTCAAAATTGGCAAATCAGTATGTTCTTTCACACCTCCCAGTAGCCCGAAGTTAAAGTGCCCACATTTCCTTTTAATATTGTTCTTAGCGATACTAGGAACAGCTTCTTTTCAAAAATTTAATTTCCGATTTCTGAATCAAGCAAGATGGAACTCCTCCACAGATAAATTTACCTTATTTCACTGATATCTATTTTAGCTTTGGCAGCTCGTCTTATACTCGTACCTATCTGAACCACATGTTGCAGTAAGAAACCATACTTACCATTTCTAGCTCACCTATATAAACAATTATCTGCACGCGAAAACTGATGGTACGTTTGTTGTTACTTAAATGGGCTAAAATAGTAGCTACCTATCTCAATATGTTGTCAATTTGTTTTCGACTTTTGACAATTTTTTCAGTGTGAGATCCTACATTATCTCTATTTTTAAAAATGTTTCGTCGCGAATTCCCTTCGGCGTCAAGTAACCATCCAAACGGACCATTGGACAAGGTTCGAACTAGGAAAAAACATCAAATGGTCTCTACTCAAAATATTACGTGAAAACCATTCACACAACGAGATGTCCGAAAATCAAATCCTGAGCGAAATATTAACAGATCTAATGGAAGTTAAATCGTATAAATGACGTCATTTATATTGTTGCCTGTCAACGATTGTTAATTTTGTATAAACACTTGCTCCTTCTTAGGGAGTTGATATCCAGACTTTTCCTTGTGTGAATGGTTTTCCTCGTAAGATTTTGAAGGGAGAACATGTTACGTAGTACGCGCCTCAATTAATATGCCTTTTCTAGGGACCCATTATTTAGTAAAAATAAATATCAAATATGAGTTCTTGATTTTGTAGTTAGGTCACAAGCTAGTGATAAGGGAAGTAATTTTTCAATCAGTAATTCAAATCCATGAAAGTAATTTTTACAATCTATATTTCGAGTGAATGAAACTTTCAGACAGAAATTGTTACGGTACTACACTACTACTCTCGCGCGATACTATGATATTTGTTTCATGTATGATTGCGAATGGTACGTATAGCCCAGCATTTCACAATCGGCGAACGATTGATTTGAAAACGTCGGAGCGACCGAGTTGGGACGATGAAGAAGGTCGCCCAGTGTATTCCATATTTCTAATTTTTTTAGGAAAAAAAAATTGTTCCTCGCACAGTAGTTTCTGAAGAGTAACGTTTTTCACAAGTTTTAAATAATGGAATTGCTTGAGGCCGCAAATGAAAGTAAGTACACGCGTTTTGGATGGATGACCATTTGCCAGGTTTTTCGATGCTTGCTTTTGAAGTCAAAAGGCAAGTAGCATGCCAAAACAAACGCGTGATTCGCCGTTCCTCAGATGATGGAGCGTAACTACATTGCCACGATGCGAAATTTCAACTTGTACGTAGTAATTTTACTAAGAAACTTGTGGGCATTTCCCATTGCATATTTCCCCGATTTTTCCCTTCGTTACATTTTTATCAGCAAATTTTTGGACAGAAATTGCACTGTCACATTCCTTCAATAATTGAATTGTGTTGAAGTCAATTTGCAACATTGAAATGGCATTACGTTCTCCCGTCTAGCAATGACGAAATATAATCGTAATCTGTCCATCTCCTTAAGGTAGAGAAAATGTTCGCTCTTTCGTCGCTCTCGAACTCTTCAAATTGTCACGAAAATTTTCATCAAAAGAGTTATACGAAGCACCTAGGACATTTTTTATCAACAAATCAAGAGCTGGCTTTCAGTGCATTTTCCGAAGAGATTGGTACAGTTTTCCTTAACAGTATTGCTTTTTATCTCATAAGTAATGTTGCCACAACATCGTTGAAACACAACCCATTCTATATGGATCGCATTTAGCAAAAAGGAACCAGCGATTACAGCGATTTTTCAAAATCGTGCAATTTCTTCCTCTCTTTTAAAAGTACGCAGTATATTCACAGTATTCGAATTCGCACAATTATTTTTCTTTAAAATTAACAATTTTCTTGTGGGGAACAAAAACTATTTGCCACTCTGGGAGATTTCTCGGATAGTTAAAAAGAAGCAACATTTTTACAACACTGTGATCGCGGGTTCCTTTCTGCTTAATGCGATCTATATTGCAACGGCTTTAGGGATATTGAGAGCTTGAGACAACGTTGGCAGTATCCCTTCGCAGGGGGCGGGTAGTTGCCAGTTGCTCTCAAATTGAAATGATGACGAAGTCAAGCGAATTCCCACAAATCTGTAACTCGTGAAACGGTTCTCTCGAAAACTAGGAAGAGGCACCGAAACTAGTGCGCGTGTGTGTGTCTAGGTCCGTCGCATAGCGAAAGGTCAGTTCGTGAGTAGGTGCCAATTTCGCAAAGCATTGACCCTCCGAGGAGGAATTCACCAATTGCAGCCCCCCGTTCGCCCCCTCCCGCGTGCACCCGCACCTAATCGGACTGTCGAAACGGAGCTTACCTGATAATTTTGGCCACGGCGATCGGGAATCGGGATTCGGGTGGTTTGGAGATCACTATCAGGGCTATGCACTATGGACTAACGCGGGATACCTACAGCAAATAGTTCGCGCGCTTATCTTGTTTTGGATCTAAGGGTGGAGGAGGCGGAAGGGACGGGGGTGGCGAAGGTGGTGGGGGTGGGGGGGGATAAAGATGCGGGTGCTTGCCCCGTGCGGTGGGAGGATCCGGCTATTTCTGTCCCCCGCGCTTTTGCATATTGCTGGATCTCGGCGCTCGACTATTTACCTTCATTCCATTTTCACATTCTTTCGCTTCATTCCTGATTTATATCGCGGTCCCAGCGGGCTGTGTCGTTACTGCGCGATCGGCCCCGGTCGCGGGTCGGTCCCTATCATATTTCAATGACTCACCCAGTCGCGGCAAGTATGTTGCTCTTACGCGGATGTCGTCCGTTTCTACAATTTTTCCGACTGTTTGGGGAGTCGCCGGTGTTCAATGTTCGCCCCACGGGGTGTCTAGCATCAGGATTTTCCCGATTCCATCAGGATTTGATCTCGATTTCATCGGGATTTGAGGAAAAATCGGTCGGAAAATCAGGATCCGAGAAAAGTCGGCCGTCCGATCAGGTTTTTTTAATCGAGCTATTCACTGGAAAAACACATTGGAACTTGAGTCCAGACTCTTAAAAACATCGACAAGAAAAAATACTCTTGATTCAATCGGATTGCTCAGATCAAGAACCAAGCCTCTTAATTTGAGCGGATTTCCTTTTGATTTAAGCTTAAATCTTATTGAATCAAGAGTATTTTTTCTTGTCAATGTTTTCAAGAGTCTGGACTCTAGGTCCAATGTTTTTTTTCCCAGTGTTTCTGTGAAGTCACATACGCCTAATTTTTCTCCGCAAAAAATCAGGATTTGGAAATATTATGAAATCAGGATTTCATCAAGATTTCCCAAAATGAAAAAAAAACTGGACAATATTTTAGGATGATTTTGAAATGGACTTCATTTTGCCACACTAGGGTCGTTCACAAATTACGTCACCCACTGGGGATGGGGCTTGGGGGTGAGTGGTGTGTAGGAGGGGGGAGGGGAAGGGTTAAGCAAAAGTGTCGTCAGTTTATCATACTGAGAAAAGGAGTGGATTTTCGATTTGTTTAATGTGCTCAACGTTGATTTCGAGCCATTTTATCAATTTAATTTGTGATACGCCTGCAGCAAAGGTTTGCTACAACCCCACATTTACGCAAAAAGGGGAATCCCGCTTGAAATTACATGACGTAATTTTTAGGGGGAAGGTCTAAAGGTGAGTGACACGTAGGTGGTGACATAGGAGGAGGGAGGGGTCAAAAAGTCGGGGGAAAATAGGTGACGTAATTTATGGACGGCCCCACTACATTTCTGTCTCATCCGTTACAATTCCCACGGGCGGAACTAAGAACTTTTTCTTGGGGGGGGGGGGGGGGGCAGAAGGGCACCTCGTCAAGAGAGATTCAGGGGACACCAAAAAAATGACCGTCAAGGGGATTTGTGGGTTTCCTCCAGCTACAAAGAGGAGCCCAGGGGATTTTCCTATCTTCAGAGAAGGGCACGAAGGGTCTCCTCGTAATTTTTTTTTTAAATTGAGTCAAATTTAAATAAAGCAGTCGTTTTGAAACGGCGACAGCTTGCAAAATTTGTTTGTGCCTTTTTTTGCTCGTTTTTCATGCGCTTAGCACAAGTATATCTCAGGATAAGGGTTGTTATTTGAAAATGCAATGTTGGCTCGCACAGACGCCTCCGTGGCGAGGGTGAGGGAGGAGGTTAAAAGAATTAGTTCCTTCTCATCTTGAAACGCTGCCTACATCAATTTTGTACCTATCTCAACTCAATTTTCTCGAAAATTGTAAGGGTATTCTAAAATTTCTGGATAACCTCGCACGCCTACGGAATTTTTTTAAAAGTGCGATATTTTCCAGATGATTGATCGCTGATTTTCTGATTTTTTCCTGGTCCCAAACTTTAAGAAACACTGAAGGATCTAATTTTTTACGAAATAAAATTGAGGAAATTTCAAGACTTTACTGATTTACTTGCAAGTTCAAGTAATTTACTCGCGTTTCAATGCAGAAATTTGTACCGAAAGTAAGTTTTGAAATGAAATGCTTCGCAAGTAATGCCTAGCGAAACACCTGTTTTTAGTGCCCAACCACAGTCTCAACCTTTTACCTATAATCTTTTTTCTGTTTTCAGACATGAACATTCCAGATCCTAGTCCTGAGCACCTACAGGTTCTTCATAATCAGTTCGGTCATTCAAATTTTCGACCTTTGCAATGGAAAATAATATACACTCTTCTGAAGGTAAAAGACACTAAATATATAGCTTTCATGAAAAGTCACCTTAATTAGAATTTCCGGTTTTAATTTATCAATGGCTGCAGACTCGTTACATTTTTAATTTGAGTGGCATACTGTAGGAAAATTGATCTTTTACATCAATCCAAACAGCAAGTCACTTTCAAAATATGTCAAATTTAAAAATTAGCATAAAAAAACATGATTGTAATACTAACTTTCAATTAGTTATAATAAATAATTCAATTCGCACACGTCATCAAAAATCTATTCAATCAGTGGTACATATTAATTATTTTTTCATCACAGCAAAACAATCTATCTTCTACAGTTGACTGAACCAAAATTTAACATAAAAAATCAATTGCCACAAATGTAATTTTGCTAACATTTGAGTTCTAAAGCGTTGGGTGCAGAAAGATCGCGTAATTAAAACGAGAAAGATGCATTTTGCACCCAATGTGTAAATTCGGAATTATCTGGAGGTAACTGAAAACAGAACATTCTTTCTATAACCATTTTCATCTCCTTTTCTTGTTTTATTTTTTTTTAATTTGTTCTTATGCAGGAAAAAAGGGACCTTGTTGTTGTAATGGCCACAGGTTATGGCAAAAGTTTATGCTACCAATACCCACCTGTATTTGCGAAAGGTCTGGGCATCGTCATTTCGCCTCTTATCTCATTGATGCAGGATCAAATTCTTTCCTTACAGGTCAGTTCTTTTCATTTCATGAAATTCTCTCACAACATTGTACAATTCTTAATTAAAACATTTCTTCTCCATTTTCTCCAACCTTTTGCATATAAAGGGATCCCATGTGTCATGAGGAATATAAACAAATTTGGAACATATCTTGATAAATAATAAGAAGCATTTAAGCTTCTTTCATTGAAAGGAAGAAAATGATGAATCGAATGAATGCATGTACGACTATCAAATCGAATACCTGCCGAATTCAATGGTTGGAGTATCAACTGTGGTCCAATTGATTAAGTCAAATTTGTTTGCATACAATGAAGCCTCTAAAACCAATTTCATGCATAACGTTAGGGTCTGTTGAGTTAATTAAAATGAGGTGTTTAAAAAAAAAAATTAATGAGGGGTCCATTGGGAATTGTATTTGGGAGATACATGAATGCATTCTTATGATTTTATATTAGTGAGGTGTCTCAGTATGTGATTATTATATTTTTCATTACTGTCTTTTATTTACAATATTGGAACACTGCTTAAAGAAAAAATGTTTAAAAATTTAAAGGAAATTAAATTATGATAAACTGAAGTTATGGATTTTTTACTGTTTGTGCTTACATTCTGAGAAAATTATAGCTATTATGAATTTTGGATGGGAACTATTTTTCAACCTACCCTAGGGTGGGCTTTTCTAAATAAACTAAAATTGGATTGCCATACCTTTATCTACTGGATCCTTGTATGCATATCAATCAGATAAAAAAACTTTGGTTTGATCAGTTATGCAGCAATTTAAAGAGAACATTTTTTAAGAATCTCATCGTATTTTTTCAACAGACATCAAACATCTCAGCGTGCTGTTTGGGTTCTGCTCAAACTGAAAAACATGCAGTCATGGACGGATTAATGAAAGGAAAATACAGAGTTCTATATGTGACACCAGAATGGTGTCAAGATAGTAACAGAGACTTCCTTGCGGAACTCCATAAAAAAATCAAGATTACTGTGGTTGCCATCGATGAAGCACATTGTGTGAGCCAGTGGGGCTGCGATTTCAGACCGGATTATCGGTATGTATCAAAGAGCCTCTCATTCACACTAACTCTAACAGAAAGAAACCAACTGTATAGATACTTTTTTAAAAGCAGCTATTGGTTCTGAGAAAGTATGATCAATCGGGTAATGGCTATTTTTTGCAGGGTTAAAATATAGTTTACCCGATGTAAAATCTCGTGAAAAAACCAAAGAGTTCATTCATAAGTTCAAAAAAATCAGTTCTAAGGAGAGAAAAAGCTCTCAAAACGCCAACAGTTGAGTTGAAGTAGCAATGCAATCCCTGGAGTTGTGTTCAGCCGATCAGCAAACACTGTTCCCCTGCTAGGCTATGTCATCAGAGCCTGCCAAAAATATCATTTCGAACAAGTCCTTTTTTTGGCATTTTCAAAACGGAGTCTCTTGGCCATTTAGGGTTAAAGGAATCTGAAATAATTCCTAGATGCGTAGTACCCTCTATACTTTCATAAAATGGATTTTAAAAAAATGGGTGTCACTGAGCCATTTTTCATCTTTGGAATGAGCCTATGAAAATGGTGCTTCTCCGCTAAACTCTGCCCATTTCATCTTGGTTTTTTTAACTTAACTCTCTCATTACAGGTTACTCTTATTTATGCTTTATTATTGTTTTGCAGTGAGTAGCTTCCTTTTATAAGAGAACAAAACTAAAAAGGTGGGGGATAGGAGGTCAAAAAAGATCACTGTAGGCATACCTTCTTTTTGAAAACTTTGCCCATCATTTTGACTTTTCATATTCATAACACTAGAGTCCCTCTAGACCGTCCATTTTCCCGTTTTCTTGTGGCTGTTGTGACTGTCTCATTGTGTTGAATAATCAAGGGCAACTGTGCTTCACTCAAGTAATATGCCTGTAGTGAACTCAATTCCTTTAATTATGTTAATCTTGACCAATTAATCGATAAGTTGAATTTTTGTTCCAGAACTTTAGGTTTGTTGAAACAAGGACTGAAAGATGTGCCTTTTATAGCACTAACAGCAACTGCCACCACCAAAGTTAGACAGGACATTAGTCAATCATTGAGGCTTAGAAACCCTGAAATGATTTGTACCGATTTTGATCGTCCTAATTTATTCTTGAGTGCATCTTTTCGATACTCAGCTCAAGATGACATGGAAACAGCGGATAGTGTGTTTGATGACTTTAAAAAACTAATGGTCAGAGATGGTTTAAATTTTAAATTTGAAGGGTCAACAATTATTTATTGTCCAACCAGGAAGAGGACGGAAGAAATAACCCTTGTTTTAAAACGTAAGTAACTTTTCCTCATCATTCTGAATGCTATCTTCCTTAATTTTCGCGGGGTAGGATCCAGAAAGCATTCACTCGTTTTCACCTTAACTTAAATTTTTGCAATCAAAATCAGTGATTCAAGAGACTCAGCATAAGTTCAACTGAGATATGCTTTTTTTTACTCATCTCAAATGTTAGTTCTAATCCTAGACACAAATATAATTTTCTTATCAAAAAATTTTCCTAAGATTTTCTATCGACTTTCTGGAGTTACAAGTTATGGGGCAAATTTTAGAGAATTTTGCCTGAAATTTCCTTGTATAGCCCAAAGTTATTTTTCTTCATCAAATGTTAGTTTCTCATCTGCATATCTTGTGCCCATTTTACAAAAATTAATTTAATAATCTAGGAAATCGTTGTTTTTTTCATTTTATTAATTTTACTTCTATCTCTAGGTAATGGAGTCACTTGCGAAAGTTATCATGCTGGATTAAATTTAGAGAAGCGCCAAAAAATTCATGAAATGTTTGTGCGGGATGAATTGACTGTGATATGTGCAACTGTTGCATTTGGAATGGGCATTGATAAACCAGGTACTAAGTGGATTCTAAGTTATTTTCTTCAGCTTTTCTGCTATTATTTTGCATTCAATCACTTTTCTCATGAAATTTTTGCCAGAAAATCATTTTTACAACAATGAGGAATGGAACTAGCCCGAGTTTTTGATAAAACCTGTCGTTCACTCACAAGATGGCATCTAAGCTCTGCAAGAATATGGTATATGTCATTGTTATAAGTCAAGAAGCACAGTCCAACTTTGGTGTCCCCAACGGCAGATGCCTAAGCCCCATGAGGGCTTCATCAGTCAGTGTGGACCTAACGACAACTTCTACCTATACTACTTATGGTCCTCTTTTAATGCATGTGCTTGTTCAGGCAGAATAATAATTATAATTTCCGATTCAATTTTTTATCGTGAATATAAAAATTAATCAGATCTCTCTCGTTAAAAGCAAGTCATCTAAATGTTGATTACTCAAATTTTCAGATGTTCGTTTCGTAATTCATTATGGTGCTCCAAAAGAAATAGAATCGTACTATCAAGAAGTGGGAAGAGCCGGTCGAGATGGATTGCCCTCCCGTTGCCATGTGTTCTACAGACCAGCTGATTTCTCCAGCAATAAGTATGTGAAATTGTTTTAATACTGCCTACAGTTATTAATCTGTTGGTTTCAGAAAATAAATAAAATTATTATTTACCTTGAAACCAAACTGTATACTAAAGAACAGGCATCCATACTTTGGATACATCTTGAATGTATACTAGAAAATTATTTCAGAGAAGTATCCAAAAGTTGAACCCAGATCTTTTTTGAGAACTAAAAGGTGAAAGCCACCAGTTTAAAGACAGAATAACCAGTAAGGTACTTACACCTTGATAATGATATTGATGGCAGCTTTCAAGAGCAAGATCATTAATGTAATATGCAGTTCAAGAAATGTGACACTCTGGTAGTTATTGTTGGTGAAACTGTATAATCTTATTTTACCTTTGTCTTTTTTGCAATTATTTCAATGTGAGTCAAAAAATAAAGAATATTTACAGAAAACCACACAAGAAAAAGTTCAAAAACAACGTAAATGCTCACTTGTGCCTAAACTTATACTTACCAATATTTCAAAAAATTTTGCCGGTTTCACTCTCTAGCATCCTCACACAAGGCAACACAGTTTTGCTGAGGATGCTGGAAAAACGAAATGCGTCTACAATATCAATATCAACTAACGCACAAGTGAGTACTATTTACAAGGTTCTTGAGGAAATGTAGAATTATAAGCCAGGTACAGATAGAAACATCAGCAGAAATTAAAGTTAAAAAGTTTGAAGACTCGCCTAATCTACAAAACAATGGCACTAATTACTTATTCTGAGGCTCCAATCAAGTCGTTAAAATTTTTCTCAGGGTATATGTATTACCTTCAATTATCTAAAACTAACACTCAATTTAAGCTTGTCCGCTAATTTTTAAGGTGAGTTTTCATTTTTAATTCATTTCTATTTTTCCAGACACTTCTTTGTAAATCTAAAAGGAGATTATAAAACACATCGGGTCAAAATGGCAAGACTTTTGGAAAACTACCTGGAAACCAAAGGCTGTAGACGTCGACTTTTACTGTCATATTTTCAAACTGTAGATGAAGCTAAGATAAAACAAAACAAAAAATGCTGTGATAACTGTCTTCGAAGGTTAGTTTTTTTATATAATTTTTTAAGAATTCAAAGTTTTGGAAACTACAATGAAAATAATCATTCAAACAAAAGTAAAGTGACCGCTACCTATTCTGTTTGATTTTAATTGTTTTTTTGTTTAAGCTTTTAATTGTTGTATTTCTCCAGTTATCAACAGTTCCATTCTCATTATCAGTACGTCTCCTACTTTTACAACAGTGTACGATCATGCCGTTTTGAATTTTAAAAAGGCACTTTCAATGCATTATGAATTATCCTGTCTCGGGCAATACAAATCTGCAGGAAGCAATTGTTTTAAAATTACTGAGAATTTTAGTGCTGAGCTCGAAAATGACGTTGTTTTTTCTTTAAAGCCAGCAATTTTCTGGAGTATCAATATCCTCCTCAAAAAACAGATTTTCCAAGGGAAATTCAATTTGCCAAGATATTGATGGGCATAGAGAAGAAATAAAAGTCATTTTTGGATTAAACCCTAAAAATTCCAGAAGTATTTGCTATCAAACCCTCCGGATTTTTTTTAGAACAGACCTGTGTAATTATTATTCTCTCTTTAATTTGTTTTGTTTTTTTTTTCCTTAATAGTTCCAGTGTCTTGAATAAGTATAAAAATCATGTGGAAGTGAATTTAGATGAAGATGCCAAATTACTGATAAAAGCTGTTAAATATTTCAATGGTAAATCTGGATTAACAAAACCTATTCAGTTTCTTCGTGGCCAAAATACTAAATTCATCCAAGGCTTCATGCGGAGAAGTGAACTGTACGGCAAAGGACAGCACGAATCAGAAATTTGGTGGAAAGCATTAGGTATTAAACCAAGCATTTATTTGTTTTCAATTTATGTTTATTATCTATCTCAGCGGCGTGGCGTGATTTGCGATGTATCGATTGTTCTACCTTTTAAACCAATGGTAAAGAATCGATTGTTAAAGTGTTCGCTGCGAACACCCTGTTTATCGATCCTTTTCCATAGGTTTAAATGGCATAACAATCGATGTATGGCAATTCACGCCACGCCAGTGATCTATCTTGTAAATTTAGAAACCATTGTCTACAAGAAGACAAATTTTTTTTAGTCTGTACCAATACTAGTATTTGAACCTCATGAAACCTTTCGGTTGACGGTTGGCAAAATTGCATTTTGTTTCATTCCACTTACGCTTGACCAATTTTTCAGTACACTATCATCCGTTCTTTGACTATGGATATGTAGTCACTTTTCCAAAGAAAAAATTAGTATTTTCTGTACAGTTTTTCTCATTCCTTTGAGTAAGAAATCTATAATGAAAGTCGCAAAATACAGATTTTAATTGGGATGTTTTAACATCTCGGCTTTTGTTTGATTCTCTCACAGAAATACTAATTATTGTCGCAGGGTATTCTGCAGAGAGCAAAATAATAATCAGTTAGAATTCCAAGAAGTATGAATGTTAGTTTTCCTTTGGAAAGTAAGAAGTGACAAATCTGAGATATCACAAAATGAGGTACTTATTTTGTGACTTTCATCAATGTGATGACTTATTTTTTTGCAGGACGCATTTTGTTGAGGGCTGATCTCTTGGAGGAGAAAACTTGCCAGCCATTTGGTGGGTTTCGGCAGGGTAATTTTCCAATGAGCGTTGTGTGTGTAACTGAGGATGGGGAAAACTTCCTCCAAAATGGTGCTGAATCTCTCGGTATTAAATTGGAGCCAACAGAGGAACTTACCAAGCACACAAAGAAAAAACCTCAACACATCAAACCTCAATACTCTGCTAGTCCAGGCGAATATATCAAAGAAGAACCGAAACCAATACCGCAACCGGAAGTTCCTGCTGAGCCAACGGAAGCTGAGAAAGAATCTGAATTGGAGTTAGTACTTCAACAAAGTTTATACGACGCTCTCTTGAAAACTCGCCAGAACTTAGCCTTTCACTTCCAGATCATGCCATATGTTGTTGCTAGCAACCTTGCCTTACAAGCTTTGTGCCGTCATAAACCTCAAACAACGCAAGATCTAATGGAACTAGAGGGATTCAATGAAGCTAAAATAATGAAATTCGGAGAAGCCTTCATAAAAACGGTCAATGAAGTGGTATCTAAGTTCCGCAGTGAAAGAAAAACTGAAGTCAGTAGTGTTAAACTTGTTCCTCTGAATAATCTTATTGAAAAGACTGCAAGCTCTATTCATCAAGAAGTCCCTCAAACTAACTCAAACTTTGATTCATATTTTGAAGAGGACGATGATCTGTTTCAAAATTTCGATGATCTGGATGCAACGAGTTACGATGACTCGGTAAAAGAACTAAAGCCTCCCCCCAAACAAGAAGATTCCACATCACCAGAATTGCTAAAACCAGGCAGGTCCAGCATTAAACAAGAACCTGCAACAAACGCGGACAGTTTTTTCGATGAGGATATGGATTTGTTCGCTGATATCGAGATGCCTGAATCTAACTGTGTTCAGAAAGCGCAGTCCACTAACGGGGCTCCTTTCAAACAGTCTTCAAGTTCCCAAATGTGTGATGTTGAAGTGAAGCCTTTCAGTAAGTACGAAATGAAGCCCACCACAAGTGTTCCACCCGTAACAAGCTCATCCAATAAGGTTATCAACCCCTCAGGTCCTCGCCTTAAAAGTAGAATCAATACCCATAAGAAAATTAAGTACGATAGCAGTGATTCTTCGGATGAGAAGGAGGGAAGTGAATCAGAGTGGAAAACAAGGCAGTTGCCAGATTGGATTTTGGGCTCTAAGGCCAAAAGCACTATGAATTCTAAAATGAAGAAGAACAGTTTATTCAAATAAAGGACAAAGGACGTATACACTTAGTATTTTTCATTTTTTCTGAACTCGGGATCAAAACAAAAAGTCTCCTCCTAATTTTGAAGTAGTTTAAGTCTTGTGTTCAATACTCGTTGGAACGTTTGTTTTAAGTCATTTTTATTTTTGAAGTTTGCTTCACATCTAGAATACATATTTATTTTGCTGCAAACACAACATATCGTCTCCTGGATGCAGGATCTTAGCTTCAATAATAATAGGCGCACAGAGGAATGAAAGACCAACCATTCTTGTATTTTTAAGTGAAATGCAGATGGACTGCAACTTTTCAGATCACTGTGGTAGAACTATGATGTGAACCTTCATTTTAAAAAGACAGTTATATTGTAAGTTATTGTTTTATAAGTATTTCACCGGTTTTAACTTGTTCGTGCGATTACGTGCATAGGGAGTCTTGTTTTTTAGGTAATTATACACGGTGGCAAGTTCGTGAAAAATCAAAAAAAAAATATAGGAATCTCGTCGCATACTACTCAACGCCGGCAAATTAGGAAATTTTGCAACTAAACGTTGAATTTTCTTGTTCTGTCAAAACTTTTAAAGGTTCTAATTGTACTCATGCTCTCTACACTTCGTTTTGAATTAGACTATCAGACTCACATGAAGGATTCGAATACATAAAAGCCTCAGAAGATCAGGCAAACTTCAGTCAATTTTTGTATCTGAAACGCACGGAATAGTCCGGAACCTTCAAACTTCAAGGGAACTTATCACCTTGTAGTATGCTTTCCTGTTAATCTTAACTTGCCGCTTGCTAAATTATTTTTTTTTTTTTTTGTTCTGAGGAAAATGAATACAATTCATACAGATTCTCTATGTCTTTTGAAATTTTCACTGAAACAAGAATTCTATGATCTTCTCTCAATCTTTAATTGCTCATTAACATTTTAGGAAAAAAATGTCCGTACTTTTTGTTGCAAGAAAATGAAGTGAGAGAGAAAATTTTGAAACTGCAGTTCTGAGGATTGTGCGACAGTTTAATGTTGATTTTGCTTGGTCACTCTTGACACAAATTCAATGTAAAAAACGAACCAACAGTTTCTTTCTTTTTTTGCAGGAGTAAAATGTTAAGTGTATAAATTGTACAGTGTTATCTAGTTTAAATAATGTTTCTATGATTTATCGAAGCCTTATGGGATTTGACATTCGCGTTTATATGCTAGCCATACTAAAATGTATCTACCTCTTAAAAAGTCTTTTTTGACTATCAATTGGACTGAGTTAAGCAGAAAGGAACCAACCCACATCTTGGAAAAAATTGAGTTACGAGTGGTTTTGAACTCAACCACTGCTCTACTATCTATCGCCAAAAATTCAGAGTTTTTGTTGGAGCAAATTTTGCAGAAATTAAACTTGAAGTTTATCTTTTACATTGAGTCTTATGCAGGAGCTAAACTTTAAGCCTCTTTTTCTCGGTTCGATCCCGATGTGGCTTGGTTCCTTTCTGTTTAACTCCGTCCAATTGTTAGTAATATTGAATCGCCGCACTCATGCTCTGATCTTTTCAAGTGATCTCTTTGATCAATAAGTAAATAATGAAACTGTGAAACAATGTATTTCGGACTTTGTTTCATGTGTAATGTGTTTGTCCGTAATCCCGATTTCTTTTACGTTTCCTAATAGCTAGAACTATTTTTAAAGTGCTTATTGAGTAGTGAAGTGCATCGTGTCTTTGCTATCTTCAAAAATAATTACCCAGATAGATCCTAGATTTTCCCATCCAAGATAAAGAACAGACTGTTTTTTTTTCCTCTCCTAAAAAATTGAGTGTTCCAAGATACATCGTTTCATAGTTTCTATGTTGATGCACATACATTGCTCCCTCCATTGAAAATCAACATCATCGGAAAAAGTCACATCTAATGTTGAAAGTCTGAGAGTTCGTGAGCATGGCAAATACATAATGATGCTAACTGCTCAAGAAACCGAAATATTAAACCAGTACCCTGAAGTTTTTCTGTGCAACAGATCATGGCATAATGGTCAGTTGCACTGGTCACAGAACAGTGTTTTGATTCTTGATTCTTGTAGATTAGCTTGTACAAAGATCTGTCCAAACAACAACTTTCTACGTTCAATATTAACAGAGATATTGCGCTTTGAAGAATTCGGTTTATGACATCATCCACTGCGAAAGTGACACCATTAAACTCTTCCACCTTGGCTTCATTAATCAGAGAGACGTACATTTGCATTGCTTACTCAACAAAACTCGGATGAAAGCAAGATGGAAGAAACCAAGGGTGTCACTACCGCGGAGGATGGCGTCATGAACCGAATTTTTCAAAGCACTATACCTCGCTTAATATTGAAGACAGGAAATTGCCGTTTGGACTCATCTTATTATTTTTAGCTAAACTACAAAAATCAAGCATTAAAACACGATTCTGTGACCAGCGCAACAGAACCATTGGCTTGTAATAAAAGCCTACTTCAAAAATGATGATTTTTGGATTACGCTCTTTTTCTAATGAGGAAGCTATATATGTAATTTTATGGCTGTGTCTCTGATACTCTTAAGTTTTAGGTCATACCTTTTGTGAATTGTTGACCCAATGGCAATCTTTTTTGACCGATTAAATTAATTAAATCTAAGGTTTTAAAAAGTTTTCATTTTAAAAACCTATCCTCTCTCCAAATGTTTCCAAAATGGCAATAACTTTTAATTACCTACCTCTATTTTTTTTTGCAAGGTGAAAAGATCGATTCCATTTTTTTCACTGAAGGATAAAACTTGCATTGGATAGGTGGACACTTGCTTATTCATAACTGGCAGCACTGATGGTTACTTGGATTGCATTTTAAAAATAGGAACTATAGTTTCTGGCTCATCTGTAAAAACCTCTTATGTGCATTGCAAAACTAATAGTGCATACGCTGTTTTAAATTGAGCTGGATATTATTATCCCTAACTGCAAAACGTAGTCCACTTCTTCACTGTCACCACAAGTAGGAAATTTACATCTGTCAGCTGCCCATGTCTATGAGAAATAATTAAGTGTCAAGCTATCTGATACAGGTTTTAATTCCTTATAATTGGAATGAGAAATAAAATTTTTGGACAGTATGTGTCTAAAATCTCAAATTTATTTTAATTAGCTATTTTGTAAAAAAAATTGGACTTCATACGTCAGTGGTACAAGTGAATGGCTATATCTAGGGCTTTCTTGACTTCCATATGCAAGATAATGCATTCAAATACATGAGGCCTTGTCTCCAAAGTACGTTTTCATGACATTTTTCCTATGAATGAGTCACAGGGTCAAAACTGGGATTTTCCATTTTTAACATCTCCATGGGACGGGGCTCTCACATTTTCTGCGATGAGTTTGCGCAGGAAGATAAAGTAGTAAAAATCGAGTATGTAACCTGAATTAAGATACTGATTGAACACAATTAAAAATTAAAATATGAATTAAATTAAACAAACGAACAACAAAGTATCACACAATTTGCTTCACTTCTTCTCCCGCTCTTTCAGATTCTTTGGATCTCTACCAAGATCCTACTTGATACTGCAATTAAAATTGAATTAGTTAGTATTTGCGCCAGTTTCGCAAATGAGTTTTTTCCCAGCGACAAATCATGAGAACGTCTCAAAGAGACGCGGCCTAATTTAGCGACAAAAATCCCAGATACAGAAAAATTGACGACTTACATAGGAATCATGAAACACAATATGTGTGTTGATATGGATGGATGTTAATACAAACAACACTAAGGTGTACTGTGTACCCACATCCAGATAAATTTTTGGGCCCTGAGTCATGAAATGGGTTAAAAGCAAAGAAATCCCAATAAAACTCTTTTACTTATAATTCTTGCCTGCACCTAGCCAGGCTTAAAGGAGAGAATATTTCAATTTTCAGGGAGGGCTCTTAGCTCGAGCCAATTTACCTAGTAAAGTGGTATTCACAAGACCAGATAGTGTGTAGATCCTGATGAGAACTTTGAACAGGATCGTAATACATAAATGAGAAGTGACGCTCACTGTAGGTCTTGAATGAACCTCATTCAGACTTCATGACTCAATTGTCTTCACAGATTAGAATCTATACCTCCAAGTGTGGTTTCCCCATTTAAATTTCCATCAGTCGGTCAATGTCCATTAGACTTTGATTTGAATGTTTTGCTAGAAAAAAGAACAAAAAAAACGAGATATAAGAAAACATGCTGCTGGAGTAAAAAATCAGCTTATGTAAAAGGCGGGATTAACTTACATTCTAATGATCTGATTATGAAGATCCCGATGAATAAATTACTTGATTTTAGTTCAGTTTTATGCCACATGAGGGCTTAAGGTAGCACTAAAATCTTGCAATTTTGAGTCCTGAACATTACAAATTCACCTTTGAGCACCCTTCTTTAAAACCTGGATTTTTTAAAATGCAAACTTCAAACCGTCATTGGCCTTATTATTTTTTTTTTTTTTTTTTTATTTAGCACTTTTTGCGCCAAAATGTTGGATAAATACTCCTCTGCGTAGTGCTACCAATATCCCAATATCAAATTATTTGATACTTTTCTCTGTGAACTGTCACATAAAACTGAAACAAAATAGCTTTCTGATAAGGTAACGATTCCCAATTGATGAATGGTAAAAGATGACAATAGGTAAATAAATTACAGATCCCATAACTGAAGCAAAAGAAAAATTGGGTCGGTAGGTTCTTAGGCAAGCTTCCAGGCTATGGCTAAATATCATTTGTGATTGGTTGACTGTACCAGACTGTACCTTTTCAAGTTTTACCCGATTCAAGAGGATTCTCGTCAATTTTACTCATGAGTTCTTTTGATTTTTACTAAAAAAACTTCTATTATTTTTCGAGGCACTTTCCGATTCCCACTTCAAAAATTCAAACCCCTAAAATTGATGTAAAAGGATTCTGGTTGTATCACTGTTCAGTTTCTTTCATTTATTAGGTGCTCATTGAAAAACAAAAAATCGCTTCTGCAAACTCCCTCTGGGGTATAATAGTACAGTACAAGGTACAGGAATGAATAGTTTAACTTAAGTTTAAAGGAAAAGGAGACAATTAAATTAGGACAAAATTAATAGAATTTACCATTTTTGTGGATTACATGCTGACTACCAACGACACAATCTTTGAGTTGGCATCCATCCTCTAGAACAGCATCATCACCGATAACACAATTTGAGATAACACACCTGAAAAGGAAACACTCAAAAATAATCTATAGCTTTTTAAAATGTACATGAATTACAAATGGATGTTCATAATGGATGTCACAATAAATTAGTAAGTGCTGTACAGGGAACTTTCAATTCTGAGGAATTACTGAATGGCAGATGCTGCATTGGGAAATACTTTCAATAACTACCTACGACTCAAAAATCACTGTTGTATTTTTGGGACACAGGTTGAGAGCAATAAGCCAGAAATTGCTGTTTCCCCTTAATCAAGGATGCACGGTGTCTAGAAACCAGAAAAATTCAGGGAAACAAAACACGAAACGGGGAGAATAATGAACTCAGTGCAAGATGACGCTTTTTTGCAACTCCACACCATTGCAACACTAAGCCCTACAGCCCTCTCTCCTGGTATGTAGTGCATTTTTCCTTAGGAAATTAAACTATAGTACCTAATCATAAAGTAATTCTTACCCTTCTCCAATGGTGACATTGTTCATTATAATTGAGTCTGTTATTCTCGTTTTGGGATTGATTTTGCACTTTGATCCTATTAGAGTGGTTTTGATGGACGTTTTCTCCGATACTTTTGAATAACTACCGACGGCACAAGTAAACTCATCTAGCTGGGTTGAAAGGATTTCATTGTTTGCTGAGATTAGCTTCATTTCTTTTTTATTGGTTAGTTCATTCCAACGAGAAATTATCTGGAAAAAAGTATACAAAAATAATTAGTGAAGTTTGCGGCATATAGGTACAATGTGAACGACACGAAATTTTTTAGGATAACATTAAATATATCTAATTCATTGGAGAGCTGATGTTTCTATCAATTTAAAATCACCAAAATAGCTTTGATATGTAAAAAGGATATAAAATACTTTAAGTGGCCAATACTGTATTTGAGGTGGGTTCCAGAGGAGAAGCCCATAAAACAGCTATTAAACATGGTTGTCTCAAAATTTCAAATTTTGAGAAAAAAGTTTGTGACTCATTGTTTTTACGAAGGCTCCAACATAGATTTGTGTCCTCCAGAATCCAAGATCCAAAATTAAATCAAGCCATAGAGGGTTAAGATACATTAAGGATTGAATGTAACTTAAAAAGTCAAATCTATGACCATAGGAAAATCCTTGCATGTGCAGAGCGGGCAAGACTGGACTACCTGTGATGAAAATAGTGCCTAGGGTGGACAACAAACAATTACCTCTTTTTATTGGGGAGGCACTGAAAAGGTTCATGCGCAAAGCAGACATGGACATTAACATTGGAATATTTGCCCTCAAACTTTCATACTGCTTGAGACTCACTAATCTTTCCTTTGAGAGAAAAAACAGGTAGGTTTAAAGTCATTATAATTTTTTATCATGTACTTTAACGTGAGAGAGAGCTCTTTACTCTTTCATCCTTGACACAAGCCCATAACATTGAATATCTATCCATTTTGAAGTTGATATCCTTTCCCATAGTTTGATGTCAAACTTTAATTTCACTCATAATGGCAGACAACACTTCTAGTTAACAGGTAAGAAAGACTAGCATATCTCCCATCAGTTGGCTCTACCCTTACCCAATCCTTCTCGCTTAGGGTTTTCCCGGGTAAAAGGATCCAATTGAAGAGTTGGGTTCACTTTGCACAATTGGCTAAAAAAAACTAATATGGTATGAACGCTCTTGTCACCTGTCGATTAATAGAGCAATACTGGGAGAGAGTATTGACTCTCACAGCGTACTGGTCACTAGGGGGTATGTAAGCATAACATCTAAGAATGTCATTGTGATAAACTGGTTTTGAGTCTCCAAAATGATCATTGAACGTTGACATGGCTTGGATCTTTTGACTCAATTCATCAGGGTGTATAAAATCAAAGATATCTGAAAAAGAAAAGAAGAAAAATCAAAGATGATCTAAATGTCGCTGACATTGATACAAAGTGAGATTCGATTGAGGAGCCTTCTAGAGAAAAAGCCGAACTGCGTACATATATGTTTCCTGCAAATCTAATCATCTATACCTTACATTACTGAACAAACTTTTACGCAAAGGCTCACATTGATGTGCCAACTTTGGAAACGTTTTCTTGATACATAAGTGTGTAAAACCAAATTTTTTCATTAATTAAAATTTCCAATGTTTTGGCTATCATGTTTATCTACTTATTTAGCAATCAATTTAAATTCTAGGGAAACAAGGTAAAAAAACTGACAAAAGAACGCAAGCCGTTTTGCTGGGAATTACTGGCATTTTCAATTGGAAGAAAGGTTAAAATTAGAGAGCATCTATCTCTGGACTGGAGTAAAAAGCACTGATTAATGTATCAATTTATGTCTTTATGTGCATTATCATACTTTATTATTCATGAAATCACAATCATGGTTTCAAATTATTTGTAATTATTTTCACAAAGAAGCAAAAAGAAAGAGGGAATTTTTGAACCTTAAGCTCATAAATAAACAACTTCCTCAGTCTAAGAAAAATGATAGGTGCATACCTTTTGATTCTTTTTCTTTTTCAGAACTGTCTCTAATTACTTCCATTTGATCCTTGTTTTTCGATTCCACTGAGAGACTATTTTGTGCGCTGAACTGTTTTTTCACTATGTGAGGCAAAAGTTCTCCTTTGACGGTGCTTATGGACCTGTAAAAACGTTTTCTAATTAGCTTAACAAGAAATGTAAAATTAGAATTAGCATCCCGCTTGCAAGCTTTACAAAAATTTCCAGTTTTCCAAAAACTAAAAATAATGGAAATACTAAAGATATACCTGATAAGCTGCCCACATTGAGACCTGATTCAAGTTTATGCACCTTGAGGCAGCTCTTTGAGGGCTTTTATGCTGCAAGAGTTCTACCCAAAATGGGCAGTATTGATATTATAAGCAGTTTAAGCAGTTTTATGAGGTTTTTTATATCATTTTCAATTCTTAGTCTCTAGAAGCAATTTGCAGTCCAATCCAAACTAAACTGATAGATTTCATCACATTCATTGTAATATCCAGATAAGACTCCTTCAGAATACGTATTGTTGCCAAATTAAAAGTAGAGCAAGAATGCTGATGGCCAAAGTGGGAAACCGTGTATTGTGGAGTTTCAATTTTCCGCTCCTATTTTAATTTTCAAGCTTGAAATTTATACAGAATATTCTGCTGACAGAGAGAAAAATTACTAATAGTTTTCAAGAAATTATACTGATTAGTTTTCCAAAGAAATGATTAAATATGACAGGATGTCTGCAATGTTGCTAGTGGAATAAAGTCTTTCTCACTTTGGCCACCAATGTATGCAAAGTAAAGTTTGTGCAAAAAATACTGATGTAAACACCGAGTTACCAAGTTGAAAATACAATACTTAAAATATTGCATACCCACTATGGGTGCAAATTCATGAGATATGATAGAATGGACCATACAATATACATCAAAATTACATAGTTACCTTAAATACACAAAGTAAGCAAAAAATTGACGTTTCTAACTTACTTATTCTGAACTAGGAAGTCAAGGAGGCACTTTTTCATAATATACAGATGAGCATCTAAAAGTGTTGAATGCAATCCGATTCTTCCATGTTTCTTGATTATATCTTTACGCATTGGCAAGACTTCTTCATAGTCGGAAACAGACGCTAAGAGAAGCAATCTTGAGGTGCTATTCGAGATTCCCACAATATCTTGCTCTGAAAAGGAAGAGGTCAATTTGCTTGTATCATCCATGGCAGTAATATAAAAGGATTAAGAAACACAAATTAAAGAATTAAATGCAGAACATAATCAAATAGAACGGAACAGAATTGGATTTACTTTATAGAGTTTCTTCACTTAATCAAGGAGCTTTCCGGCAAAAGGGCCCATATCAAAAAATCTTGTTTGGAAAAAGTTCTTTTGAAGACTCCATTATTACTTCCTGGCCACTGACGGTGACTTACATCAGAAATGTGGGTCCAAGCTCTGATGTGAGTCACAGTCAGTGGCCAGAAAGTAAGTGTGGAACTTCAAATGAATTTTCTCAATCGCCATTTTTAACTCTTGGCCCATTTCCCGGAAAGCTCCGCAATTATCTGTTTGTTTTAGCTAAAAAGTGCACACTTTCATAATCAGTTCAATATAACTCTCGCTTCAAATAAGCCTACATGCCAGGAGCTTCTAGAGGGTATAATTCTGGATTAAAAAATAAGAAGAAAAAACATTTAACAGAATTGTGTAAAAATTCACATTAAATTTTTGCTAAGATGTTTAAAGTACCTAAATAAGTCGATTTACAGATAACTTTGACGTTCCAATTTTTTTTGCAATTTTTGAAAATTTTCTTCTTGCACCAGAGCAAGTAAGATTGTAAACTAATTTTATTTTGGAAAAAAATTGAGTTTTGAGACCAGCAAAGGGGTATAGGCAGAGAGAGGAAGAGGAGAGTTTGAATCATTATTACATACCTGTCTTACTCTTAGATTTTGGACCTGGAGTGGGAAGAGAAGCAAAATTTTCCTCTTGTGAGGGGAAAAATACAGCCGTTAGAGTTGCATTATACTTTCTATGAGCATTCAGGACAGCATGCAGATCTATACTAGTTATGAGATCACAACTTATGACAAGCACATCGGACTGGCAAGAAAAAAACAAGGGATATTAGTAAATTCTTACACAGATACCACCCACAGACACTAAATTTTATGGAAAAAGAAAAAAAAGAATCATCATTTATATTTTAACGAATTTAATTGAATCAAATCTGATGGGTAAGAGACTTTTTTCTCAATATACAGCATTAGTTTTACTTAGTTATACTTCATGAATTCCTGAAGTGAAAATTCCATGATCTCTAATTAAACGCAGATTTTTGTAGAGCACAGAGCAAGAGTATTCTTCAACCAAAGTTAATAAATTAGGGTGTTAACATGAACTACAAAACTGTCTTAATGAAAGAAATTATTTTTTTTTGAAAATTTTTGTTTCCAAACAAATTTGATTCCTGAGTATTTTGAGAGTCAATGACTTGAAAATTGTCAAGTAAGTATCAGCATACCCCATTCAGAAATTAAAAAATCTAAATCTCTCTTCCTGTATTCACCGCTAACTCCACTATTTTTCTTCGGAAAAACTTAAAGAGAGCTTAAACTTAAACTTCGGAAAAGGCAATAAGAGGAATTTTGGAAAGAGTTGAGAGTTAAACATCTGAGTCATTCTATGTCAACTTAAACTGGGTTTTTATGACCATTTCAGATTTTGATGAAATTTGTCGGGGCTTCAGAATCTAAATGGATTAGCATTTTCACAAAATTTCAAATTTCTGGGTTACTTAGACCCAGAGTTATGGGGGTCCAAAGTTGGTCAAAAACCCCCTTAATTGTATTATCTTCATCGATTTGAACAGTCATACCTATTTCCTATTATAAGTGGCTAGAGAGTTCATTTTGGTTCGAAATGCAATGTCTAATCATCACTCTAATTAATGGGACCATATTTTTCCTCTTTTGTGCAGAGGAAGAACCAGCGCCCCAATGACATTTTTTTAGAAGAGGTGGAGGCATACTGTGTAACCAAAAGACGTCTCTTCCACTATTTGTCCAAATTTTATACTAAGACCAGTTATATTTTAGTGAGAGAGCTCTAAAATTTTTAGGCTGATTCCTTCATTTTTAAATTTTTAATAAAGATGCCTCTCTTGTTTTCTCACCATTTCCTGTAGCTCACTTTCCAAGCAACTGCTGTTAATAAAAACACCAGCTTCTTAAATTTTTAACAAAACTGCTCTCCAGGTCTGGGGAACAGTTTGTCCCATGAAATTCTCAAGGCTAAACGCCTCGGCAGCTGGATGTGAAAATAGACGCAGAGGACTTGAAAAATCCAATACCTTGATGAAGTCTGCAATATGTCTAAGGGAGTCTGCTGTACCCCAGTCTTCATTTACAGGAATTCCAAAAACATCTAGTCTAAGCTTCAGACCGCAATCCTCCAGAATTGCTTCTGTCTCACTTTTGACAGCCTCTTGAACGACAACAATAACTTCTAAAATTAGAAATAAAAAAGCCAACGAATGAGTGATGATTCGTGAAATGCAGTAACATGTCAAAGAGATATATGTCTGGAAATAGGTACATTGGGTGACAAATAATATCACCTTAAATAACAGCTAAAAAGAGTGTTATAATATCTTGAGAGGAGGTCTGTTGCTTTAATAAAATGCAAAGTTCTGGAAATGGAACTGAATACCAATTAGCAATAAAAGTCAATTAACGTTCAGCACTTTAAGAAAAACCTTATCTGCTTCAGGAATAGACTTAATCTGAATTTTATTACACCTAAGATGGGTTTGGCATAATTCTAAGCTCAAGCCCTGCAGCAAATGAAGGACTATACCACCAACAGTTGAGGTATGGCCCTGAGCAAATGCTATTTTTTCAAGGAGCAATTTTAGGAGCAAAATTTGAGATGACACCACTGATTGAGAGCGACTGTGGTACTATCATCAATTACTTCGTGATTGTGGTTCAACTGCAGACGCTACCATGTGCAGGTACGTAGTAAAAATCTTTGGCGTATGACCCTCTATAATAGACACCTGCCAGCTTGACTAGTACGATTGACATTCATGCATTATTTGTTCGCCAATTGCCATCCAGAATGAGAGATGTTCTTCCAAAACATTGCAAGTCATATACGTGGTGTAATCTTCACTCATTGACAGAGAACTATCCTTTCTACTTTCGTAAATATGATTAGTTGAGGTATTTACCTAAGCTTTTGTATTGCAAAATATACAAACTACACTCCTTGAGAAGGATAATGTATAGGTAGTTACTCATGGACTAAATTATTTGCACCACCATTCTTTGCGCAAAAGCATTTTGAAGGAGAATTCCGGTGAGTGTTATGGATTTGATGAGGTATCATCGACTAACGCAAGTGAAAAATTTTGATGAGAAAAATTAGATGAGAATACTTGCCTTGAAATCCGAAATGTTCAAGCATCTGCAAAGAATACCAAACCATTGGGTAGTTGCCTACAGGGAGCAAACATTTTGCTTTTCTGGCTGTAATTTCAGTCATTCGAGAGCCCTTCCCACCAGCGAGGACAACAGCTTGGTATTCGAGCAATACCATTTTCAGTCACTAAAAGGCGCAATAGAGAAAGAAAAATTTAATTAGAGAGCCAGCAATAAAACTAAATCAATACCGATGTTAGAAATTAGCAATCTAAGGAGACTGGAAAGAACTTTTAATCTGAGTACACATTACTTCAAGTCCAAAACTTACTATCACTCACTTAACCTCAAAGTGAGTTGCGAGCTTTTGTTTTGATTTGACGATGACGTCATTTATCTCGAGATTTCATGATATGACGTCACACTGAATGAGTAAATTTACAAAAATTGCTGTAAAATTTCTTTTTTTTGTCTTCAAAGTCTTCAAAGCTCTCGAAATTGAAATTATTTCTTTATTTCTACAAACTACAGTTTATTACTTCCTTTTTAATCGAAAAATTAGAAATTGAATTCTCCAAACTCTCTTAGTTGACCAGATATTCTGACGTCACAATGATGATCCGCGTGCGCGCCTTTCCGAGTTTTGAAACGAATTTCACAATGTTGTTGTTTTGAAAATAGTCAGCGATTTTATCAAACCATGTTCACTTTTTTAACTCAGTCAGTTTTAATGTGTTACCATTGAAATATCCAACGAGGAAATATGGCTCCTGTGAACCTAGTCAAAGTACTGAGTGTCAATTCAGAGGATTCCGTAAGAACAACTTACTCCTGTACTTCTCTCCGCTCTTCTTGGCTCTTCTCCGCCTTACCTAATACTATAGTCGGAATTTTCGATCAACATTTTCATACACCCCTAATGCATGCTGGGAATCAGTTAAGAATGGTTAATCGGAAGGGATGTACCAGTGTCATTAATTTACTCTAGAAACGTTACTGGACGGTCATGTGGTTGAATCTGGAATAAAAATTGATGCTGTCCCTCCCTCATAATACGAACAAAAAATATGAGTGCAGTTGTTCGTCCTCCCACTAAAGCTTTGCCAGTCATGACCCTTAGCATACCCAAGGCTTTGACGACCAGTAGTCTCACAGGAGCCACTTGACGCAAGTGAGAATATCTCAATCGATGTGTGTAACGCACATGGCACCCTAGAAGGCTGGTTGATTAGCATGACTGCCAAGGTAGGCAATCTGTCACATACTACCTGATTAAAAAATACAGTATGATGGAAAGTTTGTAACCCTGGAAGCTGATTCAAAAGGTTACCAAGTTAAGCCATCGGTATGTGAATATATTTTCCCCTATCCATCATATTTAATCCACTATGTATTTTCATTGTGTCTCACCATGGATATCTCCTCTTAGTGTAAAAGTAAAAGATTATGGGTGCAACTGTCAAACTTATATCTATTCTGTTCATAGGTTCATAATGCTCAAAATTTACTGCTGAAAGACAATCCAAGTAAAAAGTGGAAATGTAAAACTCCCGGTGAAAAGCAAGCTGTCGTTATTTTACAATTGGAGAAAGCTTCAAAAATCACAGGAATAGACATCGGCAATGAATTCTCAGCATTTGTTGAGGTTCTTGTCGCGAAATCAACCTCAAATGAAGATGACTACAAGGTAAACGCTCACATATTTTTGCAAGTGGTAATTATGGATTTCACAATATTGCCAAAACTCTTGGGGTCATTAAAGACATTGAATAGAGGGGGTCATGACTGTTGTAAACCCTAAGCATACTTGTGGCTCTGTCGACTGCTGGCCTCACAAGACCATTAAACTCAAGCGACTGCATCCTGATTGAAACCACCGGTGTGGCGCTTGTGGAACTCTTTGATGCCGGTTGTAATAACCCTTACTGGTGTGGCAGGCAAGGTGTTAAATTTTTATGCACAAGCGAATAATCCTCCAAAACTTCAATAGAAATTCGCTTGAATTTTTGTGGTGACTGTCTGAAGTCTTTCTATCACAACCTATCAAGAAATTTCAGGTTTTACTTAAGTAAGTAACTTGAAAATAGAGTAAAAAAAATGCAAAGAGTTGAAAATTACTAAAAATCTATATTTTGACTAAGTATGGACTCCTTTCCTCCTGTCAATAGCTAAGCCCTTTGACAAAATCTGCTGCTATCTCTTTCAAGGTACATTCTTAGATATCATCTTGTCAAAACATAATCATAGGGCAGGGAACTTCCTCTGCGATCATCAGGTTCCCTGTGTTGACAGATTTGCAGGGTTTCTGGTGGTTTTGAAAACCTAGAAAGTTACACTACTGAAAAGTCAGAAAATTTACAGAACAGTCAATAAATTTTGTGAGTAGTGCGTTGGCTCAGTTAGGTACCTCAACCAATGTCATTTGAAAGAATGCAAAAAATTTTGGAATACATTCTTCCATAATTTGAATCTCTGGTTTTCTAAAATTTAGTACTTACATATAATGTACAGAACAGAAATCTCAGTCAAGTTTAGAGATCAGGAAAAGTCAATTTTGAAATCAGGAAAACGCAAAAAAGAATCGAGGAATTTGAAAATGGAGGAATTATTGAAACTCTTGGAACACTTTTAGAGGTAGAATGGCAGAAGAACTATGTATGAGCCTATCTATGTATGTAGCTGAAGTAATGAGTTTTAATTTCTAGGTGCTGTTGGTTGCATCATCTCTGATGTCCTTTGATGAATCAAAAAATGGAACGAACACAAACTCGGTGAAGTTCTTCAGTCATAGTCAACTGTCTAAGCCAACTGTAGATGACAGCTGGGATCGAATCAAGATCATATGCACGCAACCATTTAACAAGCATGTTCAGTACGGATTGTCGTTCATTATAGTACACACAAAAGCTGCTGAAGTCAGTGAAGATGATAAGTTGCCAAACTTGGGAAAGTTCACTTGGAAACAGACAGAAAATGATGATGGTTTTTCTGCGGGAAGTCTCTTCACCAAGAAAAAGCTGGACGGAGGGCCATTAATAGGTATTTTCTTTTTACTTTCAGCATATTTTCCTTATGAAATTAGATTTCTTTTCTCTTCTTCTCTCTACCAATTTGTTACATCCACAACCTGCAGCCCAAGAATCACGAAAGTCATACATGCAAAAAAATTATAAATAATTGAGAACAACCGGTAGAGAGTAGAATACTGACACAAAACTATGAGATAGTCATAGAACAAAGGACAAATCAAAGTATGTAAAGAGAAAATAGTTCCTTAGAAAATAGCTCATCCATGTTGTAGAAGGCCTATTTGAGCACGAATGCTTGAAGATAGTTCCATCTATATGAAGGACTTAGGATCTAGGGGATCCCCCTTTCTAGAAAGTTTGGGACTTTTATCAAGAGAGTATTTAACAGGTACCTAGATCGAGACGTTTATTCTGTTCGTTTCAGAGATAGATAGATAAGTCAAACTTTTCCTGCGTTATGAAATTGTATCTTGTCTCCCAGAACAATGCCTTCATTTAGGAGAGCATATTTCAGGCTTTCAAAAATTAAACTCCAAAATTGGAAGTAAATTTCTGGAACTGCCTTGCGGTTCTATGGTGATAACTTGACTGGTGAAAACATCTCATCTGATCAGATTTTGAATAAAATGAATAAATAGTATAAAAGTAGATGAAGACCTCATTATCATTATAGACTGTGTATAAAATTTTATTTATTGATACATAGTTGAAGTAAAAAAAATGTGTGTCTCGGGTTGCAAAGTCTCGGCTCATGTTTTATTTTTCAAAAGAAACCCAATCAACTGTCCAAGTTTAAACTTTCTGTGGAATTTCCTCAATGATTCTAAAAAGAATCACACAAAATTGCATGGAAACAAGTTGATTCGTTTTTCATCATAGAGAAAAAAAAGGAGGTGTTTGCATCTTGAGGTTTGTTTACCCTATGACGTAGGTCTGTACAACCTGGCCAGCGAAATCCGGAATTCGAAGTATGAAAAACAGACCATAATGTCCCATTTTTTTGCTTAAATCAACTCATGATATAATTTCAAGCACTTTTTATAGAATGACTTTTTTCCATTAATTACACCATTTCCAAAAAAATCGATGATAAACGTCGCTGTACCGACCTACGTCATCAAAAAAATTCCAAGATGCCCGAAATGCAAACCCCTCCTTTTTTTCTCTATGGTTTTTCATAAAGAAAATCAAACTTAATCAGAAATTTATAAATGTTGCAATTGAGATACGCATTTTTTGCATTTAGCCAGCGATATCGAAGTACAATCAACGAAAATATGTCTATAAATCTAAATGTATAAACAATCAAAAATATCATTCATACTATTCTTTCTGTGATCTTTGTCCATAGCTCTTTACTGTGCCCCTATGTTGTTTTAACAAACATTTTTCTTTTCAGAGGATGAATCCAAAGTTAACACAGGAGCAAAAGCAACGACCAAAAATCTAACTGATTCTGGGGAACCACCGAAAACTAAACTAGATAGGAATTCAAATAGTGAAAAAAAGAAGGTAAAGGATACCGGTTCAGCATCAAAGACAAAAGATACTGATTCAAACAGCAGACGCACTGTAAAGAACCGTTTAATTTATGATGATGATGATGAAGAGGAGCCAACTAGAAGTCAAAAACGCAAAAAACTAAATACATCTGATAACAAAAATGATGACATTTCTTCTCAATCCAAGGCAAGCATTCTTAATTCTGAAGAAAACAAGGTTACCAATAGAATTTCTCTAAACGAACCGTCATCCTCTACAAAGAACGACTCAGGAAAAATTAGTGTCCCAAGTAATTTACCCACCACAGACCCAATTCCATCTGCATCAAGTTCTTCCTCAAGGAAGCGCAAAGTGGAGAGGGAAATTAAAAATTTCTATGAGCTCCTTGAAGATGTAGTTTTTGTCATAAGTGGATTCGAAAATCCCTACAGAGGTCAGCTCAGGTCTAAAGCTTTAGAAATGGGAGCAAAGTACAAGCCGGATTGGAACTCGGCATGTACTCACTTAATCTGCGCTTTTCCGAACACGCCTAAGTTCCAGCAAGTTCAAGGGAAAGGCAAAATCGTGAAGAAAGAGTGGATAGAAGAGTGTTATGCACAGAAAAGGAGGTTTCCGTGGCGCCGCTTTGCATTAGACAGGAAAGATAAGAAGAAACCGGAAAGTGAGGATGAAATATTTACTAATGCAGATGATGTGCCGGAAGAATCAGATTGCGATACTGATGAGGAAGTGAATCGAATTCAGCAAAAGAAGAAAAAAGCTGCCAACCCCTTGAATGATGATTCTGATAGTGACACGACCTCAAAACGACCTCAAAGAAAGCGAACAAAAGTTCTCAGTGTTTACGATGAAGACACTGATATAGATGAAGAGGAAGAGAAACCTATCCCTAAGAAAAATTCCAGAGATACCTCAATAACCGAAAAACTGCCTTTACCATACTTACCTGACTTTTTTTCGGGCAAAACTTTTTACATTAGCTCTCTCATCAAAAGCCCAGAGGCCAAGGCTTACTTACAGCGTTGTGTCATAGCGTACAAAGGTACGGTTGTGTTAGATTTAGTTAAGAAAATTGATTTTGTTCTGGTTGATAATGATTATGAGCCAGGCGGACACAGAAGTATAGAACTAATCAAAGAAAATCATCCGGATGTTCTCATCGTACAACAGGAATGGATCAGAGAATGCTCAGCCCTAGGCCAGTTAGTCCCTCATGATAAATATGTGTGTGAGTAACACTTGTCCGGGGAGAGAATGATTAGATGTGCATTGCATAATTTGTGATGATTCATTCTCTGGACCAATCATTGAAATCAAAGCTCAGCTTGTGAAAGTCCGGGTGTAGCAGCCGTTGCTTAAGTCCAGAACAGGTGGTATGTCTACATAACTCACAATAATGGCTTTCACAGCCAGAGATTGCTTTTCACCTTTTCTTTAAGTTACCCTCAATAATTTTAAAATTGAAATAGAGCACTTGTTCTGTAAGCGTTTTAACACCATCCAAAGTTCACAGCAGGCAGGAGTCCTATAAGATAGCGAGTGATCATTTGGAAACAGTTGAGTTCTGTTTGTGTTTTTTTAATGCATCTTTCAATCTATTTTTATGGATTTTTATTAAATTAGTACCTGAGTTGGCCAGTTCCATAGTGTGATGATAATGGAAAAAGACATGTCAGCCAGTGAGACAGAAATATGTTTTGCACTATTTTCTTATCTCATTGAAAAATCACTTATCTGCGCAATAAAGCTAATGAATTTTACGTATGCTTTCTATTTTTTTTATTGTTGAAAACCATCGATCCTCATCAGTGTAGAATAGTATAAGCATGTCATCTTTTCATGGTTTAAAATAATAAATTGTGCAGAGGCGACACAGAAGGAATGCGTGTTTAATTCAAGGACATGCATTCAAGCACCATCATTTTAAGTGCTTTTGTCAAAGCAGGATGATTCCATGGAAATAAGAGACCTAAATTGTAATCTATTAGTCAAGGAGTAATGAAAATTTTTTAAATACTTCTTTTATCATAGAAAATGTTTTATTTATTGGTTGATAAGCATTAATGTGAAATACCTCTTTAGTAGCAACGTCTCTCAAAAAAGTTTCCTAAAAAAGTCTTAAAGTTTCCAATGTTAGAAACTCATTTTCTCAATTTCCATGTTGTCGATTAAAAATCTAACATCAAATTAGTGTCGAATTCCAAAAGAAGATCCGAAAGAATCCAATCTGGGTTGGATTTTAGACAGTTCTCAATTATTTAACCTTTACTAACGTTTTGGACCGATATGGTGTCGGGAAAGCCACATTATATAGGCCCTGGGTTCGGGCTCAAAACCTATTTTCGCTTCTCTTAGAGGGTCTTGTGCAGAGGTGCAAAGTAAAAAATCATTTTGCTGAAAAGTGAAATAACGATTTTTAGGGGCTACTTACGCAACTTGTAACAATTATCCAAGAACTTGTCATGAAATTTTAAAACGTGACTCATAATATACTTTAAAAAAATTCCCCATTTTTAAGTATGTGTTTCACGGTATCTGATCGTGAGTCCACTGCAGATTTTTTTAAAAAAATCTCACGAAATTTTATGAACATTATACAATTAGATTTTTCAAGGGTTCATGAAATTTTGCATCACTGGTCTTGTGTATTTTCACCACTACAGATGCACAGTTATTATTTCGAGATGAAGCAAGAGAAAGTTGTGATTTTCTCCCCTCTCTTTCCAAGCGAAACTCACAAAATTCATTTATTTTTCTGCAAGAGAAATTCGTCAAGCTGTCATTTTAAAGACATTTTAAAGCAGAGACTAAGAATTTGAGTATTTAAAACTTACCCACTGACAGTGTTTAGCAGAAAGCAACTGAGCCCATCAGCTATTGCCGAAATTAACTGGGTAATTTAATTTTTTACAAGAGAATGTTTGCGCGGATTCCTTAAAAAATTTTAAGGATGCTTAGTGCTATGCGGAAAATTTACTGTAAGTAATTAGCAAAAAATCCGCACAACCTTTTTCATTTAAAAATTTAAATTACCCAGTTAAATTTGGCAATAGCTGATGTGGCTTGGTTCCTTTCTGCTTAACGCAGTCTGCATCCATCGCCAAAATAAGCCTGTAAGTAAGTAAGAATAAGTAATTCAAGAATAATTAAGGCTGAAAAACTTTGTTTTCTTGAAAGAAAAAAAAATCCTTTAAGTTGATTAAGTAGTTTTACCTCTACCATATTTTACTTGATTTTTCTAATTTTTCTCCCCACTGCATTTTTTTCTATTATTTTTAAAACTCAACTCAAATAACTGCTCTTTTTGGCCAAAATTCAATCTAGCGGGCTTTAAGCCGCTTTTTGTCTCATTTCTATTTATGAATCAGTGTAGCCAAGTAAGTAATTTAGTTATCAATTGTATTCATACGTAAAAATGTTCAATTGCACAAGCCGGCAACATCAACTCTGGCACAAGGCAGTCAGCCAGCTGATAAGCGCCCCCCCCCCCCCCCTTCGAGTTGCGATTTTAGCTTTGGCACTCACATGTTCCTGCTATGGTTGAATGATGGATTTATCAGTTATGTAATCAAAAAGTTTTTGTAAAGTTTTAGAACTTTTCCGGCTCATATCCCGCGATCATCCGAATTCAGCTCTTTCACCTAAAATCTTATCAATCCTAATCCTAACCTCAAAAACGGCCGCACCTTCGACTCCAATTCAAGATTGAAACTTCATTTGGGTTATTTTTTCAGGGTTATTTTCAGTTTTTTTTTCTGAGTAGTGGGTTTCATGTGTGGGAGTTAGTGTTTGAATACATTTTGCACCATCTGATTGCGTAAGTATACCTTGAATTTTAGCAGTTTCAGTGCGTCGCTTATTTTGGTGTCTTGTTTACCAACAGTCACTTCGGACTGTCAATTTTGAAACTGATAAGCTCAGAAAGTTCATTAATTTCATGATTGACATCAACTCAGTGCAATATGATGACTCTCCAAGGTAATCATTCAATTATCGGTCTTGTTTGTATCACCATCACTGCATGCTGAAAGTGGTACCGACAAGCGTTATCTGATGAGTTCTTAAACAACACACTTTGACTACCCAAAGGTTATGCTGCGTTAAGACCATCAATACATTTCGAAACTCATTTGAGCTATCTATTTTTGTAAACCCCCTGTAACTTTTCCAAAATGTGACGAGACAATCCAATACTCTGAAGATAGGAAGACATTTATATCAATAGTTTACACTCGAGTTAACATCAAAGAATCTTGTTTCAATGAAGGCGATTTGAGTCAGGTGCTGCGCTCCGATTTTTTGTCTACCAGAAGAAATCCTTTCTCGGTCCAAGGTCGTAACAATTTGTACCTTTAACGCAAGTGATTACTCACGATTCAATCTTCGATATCTAATCTGTGCAGCAAAAAAAAAATGCAAAAATATTTTGACAACATTGACACAACGTTCTGTCAATAAAATAGGGTCACTACATTGTTGTGGCGATGTTTTTGCACAGGTTTCCCAGGTAGGCTTTGGGGAACAGTGAGAGTCTTGATCTTCTTCTCTTCATCAAGTACCAGGCTATTATATTTCCTAATTTCTATTTTCTAAAAGGTACTTCTTTAGCTAAAATCTTAAATGCATTTTTCCTACAGCAATGTTGCAAATCTATTATACTTTATTTCATCAGAAGAAATCTAAAATTTTTCTTGCATTTTCTAATTTTGCTTCAGTACCTACCTAGTTCAAAATATTCAGGAAACTATTTCCAGGAGATACTTTTTTAGTTCGCTTCTCAAAATATTATTAGAGACTTTTATTAAATCTTGCAATGGAGGTATGCATTTTCGTACTGTAGCCATTGACGTATCAAACACATGGTTAATACAGCAACTTCACAAGTGTTTTGATTTCAGAATATGAATCGCCCATGGGGCCCTGATATTCTCGGCGTTTTGCGAGGAATTCAGTTGGTGGCCAATGCAAGTCTCAAGCAGCAAGAAAAAATCTGTCAGCAGAAATGGGCGAATTCCAGTGTCAAAGATCTTGTTTGTGATAACAAAGTTGTTGAAGAGAAAATTCAAAGTCTCCTGTCAGGACCTCCATCTATACAGGTAATGCTACCAAGAACGTTATGACTGTGAAACTGCAGGAAAATGTATCTGGGTTTGAGATGTACCTACCTAGCAGATTCCTGTCATATTTGATCAAATAAATGAAAAAAATACTTGATGTCCTTTCTTGAAAACTAGACTGATTTTTCTTCTCTATGTGAAAAATTCTCTGTGGATTTCAAGCAATAGCCTTCTCTGACAAAATTAAATAGGAGCAGAGATTTTGATAAACTGCTAACGAGGTAGGTACACGTTCCTGCAGTTTGACCCTCAAAAAGCAGCAAGCTGGAAACACTTGCTTCGAAAGTCAGCCATGTGACTTCTATGCCCACGGAATCGTGAAGGTGGCGTATGGGTAAAATGACAGATGAAGATGGTGACGACGTAGAATAGTAAAGCGTACACACGCGCATATTTTATTCTGGTTATCTAGATTTTTTGGTGTCTGCACTTTGCAAAGGACTATTTACATTGCATTTCACCTCGAATCTGGTAGGTAAGATTCACTCAACAATCGAAACTGGTGGCTCTTATCCAGCCTCATTCCATTCGATTGATCTGCAATTTTGAGTTTTGCTCTCCGTGTATACTCATAGAAGGATTTCAGGACAAAAATTATTCAAATTTTTCATCTTCTGTGAATGTCGCAAGAGAAATAATTTTCCTATTGAACACCCCTCTGCACTAAGTAAAATTACTTGAAAGTAATTTTTTATTAAATTTATCGATTTAAGTTGTTAAACATTGGCTTTTGAAGCTCAGGGAATTTAAGAAGCAAATAAATAAACATAGAAATACTCATAGTATTTCTGAGTGTACGGATCAATATATTTGTTGTAAAAAAATAGGATGATAGATTAGTGCTGGGTCAAAACCATTCAGTGGGAAAGCAAGGCCCAAAAATTTCAGTTAGAATAAAAAAATTTAGCTTTTCTTCCTGAGTGTCAGTGCAAGACTCAAATGTTTTGCTTTAATTCGATTTTTGGAATTTTTTGGCCTTGCTTTTTCTGCAGAACAATGTGGACCCAGTAGTATTCTATCATCCTCTTCTTTAATGTTTTGGCCCACATTTTTCAGCGTTTTTTTCTTGTCTGTTGTTAAATGAACCATGAACTGCCTGATTTATTATTTGTATTTTTCACTTTCAGGTTGACAAGATTATTACAGAAACTCTTCAAAGATCATCTATGGTTTTTGAGGGAATCAAAGGTTATATTGTCTATTACCAAGGTAAGACTTAGGGGTTTTGTTTTTTCAGCTCTCTTTGCTTCCTTTTTTACTTTTTGCTCTTAGTACCATTAACGTATTAAGTTTTGAATGCTGCCAGTTATTCTTTGCAATGTTTAGAGTCGAATTTTCTTACTTTTTTTCAGTTAAGTAATTTCCAACAAAATTAGTGTTAATGAAAACCCGGATATTTAAATCGATAATTGTGATCAATTTTCTTGTAGCCGCTGTCTTTCCCCATCACCCAGATTACCTATCTGCCATTTTTCAATGGGAAGCTACAGTTTGTATATTTTTCCAGGTGTTACCAGTGAAGGCGTAAATGAAAACCATCATTTTTCTGATTTTAACGGTGGGAAAGAAGATTATGCCTATGAAATAGATGCTCTATTACGACAACAGGCTGAACGTGATTTACAGCAATACAAAAATTCAAAGCAAACGCCATCTGCAAGTAGTAATCAGCCTATTCAGATCATTTATACAGAAGAAAATACCAATCAAGCCCCTAAATCATTAAACATGTCCAATATGTCTCAATCAGAAAAACGCAGTTCTGATCAAATTCCGACAAAGGATACTTCATCAGTATTAGCGTCGCTTGAAACACCACCGAAGGTCCTCTCTACACCACAGTCTGGACCAAGTCATGGATCCCGAAGCAAGACACACAACCTTGAGAAGATAGAAAAGAAAAGGCAACAGGTAAACTATTAACCATGTATAACTATTTATTTTGTTGAGGACAAACCTTTAACTAACCTCAGTAGGTAGTGAAAATTCCGAACGATTGTCGGGTTTAAATGATCAGTTAGACTAAAATTTAGCTGCTCTGATGGGAGAGGATCATCAAATCTATAAAAAAAATTGCGGCAAAATTATAAAGGCAAATATATTTCCCTCCAACTTCACTTGATGATCTCACCCTCTGAGTCCTGTTTTGTAGTTGAAGAAGATATAATTGTGTGCTGTATCTCGTTTTCAATGAACATTATTCCATTGTCCTAATGATTTCCTGCTTGTTAACAAGTTCCTTCTCACTTTTTACATTTCTTCAGCAGTGTAGCACTCAAAGCTTAAGAGGCGATTGATTTGGTCAAAATACAGGGAAGTCAAAAATGATGTGTGGGAAAACAAAAACTTAGGTAACGATGCCCTATTCTGTTGTTGAATATCGCTTTAACTTCACAACTTCACTCAAGATTTTTTCCTGACATAATGCACTGTTCAAAGAGAACCGTCAGATATTCACCCCACATACTTTTAAAATGTCCTTAACACATGATCAAGAACTGAAAATGAAAAAAAAGGAAGCATAAGTACTGGTTATCAGGTTTCATTACAATTAAATACAGTAAGACCTGGATTTATCAGATTTCACGGGACCGGAGGCCAAGTCTGTTGAATCGCGGAATCGGTTCAATCGCGCTGGTGGGTCTCGCTGAAGGAACCAGAGGATCGATCCGTTTAATCGCGGAATCCGATAATTCGAGGTCTCTTTGTATTATGTGTGGAGAAAGAATGAAAAATTGAGAATGGGGTTACAGCTTTTTTGCTTTGGGCAGCAATATTCAAGAGTGCGCTTGTGAAGTATGTGGAGAGTTCTTAGCCTCCCTATTTTTTTGATCGACCTTTCCATTTTGAAAACCCTTTTTTCCCCCTTAGAATTCCCAGAAGTGATGACCTTTTATTTTGCTCTTTATTGATAAATTTTCGGAATTTTTCATGTTGACAAGTGTGAGCTTGCCCTTTTCCTTTTCTTTTGACCTGTTAGGCAACAGTGGTTGCAAGGTTGGGAAGTTTCTATATTGCTGCTGGCTGATTATTGAAATCGATGGACAAAACAATAGGCAAACGGGTCAAAGGGAAAATGAAGCAATCATAATGGTTGAAACAGGTGGTCATCATAGACTAAGGAGGAAAGTGGACTAACTATAGGGTCTCAGGTAGGCTGCTGTCAATTGCAACTGCGATTGCCACCACCCGCTTCCACTGGGAGGATCGCTCAATTTTCTCTTTGTCTCATTTGTCTATAGCTTTGCCTATCAATTTCAATCATCAACCTGCTAGTACTCTCTAGCTCATACTGATTCATGACCTATTTTTATGATTAAATCATCTAGTCAACCACTCTTACTCAGAATTCTCTTTGTCTCTGCCCCCTGATAATTCATTTTAGTTCATTATTCTATTTCAAAATGTAATGCTGCTATTATCAGCTTTTCTATATTGTGATCAGTTGAATGAGGTTGCCAAACAACGTGCCGTTCCATCTACTCGTTTGAGCCGCATGTTTTCCTTCGGAACGCTAGCAGCTGGCCTAGGTGTTGGGACAATAGCAGAAATAACTCGCCGCTCCCTAGGGTTACATGATGCTCCTTCTTCCTCAGGTGCTACATTGGATAAAGCATTTCTCACCCCAGCAAATGCACAAAGAATCGTCAACACCTTGTGCAAAGTCAGAGGTACTATCATTAATTTACTTAATTTAATCTCCACAGAATTAATGTATAAACTGATTAGTGCATTTACTTAAACAAGTCTATTGATGTTAGAACTTATTAAGTTGAAACACCAGCAACAGTGCTGGTTGGTTATATGGTTAAAGTAGTTTGTTGAGAGCGCCAGGGTTCTTGTTCCAAATCCCAGGCATGCAGATAATGCTCGATCAGACGCATGTCTGGGTGTAAGAAAAAGCTTTTAAGATAAGAAATAAAGGCTAATTTTTAGCATTTGTTGATCAAAAATAAAAGGAAATAAGGAGAAAAAGGTCCTTTTTTTTAAAATTGGAGGGAAATTTTGGGGAAAGTTGAGCAGAAAAATGATGAAAGTTGGTGCGTAGGCTTGTGAAAACATGTAAGCTTGAAAGATTCTGCACCTCTGCCCAATTTTTTTTAAGACACCTAAAGAATTGGTATTGTCACGTGGGTTCACAAATCGCTCCGAGATGGTTCCTCATAAGATATTTAAACAATGCGCACTTGGCCTCATTTTATGGCCATAGAATACATTACTGCCAATTAGCCTATTTTCCACACATTTGATTCAATGTAACTTTCCGAAAATACAATCCTGATGCACTGTATCCAGAAACTCACCAAATTGGCTCAAATTTTGAAGAGCTTATTTTTTTTTCAAGAATAGAATAGAAGAATAGTCGATTTTTCAACATAACGGAAATAAGACGCATCCTGTTGCACCCCATCTTCATATATCAAATTATGTCACTTTTAAAATATGATCAACTCAGATGAGTTTCAAGAATTACTTTTAGGTTTCCGCTAGATTTTCAATTTGTTTAATACATCGGAAAAATTTTGAGCAATGCTTGAACACAAAAATAAGGACTAATTGAGGATGTGTTCCAAAATGACTTCTATATTTTTTGTCATGCAGGTGCTGCTTTGAAGATCGGTCAGATTCTTAGTATTCAAGATAACAACACTATAAGTCCGGAGTTTCAAGAGGCTTTTGAAAGAGTGCGGCAGGCTGCTGATTTCATGCCAACATGGCAAGTTGAGGTACATATATCTTATTTTTTTGGTTTAGTGTGTAGGGCAAAAACTTATGAAAGTAATCCCTTAACCCCACCATAACTCTTGATATCCGGATTCCCATCTCAGGACTGAACATGTTGATGAAAAATATCTGTATTGTATACATCTTAAGCTCGATTCAACTCAAAGCAAAATTGTAAATAGAGAAATCTTAAGGGAAGTAACCCCAAGAGAAGGTGTCTCTGGGTAGGATATGATGCATAACGCAGAAGACTTATTTTGACCCATAAACGCAACGACTGACTGGAACTCTTTGCATCGTACCATTATGTCTTCAAGTTGACATTCCAATCAAATAATTACATTTAAATAAAGTAGATGTGTCGTTACTGGATCTGTAATGTTAAAATCAATAATCTGCGAAGCTCAAATAATATCTTTTTAAAATAATATGACGAGTTTTTATTTTGGATGAAAATCATCCATTTGGTCTAATCTTCTCTCCCGCAGTAAAAGAGGAAATAATCATTTTAACGAGGAATTTTCTTGTTTTTCAGAAAGTACTAACATCGCAACTGGGTCCTGATTGGAGATCCAAATTAGATGTTTTTGAAGATAAACCATTTGCCGCTGCATCAATAGGTCAGGTTCACTATGGGGTGCTCAAAGACGGAACAGAGGTTGCCATCAAAATTCAGTACCCTGGTGTTGCAGAGGGCATAGAGAGCGATATAAACAACCTTGTCTCAGTCATGAAAATTTGGAACATATTTCCTGAAGGTATCTATCTATGATTTTGCCATTAATGTCAAAAAACTTTCTCATGACGTGTCGTGCATTCTAAATTCTACCAACTCTCACATAGAAAATAAGGAAGATTTTATTTATCCATAATGGAGCTTTTGCATATGTCAGGAATTTGCAAATAAAGTAACTTTTCTGCGGTGAAATTTCACGTGAGATGCCATGGTGTCCCTGGTGTTCTTTAAACTGAGCTCCTGAGCTTGCGTTAGGTTGTTTTCAAAAAAAAATTATTTCAAGAAATGCTTTGACAATAAATGACTGTCTTTAATCAGTATGCTATTCTGTGATTTTCTTGTCTCATGATACCAATAAGTAGTTTAAAAGTGAAAAATTGTTGTTCTCAGGAATGTTCATTGACAATGTTGTCGAAGTTGCCAAACGAGAGCTCTCCTGGGAAGTGGATTACGTCCGTGAAAGAGAATGTACCTTGAAATTCAAAGAACTTCTGAAGCCTTATCCAGAATATAAAGTACCTGATGTAGTTGGTATGTATTCTTATATTTTTCATCCACATCATGAACGATTCGTAACGAATGCGGTTAAGTTTTCAAACAGAACTAATTTCTGTGGTCTCTCAAATATTTGGACAACAAGTATTTTGAATCAGAAGTATTTAGACAAATTTGGCAAATATGCACTGGCCAAAACTCCTTAGGAAGCCAATATTAAAAAAAATTTCAAATGATTAAAATCAAACTGAAAGAAAGATGCATTGATGTGACAGGCTATTAGTACGTATCTACTTATTATTTGTTTTGCATGTAAGTCCATTTTCTGATAGTGCAGATTTGCTCAGCTTTGTTCACCCTAACAGCCTAAAGTCCTTTTTTTCTTGTATAATTTCATTTAAATATTTATTATCCTTGAATCCTAAATTCAAAGAGCTTTTATTCATGTAATGTACCTGTTTGAAAGAATTTTATTGAAATGTTCTTAGGGGTTCATATTATGTAGTCATATAACTGTAGTATTCATAATATTCTAATCAAGTCATCGTAATATCATTTTCCGACTATTTTTTCATTTTTTCCCTTCTACTTATTTTTATTTTTACATCTGGTGCGTACATGTTATTAAATTGTTTAGACAGTGGTCGTCCCGACTCAGATTCGCCATTTTTTTTTGCAGATGAGCTGTGTTCGGAACAAGTGTTCACAACAACTTTTGTTGAAGGTGTTCCTGTTGATAAGTGTGTAGATATGGATGAAGCTACACGGAAACATATTTGTTATCTAGTCATGCAGTTGTGTTTAAGGGAGCTCTTCACATTCAGATACATGCAAACGGATCCTAATTGGTCTAATTTCTTTTACAATCCAGAAACAAGGCAGGTGTGTGGCGTACCTCTTAATTTAATAATTCAAAAGCACATACATACCACCATACAATGAATAAGCACTGGAAAATGAAATTTGTTTGAATAAAATATCAGTTTCCGAGTTTAACACAAGTGCACCAAGCTGCATTTTGGAAAAAAATTAACAGGGACAAGAGATGTAAAATAAAATTTCATTTTGCTGAAATGTTGAATTTTATTTTACGTGAAATTTCAGCGATCAGGGGCTGTGTATGCAACTCGCAACAATTATCCAAGAATCCGTGGAAAAACTTCAAAATTTGACTCATGATATTTTTTTTTAAAAAAAATTTCATAACAAAAGTTTCTCTGTTTCCATGCACACACAATTTCATTTAATAAAGTTTCTTGAAATGTTGCTAGTCTGTGTAGGGACAGTTTTGAATTCACTTACTCGTTACTTTTCATCTGCCAAAAATTCAAAGTAAAAAAAACATATATGTAGAACGAGAGAATAAACTTTTAACTTCGTCCTCAACATCAAGTCCTAAAAAAGATTAAACCTCAAACTTCTCTCTTTAAGTTCTAACTTGGTGCATTTTACAAAAATGTGAATGCAGAATGTCGCATCCCTAAATTTCAAAGACCTTTTTTTCAAAAGACCCTCCTGACTCTTTTAATGCAGTTATGTACAAATTTTATATGTTTTTGCAGTTGGTTTTGTTGGATTTTGGAGCATCAAGAGGCTACAGTTCAGAATTTTTAGACAAGTACGTGGAGATTATAAAAGCAGCTGCCGATGGGGATAGAGCCGAAGTTTTACGTCTCTCTCAGCAAATGGGATTTTTGACTGGATTCGAATCGAAGGTACAGTCTTTTAAATACTTACACTGGTAAAATAAGAGCAATTTGTTTCAGATTACCAGGAATAAAGGGACGTCCATAGATGGGATAGTTTTCGGGAAATCATATTATTGACAATAAATGCTTTTTCCGCAAAAAAAAATAAATTTTCTGCGATAGCAGAAATTTTATTTTACAATTGACTCATTCAGCAAGGAAAAAGTATTTCAAAGGTTTAGCTTTTTGTGTCATTTGAACTTTGTTCATCGCAAGCGAGCCTTCCTTCGTGGCAACATAATTATTTAAGTCCACATTTCCATTTTGTAATTTGCTTTATGATCTAACTTAACATACGACTTTTACTTATTTCAATAAACTTTCAAGTATATATGTCTAGATTTTTGCAGAATCAGCCTAACTTTATCAGATGTTGCCTAATTTTCTCTGCTTTATTTTTGTAACAAATATCAAAGCAACGCTGAAACTTAAAATTTTGTGAGTTTATTCTTCATGATCTCAGCTAAATTCACAGAACGTTTGAATGCATTAAATAGTTTAGTTCTTGGATGAACAATTAAAACATGTGAGAAAATTCGGCAACATGAAATGTAGTTAGGCCAATTTAAGTATAAACCGTCCAAATATAATGTAAATGTTAGTAAATCCTTTTTTATAATTTTCAATTGTATTTTCTGATCTTTTCAGATAATGGAAGAATCTCACGTGGATGCCGTAATGATCCTCGGTGAGGTTTTTGATAAAGATGCTGGAGAGTTTGATTTTGGTCTCCAACAAACAACTGGAAAAATCCAAAAATTGGTGCCCACCATAATTACTCACAGACTCTGCCCCCCTCCCGAGGAAATTTATTCACTTCATCGTAAACTATCAGGTGAGGAGTTTTTGCCTTCTTAAGAGTACGTTAGAGAATATAAGAAAAAAGATCCGTCCTCTTTGGAGGGAATTTCCAAGGAAAGGTATTTCCAAAGAAGAAAAGTAATTTTACAAGTGAAAATTTTCGATCGGCAATTTTCATGATTTCCGATCATACTTTTACCTCTAAATAAAGATTTCTCAGCTCTTAATGTAATTAAAAACAATGCCACATATGTGGGCGATTTTAAGGTAACTTTCTTTTCTGTTCAGTTTTCTTTATTTTTAGTTATACGAATTAAAAATTTGTATTATTGTTTTTCAGGAGTGTTTCTTCTCTGCGCAAAACTGAAAGTGAAAATGGCCTGCAGACAAATGTTTCTTGATGTCTACAAGTCTTACAAAAAAGGTCTATGATCATCGATTATTTTTGTACCATGAAAAGTACAAATACGTGTCTCCTGTAATTCACCTCATTTGTCCCGGTGACTTTTATGTGCCGCACTTAACAAATTAATTGTAGGGCAAGTGACCTGTCAAGGTCGTACTCAGACTCATCCTTTGAAAGAGGTAAAGTTGAATGTAGAGTAGCCACTTACTATTTAGAAATAATATTCTGTTTTAAGAAAGCCATGAAGGAGGGAAATTTTTAAAACTAAGATTTACTAATTGCAATAGTTGTTAGTGAACTAACCTATTCTCTCGACACATTGGAGGCTTTGTGGAGTTCCTATTAGTACTGGCGAAAATAATATTATGAAGGTTGAAACAGACGCTTCTATTAAAATGTATTCCTCCGCTCGCACAATGAATAGGGGCCCTTCAAAAATTCCTCTCTGGTGGAGTATGTATTTTAATTTTAGGCATTTCAGCTCTCCAGTAAAAGGGCAGAAACTAAAAAAAAAAGTGTTAAATAAAGAGTGTAGGTATTCAAAGTTTACTATTATTTTTAACTATGTTTTAAGCGCTAGAAGTGTCTCAGATCTGAAATAAATAATTTATATTGAAGTTCATGGACTTTTTAGCATAAAAATTCAATATGCGTAAAATGGTTGGAGAAACATTTTCTTGGCTCTAAAAATTAGTGAATTGACCAGCAATTTCCCCAATTGACAGTGATATAGTGCATGGGAATGGGCCCCATTTTCTCAAGAGCTTTACAATGCCTCAAATTGGTGAAGAGAAAAGAGAAGAGAAGTAAAGTTTGGATTTTGGTCCCCCCCCCCCCCCCCCAAAGGAATTCAAGACAGAGAGGTAGGAGAATCCTCTTCTCTTGTTCTGGTTTTTAGTAGATAATGGGCTGGAAAAGTATTTGGTTATCCCTTCTTTGCTTGTCAAATACAGTGAGACCTCAAATTATTTCGGTTTAACGGATTCGGCCTCCGGTCCCGTGAAATCCGATAAATCGAGGTCTTACTGTAATTCTGAAATTCAGGGTATCACAAATATTGAATTTATCTCCTAAATTGATTCAAACTAATGTTTACAACTATCACAACCTTCCAATGAAAGGTTCTTAGTACTAGAAGTGACTCAGGTCTAAAAGTAATCATTTAAATAATCAAGTATCAATGTTCGTTCATCTTAGCATAAAAATTTAACATCCAACAGGAGCGCACCAAGCCGCATAAAGTTAAAAGCGAGAAAAAGAGGTTTGAAGTTACATCCCTCAATTAGACTCAATAATAAAGAAAAAGTTGGACCACGTTAAACAGAAAGGAACCAAGCCACATCAGTTATTGCCAAATTTAATTAGGCAATTTAATTTTTTACATGAAAACGGTTGTGCGGATTTTCGTGCAAATTTCAGTGGATTTTCTCCATAGTACGAAGCAAATTGCTTAGAATCTTTAAAGGCATCCTCACAAACGTTCTTTCGTAAAAAATTAAATTACCTACTTAAATTTGACAACAGCTGATGTGGCTTGGTTCCTTTCTGTTAAACGCGGTCCAGTTAACCCACAATTTTCATGCTCAACATATTGTTTCTTGACCTTAAATTTTTGACAAGAGTAGATAGCATTAAAAACTTCTTCGAACTCATCTTCTATGCAGATGCGACTTGATGTGCAAAAGGCGGTCCAAATGACATGAAATTCATCTTTGTAGGTGTCTCTCTCCTTTATTCAGCTCGAGTTTTAATTAACTGTTTAGTTAAGTTGATGTTTAAGTAAGTTTTAACCCGTATGAGTGGAAGTGGTGGGAAAAGTTCAATAGAAAGCTTCTTCTCTCCATGTCTACCACACTTAATTTGAAATTCCCTGAATGTGTTTACTATGACTGTGATAAAAAAGTTCAACCAATGCACAACACTAATATCATGGTTTATTTATTTCTCCCAGCACCTTTGAAATCATTCTGCCGTGCTAAGGAAGAACGCTGTATGAACCTTCAGACGTTGCCAAATTTCCTTTGATTAAACGTGAATTTCTTGTTCAACTTATGAATATTTTCCTCCAAATTTTTCAGATAATTTTTTTCGCAATTTCACCTAAAGATTCTGAAATTTTCAAGTAAAAATATTCACAAATTTCCTTAAAAATGAGCATCTTATTGACGGAAATTTGGCAACTCTTGAATGTTCATACGGCGTTCTTCCTCAGCACAGTAGCATTGTGAAAGTTCCTCGTTTAGAATAGGGTATCTGTATCGTTGATTTAGTGCTGCCACTTATGTTCGCTCGAAGTCCGAAATCAACAATAATCTAATGGCATAGAATAATGACTACCAGAAAGGCACGGTCGGTCATCTTTACTTCAATTTTTGGAACCTCTTCACCTCTCATTTGGCTTACAGCTTTAATTTTCCCGCCAAAACAGTTCCGCTTTCATCCTGCAGCCCTGGCTTAACCTGCTGTTTCCAATTTAGCTCAGAAACGGTCCCAAGTTCGCTTCTATAAGGTAGTAATGTCGATGGCCTAAGTGCAAAACCACGCACATCCATTGCCATATATCACAATTTCCATCTCAATTTTATCTTTTTCATTGGAAAACAAGCCAACTCTATGGCTTGAAATTTATACAGAATATTCTGCTGACAAAGAAGATAAATCACGCAAGTTTTCGAGAAAATACGGTCACTAGTCTCCAAAAGAAAAAATAAATTTAAGAGAAAGTCTGCAACATCTTAAACGTGTTATGCCACGAGTTACATGGTGTTATATTTTGGCCATCGATATGTGATATTACTCTGATGGACAATTTGATCTTAGAAACCAACAGTTACCTTTCTAGCTGGTCATTATTTCATGCTATTTGTTTGCTAATCTGCATTGACAATCAGACAAAAGAATTCCTACATTCATATTTTTATTTTTTGAAATTTACTTTTTATCAAAATTTTACAAGACAACATAATCAAAACAACATAATTTAAAAAAATCGAAGTTTGAACAAAAAAAGGATTAGGTATTCAATTTACAGAGGTGATACGATCACTTAAACCCAAAACAACAAACAAGCATTGCACCGGTACGAATGTCCTTCGTTACTTTCTAAAGAAACTAACCAACTATATTCTTGAAATCTCAAAGTGTGATTTTTTTACCTGAAGAAGCATTGAAGTTTAAAGGGGGCGAAAATGTCAACCTCACATAAGAAAAAGGCATTACAGTGTTTCGGAGTCTCCTCCGACAATTTCTTTTTTTACGTTGAAACTACTAGATCATTCACTTAAGATCAGTGCTGAAGATACCATTGAAGTATGAAAAATATTCAATTGAAATCCCATCTCTTTACAAGCATTTCTTCCGATGTTAAAAATTAAAAACGTAATGGTAAATTCTGCAACACTCAAACTGAGAGGTGAGAGGTTTCCTTCAATTTTGGATAGTTATCTTGCAGGAAAATCGAAATATAAATGGATATTCTGACTGCTCAAAATTGATGTGCAAGAGGGTATTAAATCCAGGCTGTTGAGAATTAATTTCAAGTTTGATAGATTGTTTCCAACTTTACACACATTAATTTTGACGCAAGTTTTCTAAGAAAAGAAGTACGTACAAAGTCAAACCTTGTGATATACTTCCAGCTCTTGAAACCTAAGTACTTGAAATCACCAGCGCCATTGATTGATCTGCGATTTAAACCTATGGAAAAGGATCGATTATCAGGGATTTCGCTTCACAATGAAAAACTCAATAATCGATTCCTTGCCATAGTTTTAAATGAGAAAAAAACAATTTGTAGTTGTTGATTCACGCCTTGCCACTTTAATAGATATTTTTCATACAATAATTCATGACCAAGTATGAAAGTCTCTTCTCTTGAACAGAGGAATCGGATCTGTTTGCTTGACAGAAATCTATAATCAATGATAAATCCTTAGTTACTTATCTACTTAGACGCTTAGAAAATAGAATACCTTCATCTTACTCTTAGGGTGCTTGATCAATCTGTCTTACAAAAGTTACAATCTCCTTGGCCCACCCATTGCCTCCAATTCAATCTCCAATTGTTTCAGTTCAGAATCTGGGATATACCTTACTTTTTCGTGCTCCGGTAAATGCTCATGAACATGCATTTTAACACCCTCAGGAAGAGCTGCTTCAATAATTTCTAGGAACAGACTTAGATCGTGGCTATACACATCAGATATCTGCAAAATTCAAAGAGAAACATTCATTGAAATTACACACATAAACAAAAGAATATCCTTAAGTATTGTGCATGGAATACCATAAATTTGTGCGCTAACTAAATTTCGATAGGTATTATGTTCTTAATACACCCTTTTAAACAAGTTGAGATTTTAAAATTTGACTGGACTGGCTTGATTTCAGTTCGATTATGACCTGGAAATTTTGGTCCATGCAACAACCCCTGTTGATTTTGCTCGATTTTGGACAAGAAATAAAATTTCGAGATTAGTGTCAAATCCCATGTATATCGAGGCATAAAATCAATAATTGCACATGGTCCAGAGGCTTTTTGTGGCTTCCCAATTCAAGGAACGGGAGTTTTTGCCTAATTTGGCGATTCACTAGCATGCGTCTTATTCACCAGTTGCGCGATCTTACAGAAATCATGAAATTTTACCTGTACGTTTCGTTCATAGATTTTGAGATCATATTCACTATCTGTAATGGCACTTCTCGGCATAAATTTCTTGACTTTTAAATGTTGAGGTGGTAAAGCCCATCTGAAACCGAGAACAGCAAAATCAATTAGTAAAAATACAGTGAGAAACCAACAGTGACTGGTTATTCCGATATTATTTTTAAATATCTTCCAAAGGAAGACCAAATAGAAAGATAAAGTTTAATATATGACACTTCAGTTTCTGAGGTATTAAACGCACATGAATGCTTAACAAAACTGCGCGGTGTAATTGAATCAGTATTTTTTAAGAAAGCATTATTTAAAATCTTTTTTTTTTTTGTGAATTTTTGAACCCTCTGGTTCTCCTTACCATGTTATTCAAGAAAGCAGTGGTAGTCCGCTCCTTGGAACGCAAGTGACAAACACACAGGAATGCAAATATTAGGTAAAAAGAGTATCAAAAATTCAAAAAAAAAAAAAAAAGATTTTAAAAAATTGAACTCCTGCCCTTGTAAAAGTACTGATTCAATTAATAGAGAGCCAAAAAAAGAGAATGAAGGTAATTTGTATCTTTTTGATGGTCCAATTACCTAGACCGGTTTAAGTTGTGTATAAAGATTAATTTACTGAAGAGAACAAGAGAGTTAATTTGAGATTGATTTAGGATGTAACTTAAACCTGCTTATATTTCCTAAATTACTCTTTCCCTTGTGCAAGCAGGTATTAGGTATAAATACATATATGTATAAGATAAATTAATATGCATCAGCCAGAAGGTCATATGGGACAGGTCAAGCTTAAAAAGCATAGCTACTGATAAGAAAATTTGAACAAATAGTTGAGACAAACAGAAATTTACGAAAACTTTTCCAACTACCTAAGCTACAACTTGGATTTTAGATACTTCCCAACGTTTTAATGACAGCCATCCATCGTTAGTCCATTAATTGCTTTAAGTAAGTACGAATAAAATGGCTGTGCATTAGTCGGATGCATCTTTTGATTTTTCTTGAAATGTTTTTTTTTGGGGTTGTTTTAGGCATCCTCAATCTCAGCTCATCCTCATTGGCTACTGATAGTAACTAATAGAGGTTATAAATCATGCAAAGAAACAAGACATTTTAATCTTAAATCAATTTCACAAAATGATGCAACGGAAGGAAAATCCACAGCTGAAGGAGTGAACAAATTTTTTACCCATCTTCGACATCGATTAACATAGCTTCTGCAGTGTGATGAACAAACTTTTGATAATTTTCGAGGACAGGATAGTCATAACCTTTGATTTGAATATTCAATCGATCGTACATCGGGATAGGAGACTCCATAAGCTTCAGGTAATCTGGCTCATAAATCTTGTCCAGCGATACTTTAGATGTGGAAAATGATCTGGACATTAATTTCCCAGTAAAAACCTGAAGAGGTATTTTCGGCAAAAACCTCAACTAGAAAACAGAAAAGGGGGAAAAAGGTGAGACAAGCAAAGATATTTTTAAGAGTTGCAGAGTCAAAAGTAGGATAAGCAGGACTTCTTTGATAAGCAGAGCATCTTTCCTAGGACAATATAGTAAGCAAATACTAATTTGGTCGGTTACAATCATCACTCAGTTGTATGATGAATCAGTAGTATACAGGGTTATTCAAAAGTCACGCACCACTGGTCATGATGGGGGTAGCCATTTGAAATTTTTGAGTAGCAACCCCCCCTCTCCCTGAGGGGCTCAAAAACTGGAAAGTACCTTAAAATGTTTCCCTCTCAATAGGAGGAAACACGCCACAAACCGCAAATCAGTATCTTCATTAAAACTAAAGTTATGGCCAACGGTGCGAGACTTTTGAACAACCCTGTGTAATTAGCTGTGAAATACCACAATATGTCGTCCTCCTGAAGTAAAAAACCTCCATCAAACAACGATGGAATTGAGTCTAATTAAAATCTGTTACAGAATTCAATATTCCTGATATTATACGGTATCAAAATAGCTAGTGATTGATTACCACAAGTACGCATCTTATGTTTTCACATTGTAGATTTGTGTTGATTTCTCATCTTTGAGCGGATGGCACAAATGATGTAAAACCTGTGGCTCGATTATTAAATCCATAACAAGACAGGGTAGAGCCCCAACTTATCTACACAATATAACACATTTCAATGTCTCATCATGTCATGAGCCCTCTAGCACGTATCCAATTGTTGCTCTCATTTAATAGGAATCCCGCAGCCAAGAATGACTATTTTCTTCATGAGAGCAAGACCAATTCTTTGGAAAATTTAGCAAAATTCTCGTCGAGCAGAGCATAGAGTACATAGAGTCGTAATGTAAGCGGGTGAGCTGGCGCCACTTTTAAGCATTTTCCAGGTCCCGAATTCCGAGACTCCTGTGTGACGCCGGGTCACTTTTTCGATACATAGTCGATTGTTTGCGATACACGGGTACCCGGCCATCCGATGTAAACAAAGAAGATAGGAATCACTACGTATTCCACACCGCCATTTTGGATCGAACATGGATCGAAAAAGTGACCCGAACTCGGTGCACACCGGGCTCGGAACTCGTCGAGCAGAACATGGCGCCAGCTCTCCCACTTACATTACAACTCTATGTACTCTATGGCAGAGACATGCAGCATGAGAACACTGAATCTACAACCGTAGGCAACGCTACAACCTCAAACAACATCTGATGGCGCTTGTCCGGTTTCATTTCCACTCATCAAACAATAACCCAACCTTCAAAACAATCAGGTCTTTATTGTGCTCGTAGCACTTTTAATTACTTACAGCCATGATTCTTTCGATGATCTCTAAAGATTTTTCGACAAATCACAGAGAAAAAAGCGACTTGGAGATGGTGCAGGGCGATTGAAGAGTTTCAGCGACACGGATCATCACAGGAGAAAATGCGCGAGAAATGGATGAAATGATGTTGGAGTCCCGATTCCAGAGAATACGCCGAAGAAACTACTGCTACACTAACCGAAAGTTTTAAAGCTTTCCACAAAATCACAAGGTTCCCTTGATTTCTTCTTTTAGTTCTACTTTCTTTTTTCGTCTTTTATCTGATTTTCTCATGAACTGTTTGAGGTTATATTTTGAAATCGCTCGGCTCTCACTTGCTCAGTGTTGCCAGAGTTAGAAGTTATACTTAATTCCACAAAAACGCATCAACCAATCAACTTCCACCTACCTGAAGCGGGAAAATATAAATCGACGGACTCTTGAGGGCCTCCGCGCTGGCCAGAAAAGAAGGCGGCATAAAAAAGAGAGAAACTTAACAAGATTAGAGATGAAGGTAAATTATTCCATGAAAATTTACAATGCTGTTAAATTTGAGAGACATATCGACGGTGCAAGTCGGCAATCACATAACTCGTTTGCGGTGTCTGAAAATCTCCGCAACTATGTTATTTTTTTAGAGGAGAACAGATGGACATGATTCCTTGCAGTTTTTGCAGAATTTTCCTCGCACATAGAAGAAAAATCACGGCAGTTTTAAGGAGTTACCGTTGAGTAGTTTTCCGTTCAAAGAATAAAGTATGACAGGAAGTCTGCGACGTCGCAAATCGAGTTATGTGATTGCCGACTTTCACCGTCGATATGAAACATCCATTTCAGGGGCAGGATATATGCAACCCACACCAACAAACACCAGGACTAAATATAATATCGCGACGCAATTTCCAGTGATTTCAATTAAAATAATTTATAAAATTATTGTAAATTTTTTCAGAGAATCTGTGCGTATCTTTTAAAAAATATCAATTGAAATTGAAGCATTAAATGTGGTTTGCAACGCTGCAGTCGAGGAAAATAAGCTCCCTTTCGCATGGAACCATTGATATTTGAGTTCGTTTACGGCAGGCGTGACATACAACTATTTGACCACGGGTGTAAGCATGTTGCAGCTTCGCCGGATTGAAGGCGCGTCAAACTGCGAGGACGTCTTGACCGCCCTGCCAACTCTGACGGGTGGGACGAACGCTACAATCGCTGCGACACTTAAACGCTGCGTCATTATTTATGACTCCCATCTAATTTTCATCATAAAAAACAAAAATAACCATCCTTATAACTAAGATTTAAAATCAGGAACCGTGGTTATTTTTCGGTAAAAAGAAAAAAAGGAAAATACGACTAAATATAATATCGCGACTAAATTTCCCGTGACTTCAATTAAAATCGTTCATAATATTATTGTATATTTCTCAGGGATTCTGTGCGTATCTTTAAATAAATATTGATTGAAATTGAAGCATTAACTGTGGTGTGCAACGTTGCAATCGAGGGAAATAAGCTCCTTTTCGCGTGGAACCATCGATATTGGAGTTCCTTTACGGCAGGCGTGACATACAACTAATTGACCACGAGTGTAAGCATGTTGCAGCTTCGCCGGATTGAAGGAGCGTCAAACTGCGAGGATGTCTTGACCGCCCTGCCAACTCTGACGGGTGCGACGAACGCTGAAATCGCTGCGATACCTAGACGATATGTGATTATTTATGACTCCCATCTAATTTTCACCATCAAAAACAAAAATAACTATCCTAATAACTAAGATTTAGAATCAGGGACCATGGTTCTTTTTTCGGTAAAAAAAGAAAAGAAAAATAGCTCAAAGAACACAAAAAATCCATCTGGTATGGGCTGATAATCCGCAAGTTGAGATATATTTTTCATATTTAGTGAAGTTCATGAAACATTTCACGTAAAATTTCACGATTTTATCACACGGACGGGGCTGGGAGGACAAGGCACATAAATGCGCAGTTTTTGCTATTTTGAGAAATACATGCGCATACATGCAATTCAAAATTACGTGGCGCCTTAAGGCAGAAAGAAAGTTTGAACTCACATTCTGATGCTTAATAATTGGATGTTACTGATAAAATTTTCACAAAATAAATTTTAGATATAACCACAGACTAAAAACTGGACTTATGAACTTATACTTCTCCAAACCCCTCTAATACATTTCTCTCTAATTTCAGCATAAAATACTGATGATGAAACTTTTAAACAATAGATCTCAGTTACTGATGAACTTGAAATACTTCAGCTGGTCTGGTAGAACAGTTGCACAAACTGTGTACCAAGTAAATTGTATTTTAAAAAATTGGAGGATAAGCCACCCTTTCAATGTAGTTTATGAATTTTGGATTTTTGCAGTTAGTCCATGGGAAGGTAATTCAGAGCCGGCTCTGTGGCTGCAAGTTCTTCCTAATTTAAGCAAAAAATTACATGTTATTTGGAGTCCTGGTAGCGATGTCTATTCAAGTTAGCCTTTAGAAAACAAAAAAATTGTTAACATGCATGAGTTAGGAAAACTCTGCTTTCTTCTTGTTTCAGTAATATCTACGTGAAATACATGATAAAAAAAGTTTTATGAAGAAAATTGGCATCAAAATTTTTAAAATTCTGAAAGCCACTCAAATTGATGCTGAAAACAATATTAACTGCAGAGAATGCAAGAATCATTAGTTGTATTTTGTTCGGAGGCAGCACTCGCAACATGTTGGGAAAACAAGCAACAATCGCATTTTGTTCGAAGTTGTTTTGTGTTGTAGGGGGCGGGGCTAATTTTTGTGCTCAAAATTTGGGAGCCCCTACACTCTACAGCAACATTGTTGTACAACAACTGCAATGTGCGCAGAGACGAGTCGTTTTTATGTTGTTGCCCAAGACAACGATGCTTTCTAACCTAAAATTGGAATTTGCTTCCTCATCGGTTGTTCAGAATCAAACAAAAGAAACCAAAAAAAAAAAAAAAAAAACAGAAACAATTAGTTCTTTCGAACAAAATACGACTATTTTTGATATTCATGGAAATAGTGACATTAAAACTTGTAAAAGGTGGCATTTTTTTAATTCAAATTAGAATGAGAAGGGTTTTCTGACTTGGATATTTGAACAGTTTTATTATGAAGTTTTCTCTGTGAAATTTAGAAGTTCCTTGAGCCTTGTCTCCACGGGACGTTTTCATGGGATTTGTAGGAATATTAGCAATCAATTCTACTAAAAATTTACACAAATTTGAGTGGCGATTCCCTTTTTTAAGAAACAGATTTCTTTATACTAGAATATATCTACCATTTATGTCAGGTTTCTGGTTTTAAAGCAAAAGAAGAACAAAGTATGATACTTTTGGCCGATGTCATATTTATTACGTAAAACTTAAAAACATAACATTTCTAAAAGTAATATACAAACTAAAATACATGTTGATTTCATTTGTCGATAAGTATGTACAAAAATATTTTTTATTCACAATAAAAAAGTAAAAAATAAAAATAAAAAAGAAATAAGCTTACAACAACTAAACAAGAAGAAAATATAAAATTTACAGAAACAATTACTTAATCAACTAACCCCAAGACGCAAGAGTGAAGGACGAAATGAAGAGGATCCGCATAAATTGAGTTAAAGCTCTCCTCGACAATGTTCCGTGAAAAAATACTAAAAATCAATTCTTCCAACTTGGGCTTAATCAATTACAATTCGATCCTAAGAAAGATAGAGAAGGAAGGAAGGAAGAAAGAAATAATCATAGTTCATTGCACTTAACAGATTAAAAGGCTGAAATTACACAGATTTGAACACAGGCTCCGAGTCCAAGCATGTGAAGCTTTTTCGATTAAAGATATGACGCTATAATGGTCACTAAAACAATTGAGACATTTGAAAAACAATAACTTAATCATGAGAGTTATGATGCTCTGCCTTGGAATAGATCTTTAACTTATTTGAGCCTGCTTGACGCCCCCTTAAGGCCGTTCATTGAAGTCCAGCATGATTGAGAAACAGGAGACGTATACAGTATGTACATCTGATCCTCTTACTATAAGGAGAAGCAACTCAAAAAATTGTTCCTACACATTAGTAAGGAGACAAATTTTGATAGGATGGACTGATGCTAATTCCACTATCGAACTGGAGAAGAAAGACCTAATTTCATTCAACTTTTATCATTTGACTTTAAGAGATTATCGTAAAATGGTCGTACTGTTGATAATTCACAAAAAGATGCTGACAAATTCATCCTTTCCTTGAAAAATGATTAATACGAAAAAACTTCAAGACACAAACGATATTCATTACCAGTCAAGCGGCGCAACTAAATTAGACAGAATAATTTTCTAATTGGGCCATTGGAAAAAGTATCTGACAGCTCTAAGCTAAACTGTTCAAACTGAGTTGAGAATTTGCTACAGCTCTTCATTATGTTTCATTAAGAGTTTACATGCATTTTCTAAACAATACGGAGGGTAAGAATGGAAATAATGCAATATCATTTACAGCGTCGAAAAAAGTAGCTTGAAGTAATCCGGAACAACCTTAAACATCAAGGAGGTGAGCTAATATGCCACAAGTCTACTCATATTTTCTAATTTACACAACTTTCTCTCGTAAATGGGGATTTGATACACTTTTCCCAATAATTTGAGGGCAAAAATTTTGAAAAACCTTCCTTCCACTTACAAAAAAAAAATAAATAAATAAATAAAAAATAATAAAAAAAAAATAATAAACGAAGAAAATAAAAATAAAAAAATAAAAGAAAGTAAATACAAAAATAAAAGGAACAAGGAACAGACAACTTTAAAAAAAGAAAAAATTTCCTTAGTAGATATCCAGCTATGGCATCAGCAGACTTAAGTAAAAATTACCTTTTTCCGTAAAGGTTGATGCAGTTTGAAAACATTCTTTTTGATATGTATGTTTATCGTATTTAATGACTAATATAGTGTTAAAGCTTAAATTCTGACAAAAGAGACTACAGAGATGCTAAAAGGTATATTTAGGTACACAAGGAATGATGCATTTTAGAGTTTAACACATTAACACGATACGTAAAAAAAAATTGATATGTTTGAGACTGAAACGTTTTTGTGAAATATCATTTAAATACATAGGTAAACGAGACAGCAGCAAAAAATTTGAAATAAATGAAAATGGAAGAATAAAATTATGCAGTCTATCTGCCCCAGATGTGTGCGATAGCTAGTTGAATAAAATACGTATGAAAATCCTTATAAAAAATGTTTTAGCTCCCAGTCATCATAATCTACTTAGAACAAAAAATATGGAATTTACTAGTGTATGTTCCTTACTTGATAAACTGGTTTTTTTTTTCTTTTAAGATCATTTATTTGTGCTTTTCTCTTTAGTGACTACAGAATTAGATTCAAAGGAATGCGGAGTCTGGTGTGCCACTAATCAGTACAGCTAAGATACAAAAAGTTCAAAAACTACCTTCATAAGTCAATGTAAAGGGGTGGGCTAGGGACATTTCTGAATAGCACCTTGTTCCATCTACTTCACTAAAACCTAGCTCTGATCTCACTGGACAGAATAATTCGCCCAACTATCCTCTATCAGCTTATTTCCTCCCGTAATAAAGCTAACGGTACTCAAGAGGAAGACCTCCATGATTCATATTGCAGTCTCCTACTTAGTTTCATTGTTTTGGAATCACGACCACGGCAAAATTTTAATAAGGAAATGCTTCAATAGATTCACGCATAAGGCCTGCGATTCTTTCTTCAAAACAGGTATCACATTGAAAAAATTATTTTCTGAAAAACTGGAGCAGACAATGTAAAGCTATGAAGTAGTTTGATCCAAGCGGATTAATTAAGTCGAAAAACCTCTTTAGCTCCTCATAACCTTCAGGCAATGTAAATTCGATTTCTCTCATTCGAGGGTCATGAAGAGACACGACACATTTTTCGTTTTCTTACCATAAATTCATGACTATCCTTCATCCAGTAAATTATGAGATATATTAACTGGGGTTACCAATGGAGGCCTTCATGTCATGACAGCTGATTAAGTATTTTATCAAAGTAAACTTATTTGATACAGTTTGGTTCTTCTATTCACTAAATGCAACTTGACGATCTCATGGAGCTCTTAAGGTTGATGAGCCTTTGATAGAAACCTTGGGCATTCATATGAAAACATGCAAGTCATTAGGTAATTCAAACGGACTCTTAACGATGCCAACCGTTTGGCAATGGATGATAGGCAATTGGGATCCCAAGTTCACTGCAACATTGTACTTATTTTCTTGAGGGTATCTTGATAATTTCTTTAAATATATAAAAAAAGGGGAGAAAAAACAGTATGGGCTCAATCCCAAAACCCTCGAATGATTGAAATAGCATCATAACACTTTGTACGTACCTTTTCTATAAAATTACAATAACGCGCTTCTGATGACAATGATGGCTACGTAAATACAACAAACTGCAGTCTAACTACTCTCTAACATTTAAAGAGGCTTGGATAATAACTTACTGTATTACTTGTAAAGATATTCCTTATTTCTAAGGCTTCAATGACACAAAAGACACGTAGTAACAAATACAGTAAAATATAATACGAAAATAGAAATTCAACAAATTCAAATGTAGCTTTTAAAATTAATAAAGCTTGAGGTTATCTTTTTTCTTTTCAATTCTTTCCGTCATGAACTTCAAATATGTCTATAGTGTAATTCTTTGATTTTATTGCTTCATTTTGCGGTGAGCTTACACAGCTCGAATTGCTTGATCACAATCGAGCTCAAGGTTACCCTTAAATTTGCAAGCAGAAAGAATAGTTCACACTCAAAGTTGTTTTTTTACTCAATTTTTTAGTGTGTAATAGAGCATTGTGAACAATTTCAAAACCTGATCATTCAATCAATTTATTCCCAGCAGACATTTAGGCGAAAATGCCGTTGGTTATTTACTTCAACAAATTTGATAAAAATAAAATTGTTTCATTTATATACAATCAAACAAATATAACCTTTCTTAGAAAAAAGTACTCAAAATTAAATATGTTAGAGCAAAAATTTCATTTTTAAGTATCGAATTATTAGAGAAAAGAATAATGCAAGAGAACAAATGCGTTCAGAACAGAAAAAGCGATAAGTGGCTAGGAAAAATGTAGGAGGTGATTTATAAGCAAACTATTACTTCTGAAAAATTTGAGATAATAATTCTTAGAAATAGTCTGTTTTATTCTATTCTTGCAGAATTGATGAACGATCATCCATTCTGCTCTAAAGGGAGAGACAAAGTTAATCCTTCTATTATTCTAATTATTATAGCTTTTTCCGTACATACGAGGAATGATTACCATTGGGTTATAGACGTTTTATCCTCTTCTTGACCTTGCTGCAACTGTTCATTTAAAAGTAGAACAGAACAAAAAAATTCTACCAAAAATGATTTATGACAGCTTTTGGGGGATTTGATATACCGAATCAAGAATTCTGATCCGTGATAGCTAATATGGCTCATTAAAAATATTTCTTACAATGCGAGCTTTAAGCACTTGGGAAACATCTAAGTACGTACAAATGAGGGCTACAAAAGCACATAATTTAGGAACCTTATTTAAATTTTAAGTACAACAAAGTTCAGGGATGCAACTGTATCCGTACCATTAGCACTTAACACTCGTTTTACCTTAACCAAAAGAGAGAGCTAGCGATCAAAATGCAAATGCTGTGACTGATTTAACTTCCTAGGTTAATGCGAGTTCCAAGAATGCTTGTTTCAGCAACTAGACGTTTGCAGAGTGATTTGAAACAGGAATATCTAATGACTACTGCCTGGCTAATAAATTGTTGTTCCCCAGACAAAGGAATATCTCCGTTTCAAAGTTGCAGAATTCACTTTCACTATCCTTTCCCTCACACAAAAATGACAGAACAGTGGCTGCCCGAAATTTTGCTTTCTTAAATGAACCTGTGAAATTTTCGGTAAAAATTGTTGAATAGTTTCTGAGTATAGGAAATTTGGCAACGTTGAAATGGAGTTATGTTCTTTTGTCAGGTAAGGAACAGTACAAAGCATATTGTTGTTGTGTGGTTTTTAACTTTAGAAAGAACAAGTGAATATCAAATATTTTTTTGATTACAACATAAACTGATAGGATTTGAGTTCTTTAGCTGATGATTACGGGTAAGGTTAAAAAAAGCTTTGTGCTCATTTTCTAGGAAATGATGGAGAATTTGCAGGTGTCCAAAATTTTATGAATTTCATGTTTAAGTGGGAGCTACTAGGGGAACTGAGCAAAAGGATATACTTGGTTTCTAAACTGAACAATTATTGAAGGAAATACGAAGAAATGATCTAATCTGCGGAGATGCATGTGTTTAAATGGGCAGTGCTGCCTAATGACGTCACAAGCACTCACAAAACGGTAAATATTCTAATTTTTAAATCTGTTCCTCTACAATTTTCTAGGTCAGAAGACAATTATAAAATATACCTCAGATGAGGCAATAAAAATTATTTGTGCAAATTCTCCATTTTTGAACCATGCTTATCAGGACATTCAAAAAATATTTCATGAGAGGAGCGTAAAACTTAATGAGAAAGTATTACATAGTAAAAACTGACGTTTTTATTCAGTTTTATGAAATGTTTTGAAAGCTAAAAACCTTTAACGTCACAGATTAATTCTAATAGAGAGCGATAAGAGTAGCGTATGATGATTGAATGAGCGCAAGCAAGCGCTCACAAAAAGAAGCCAAGTATGCAACGATGGAACCAAGACCTGAGACAAAATGGGAATTTAGCACTTTAAGATGTTTCTATGAACTTTCAGTTCTTCCGATTAGATTCTTAACCTGAAGGAACAATAATTACTTTGCTATTGACAATTTTTTTAAACTAACTGATGAAAATGTGAGTCTCCACACTTTCCTCCAGAAAATATAAGTTCACGTTAATCAATAATGTAAAATCACAATGTTTTGCAATTAATAAATACACTCTTCTGTCTGGTCATGCTACCATTGCAATAGCAATGAGTCAAGATTCAGGCGGAGTTTACCAGAGACGAACAAAGTCACATTTGAAAAATAAAAGTTAAGAGTGATATTGATCTGGACTAGTAAATTGCTTTTACTTGCAAAAATCTTACAACAAAGCCAAAAGGGATTCCAGTCATTTATTATGAAGGAAAACTCTAGACTCCTGTTTCTTCACTTTTCTACATGCGATTTAGTTCCTTCCTGTTCAACTAAGTTTATTAATTAGGAAAACAAAAGAAGGGGAGAGAACCATTTTGATAGGAAATGCTAACTCTCTCTTTGTGAAAGAGCTTTGACGTCATCACCCAGACACAAAAAAGCAGTCTGTTAAAATGTCAAACATACCTATTGGAAAATATTTAAGGAAAAAAAATGTCCCCGATTAGTACGATTTCTAATTCACATCAAACCTATCTAGTTGCTGGCAAAATACTAAGAAATGAAAATAATAATTTAGGATAAAACTTTTCCTAGTTTTGTACCTAATTTCTAGAATCATCATATTGTTCTCACCACCGAGGATCCAAGATGATACATCCAGTGCTAAGAATAAAAGGAATTGCAAAAATGCATATCTCGGTAAGGGTACTTTAAAATCTTTGCTTCTGTTTTTTTTTAAAAAGAAGACCGCACTAACATCACGACCTGAAATTTTTAAAGAATATTTTTCACATTGAGAAGCAAGATCACCAAAGTATTCAAGAAAAATTATAATATTTTCCCATGTAGAAAATAAAGTATGATGGGAGGTCTTCAACGCCAAAAACGGAGATACGCATTTCTGCAGCTTCACCATCAATTCGCTGTAGTAAAAGTAAAAATCAAGGTTGCCACATGGTAAGGGGGCGATTGTATGTATGGGCTAGAGCCACAAGATTTTTGAGGATAAAACTTCAAAAATAATGTTATGGGTAAGACAATTGCAGGTAGAGCCACCAGTCTTTCTTATTATTTAATATTATTTTCAACTAAAGCTCCAACTCTAATCATTCTGGTATGGATTATACGACATCTAATTGAAATCATATTAGCAGTAAAGCAAAAATAAGAATAATAATCGAGCAATACAAACAAATCTATTCAAAACATGATCACAGACAGAACGTTTAAAAACAATTTTAAACACAATGATTTACAAGGAAAAAACCTAAGCCGCAACAGCAAAAATCGTACCAGGGTATTCTAGAAAAACTCAGAACGAAGCGACCCAAGGTGTCTGATTTTGAGAAATGAATCTATGACATTGGAGCAATTTTCTGGCCAAAATGACAAATTCCGAGTGACGGGCTACCAAAATATGCATTGTAAGTAGAAGCAATATCTACGATCTATTTTCAAAGATGCCTCACATTTTCAACTTTCTTTTTATCGTTGCCATTTTCTTAAATCGTTGTCCTAATATGAAAATCAAGTCCAGAAAATAAAAAATACACAAGTCAAAACGCTTCAGAAGAGCGAGTTCTGTGATACTAGTCTCACCACATATCATCATCATCTCCCGCTTACAGAAACATATCTTATCGGTGCTGTTTCAGGATTTTATAAATTTGTGTGATTTTTATACAAGTGATTAAAAATTCACAAGCTTAAAAAAATGGTGAATTCATTCTAGTGCAAACGTAATGACTGAAAGACAATAGGATAAAAAATCCTGGCATTTTTGAAAATGCTTTTTAAAAAAAAAAATGATTGAGTTTTTTTAGGAGTTACATGAACAGGACAAAAAGCGGTTAGCTGTAAAACAAGGCATCTTTTTATTTTATTTTTTTTTTCATCCAGAATAACCGACTCTTATTTCCATTAAGTGCTACAGCCAAGAAAAAATTGTGATGATTGACTGTTTTTCATCTTCTAAATTTACAACCTTGCGTCGATACAATATTTCAGATCCATGTTCTAACTTTTTGATTTGCTACTTCATTAACCCAAAGCCACACCTAAATTTAGACAATAATTAGAAGTGACCTGGTAAGTAATGTTACCTTTCAACAAATTAAAGTTTTCAAAAGTTCTCTCTCAGACTATTTGCTGGGCCCGAATGTTGCAAAACAATGTCATTAACCTAAAACATCTTTCTAAAATACGATATTTTATTGTAAGTTACAATATTTTTTAAAGTATGGTGTTGAAAATACTTGCTACTAATTTAATTAACATAAAGCATTAGAATTGAGCAAGACCTCTCGCTGAGCCACACATAGTGGAAGCGTCAGATCAATTTGCGACATTGATTTCTAATCGCTGGAAAAGCTGAAACGGGTAGGAAAGGAGTAAACTTGAGGGCAAAATTTTAGAGAAATGATGAAGATGTTAAAAGGGGACTCGACAGAGAAGTCGATCGTAGTAATGGCTGAATCAAGCATGATTGTTAAAATAAATGCATTTTGTTTTTGATTTTAGTCAAGGAATCAAATAAAACTACTTCAAAAACTTGAAAGACCTCCAATCATGCCAAAGAAAAAAGAAAAGAAAAAAAAACTGTGTTCAGACATACTACAACGCCCGTCAAAATAATTTATATTCATCAACATTTGATAAAACTTCGAACTTGCAAAAACGAATTAGAAATATAACATAATTTGTATGATATATACAAACAGAATGAACTAAACAAAGTCCCGATGACGAATGCATGAGGAAATAAGTACCTTTAAGTTGAATATCGTATTAAGTACACGGTTGATAACAGCACAAATTCAAGCTAAAAGGAGACCGATCTACAGATGCGCTTCGAACACCTTTATAGAACTAATGTTGGATGTCGGACTACTCGTTATGAATGGATTTGTGTTTTGTCTGGGGAGGGGTCGAGGCAACATTGGGCTGCTAGATACGAATGGATTTGTGCTTTTCACAGGGACAGGATGCTGTGACGTCATATTTAGCGATACGTCAGTCGAAGGCCGCTCGATTTTTGGAGCTTCTGAAAAAGAAAATTATCACGTAATGAAGAAAACTATCTCCAAAGGTACAGAGTCAAAAATCAACATAAGGAGTGAATGGAATAAAAGGATAACACATACACTAATAATAAATTCAGCGCCAATTAAATTTATAAATTATTTGAAAAATTTCCTACAGCCTTGAGCAATCAGCTTTTAAAACTGAACTATTTATGTGCTAACATAGAGAAAAGCAGGGCTGAAAAGTGAATTTCTCGGCATTTGTACACATGCCATTAAAATGTTGCAAAGTCCTACTGGTAATCAAGGAGATCTTTTGTTTCCTCACAAACGGACAGACGAATAATATAATAACCTTCAATTAAAAGGAGAGTTTGCTCTGCAAACTTCTGATTTCAAGTTTTACTTAGCAGGCACAAAACAGATTAGAAACGATGCATTTCCAAGTCTGTGATTTTTCCTCCCTCTAGAGATTTGGAGCCTCACTTGCTAGAGAAGAAAAATATGGGAATGATGAGAAAAGGCGAACCTGGTAACACGGACGTAATTGCAGGATTTGATACTGTTTCCATCACAGGAGGGTTGGAGAAAATGTCATCTAGTAAAGCAGTCGAAGAATTTTTCTGCAAAAAAATGAAAAAAGGAAAAAGGTGAGTCATAAAAAAATTAAGATGGAGAATGTTTCCTTATTACCACTGTCAACAACATTGACTTTGAATGACATAACAGAGTGTTAACAGAAAAGAAAAATGTAGGGGGGAAAATATTGAGGCGACTTATTTTGGTACGAGGTCATGAGCTGCAACAGTCATCTAAAATATTGACTAAACGTGTGATTAAAATAAAACCGTATTTTCTTCTTGATCTCTTCAACATGCCAACCTTGTTCAAACTGTACAAAATTTCTGACTATATAAGTGCAATAAAACTTTAAGATCAGATTATGAAGTTCAGTGAATTTGTCTACGTTGGGAATTAATATGCTTTTTCCCAAGAACAACCGTTCTTTGGGATTATGGTGCTGATATCAATTATTGATAAACTTCAATGCAAACATGGTTAAAAATTTTAAGTCCAACCGATTTGGTCTCTCTCAGATACCAAGTTGAGTCACAAATGAGTGTATTTTCTCCAATTATGAAAGAATATAGGATGATACATACATGATATAGGAGGATAGAAACAGCTTGAAAAAAAAATAATAATAAGTAATGAAATAAATAATACCTGATTGTTGTTGTTCAGAGAGAGATCATCTTTGTTTGTCAACAGGGATAAACCAAAACTTAGCTGCTGACACATTGCACTAACAGAATCACTTTGAGGTGAAGATTCGGGAATAGGACTCACTGTTAACATAGAAACGCAAGAGAGTTTTTAAATGAGATCATTTTTTAATTCAAATGTAAATTAAAATTAAATTAAAAATGAATGAACTGAATTTCAAATTTTATCTTTTTACTTTTAACAAATCATAGATAGACATTACAAGTCACAGCTTTTAAGGCTTCCATACATACAGGTAAGTCATCAGAAATCTTGTTTTGAAACGTTTCTTTCTTTGAAATCGTTTCAGTCCCTTGATTTTTTACGTACAAAATAAAGTTTTGTCAGAGTTTTTTGCAAATTTTTCTTCTACCTGAGCAGCTTTCCCTCTGCGACAAAAGCCATGAATTTGATTTGATCACAGTTTTTCCACATTGCAACTTGTGGCAGGGTTGAAGGAATTTTTGACTGAAATGAAAGGACCCTACAACAAAACGGCCAAATCGGCCTAAACACGGAATCGTACGACTTTCTCAGGGATGATAGAGGGTCTTCCCGGACACTCAAAACTGGTCATATTTTTTGCCTAACCCCCAGGGAAAAGGGGGAGGAGGGGGTCAAAGTCAAAACCTTTAAATTAGCATAACTTCTCAACGGTTTGTTGTAGAAAGATGATCTTGGTGTCAAAATTTCCAGAAAAATGAGAGCTTTCAAAATATATGTATGAAATTAATTAAATTTTAAAATTTGACCCACTTTTGGGGCATTTTACAAGGTCCCCCTTCCGTAAATTTTCGTTTTTTGAGATTTTCGGTTGTTCGGTTCGCACGGATTAAGACAAAAACAATTTCAAATGAAAGTAGAGCGTTTAAGCTTTAAAACAAGCCCAAGATGCTCGTGGGGAAACGATTAGAAGCGGAGTTATGAGTCTTCAAAGTTGACGCGGCGCGCGGGAACCTTGTATGTTCCGAGTCTCAAGGTCACCTGCGCGCCCCGGATTGCCTGCAGGTTGCAAGTTTTTGTGTTTTTATGCTTCTGTAGGTCATTTTTAATGTAAATCATTCAATGAAGATAGAATAATCAGAATTTTTTTAATTTTACACAACGGGCCTCGGGCGAGGTACACCTCATTAACGTCAAAAAATTTTAACTGCGTTTCAAGTAGCCCCCTCAAGAATAACTAAGACTTGTTTTGAAGCTCAAAGCTCGTCTGCTTCTACGAGAAACTATTTGGCTTTACCATGTGAGTTCCGTCAAGCGCTGTAGCTTATAGCTCAATTAAAAAAATTTAAAATTAGGGGTACCCCAAAATTTGGCATCAATGGGTTATAATTTCTAAATGGTTCAGTTCTGTATGGAGCATATGTATATTTGAACCGAGGGTCCATGGTTTCCTCTAAATTATAAGAGCAGAATCGTCATCGTCAGCAAATGTTTAATGAGGTATAATAGACATAATGGTTGATACTCTAAGCCCCCTCTCGCTCCTCCCGTAGAATTAAAAAATTTCGATTATTCTATCTTCATTGAATGATTTACATTAAAAATGACCTACAGAAGCATAAAAACACAAAAACTTGCAACCTGCAGGCAATCCGGGGCGCGCAGGTGACCTTGAGACTCGGAACATACAAGGTTCCCGCGCGCCGCGTCAACTTTGAAGACTCATAACTCCGCTTCCAATCGTTTCCCCAAAATCATCTTGGGCTTGTTTTAAAGCTTAAACGCTCTACTTTCATTTGAAATTGTTTTTGTCTTAATCCGTGCGAACCGAACAACCGAAAATCTCAAAAAACGAAAATTTACGGAAGGGGGACCTTGTAAAATGCCCCAAAAGTGGGTCAAATTTTAAAATTTAATTAATTTCATACATATATGCTGAAAGCTCTCATTTTTCTGGAAATTTTGACACCAAGATCATCTTTCTACGACAAACTGTTGAGAAGTTATGCTAATTTAAAGGTTTTGACTTTGACCCCCTCCTCCCCCTTTTCCCTGGGGGTTAGGCAAAAAATATGACCAGTTTTGAGTGTCTGGGAAGACCCTCTATCATTCCTGAGAAAATCGTGCGATTCCGTGTTTAGGCCGATTTGGCCGTTTTGTTGTAGGGTCCTTTCATCTTAAATTTACTTAGACTTAGAGATAGTTCACTGAATAAACTTTCACGAGAATGTTGCCAGTAAAAATGTATTTCCAAAATCCACATCAAAAATTTCGAGGTAAGGTTACAATGATCATTTCAGTCCAAATAGGGATTTGCTTGAGTTTTGCTTCTGAACCTGTGCTTCCTTTCAGCATAGGCAAAAGGAAAACTACCTAGGTTCCTCATGCAGCTTCAGGTGCTCTTCAACATCATTGCAAAAAAAATTAAGGGACACCATAGTTTCAACGTAAACTAACATGCATGATCCGTTGGAAAACACAACAGGGAAAAATAACTGATCACACTTACCAGGGGTTTTTAAATGAATTAATGGTGCAGGTGTTTTCGGTTCGTTCAAATTTTGTAAATTCTTAGTGCGCTCTATGTTGGAAGGTAGATCCGTTATCCTGAGAGACAACTGTCTTTTGAAAGGAGAGGCTTGATTCAATCGAGAAAATCCTCTGAATGAACCCTGTCGTTGTAGCATGGAAGGTGTGGCGTGCGGTCGCTCAATTGCATGAGGATTATGCTGCGCTGAGGTTGGAGTTACCGGCGCAACCGGCGGATTTATGATTCCCACAGGAGTTGTGGTAACAGGTTTGGAAGTGGGAATGATTTCTGAAACTGTGATCAATAAAATGCATTAAGCTAGTTTCAAAATTTAAGATATTGATGGGTTATGTTCAATGTTCATTTGAACGCTGACCTATAGGTGGCCCTGGAATACACAAACTTATGCTCCAACTTTAATATTAACTTCATTGTTGAACTGCTGATTATTATATTAGTGAGGTTTATATCTCCATCTTCTTGTTGAACAACACAATTCTGTACACTTCCCAGTTGGACAATGCGAAAATTAGCTCGTTTTTTTTCAAACTGAATAAGTCGCGAGGGACTTTTTTCAGACACGTGGTCACTCCTATCTACAGACTTTGAAAGAGTGATTATGATATCTTTATTGATCTTGCAAAGGACCCTGTGTAGAAATCCATGAGATTCGACACTACCCAAGTTTTGTCTCAAGTTTTGATGTGGTGTTCTTCTTGACCTCTTCAGAACGACAAACTTTTAAAAACTTCTAAAACAAATATTGAGAAGAGCAGTGGAGTTAAGCATTTTGGGACTTTCTGCAATCTGCACCTCTATGATTTCCCATTAAGGACCTTTTCATGTAATGCATTTGTTTCCAGGAAAGTGTCTGAACAACTGACGATTGAACTCGCAAAATCACACTTTTCAGCTGTTGAGCAGCTTTGACAGACCAAACACAACAGAGATCAGAAGTAAGAGGTGCGTCCACAAGTTTGCAAGGTACACTCTACTACATGTATGGACAAATGGAATTTTAGAAAGTCGTCGAAACGCATAGATTTGACAGCGTCCAATGGTGCGACTGCGACGCCATGTTGAAAACTTGTTCACTTTCTGCTCTGAGAGTGGGTCTCATCAATTTCATGTTATTTTTTTGTGTTCGTAGTTGAGTTTTTCGTTATTTTCAGTTTCATCAACTTTTTAAATTCATTTAATAGCTTATTGAAGCAACTAGATCTGCCAAAATCTCATTTTGAATTGCGCGGCAAAGACAGTACGACTTGCGACGTCACTCGATGGCTTATATTCTCAACGCTGCCACTTCGGCACCCCGTTTGTCCATACCTGTAGTGGAATGTACCTTGACAAGTTTGATTGTATTTAATATTTTATTGCAGCTAATAAAAAAGGGAAAAATTTAAAGATGACATGATGTAAGATACCTTGTTTGTTGCTCTCTTTCAGGATGTTCTTTTCAAATGGAATATTGTTGGAGTTGATTTGATCGGATAAATTGGTGATATTAGGGGGATCAGGTAACCGATCTGTGATGGAGGCTTGTCGGAAACTGCCTTGTCGAGTGAATGTTGAGTTTGTAGTATCAAAGTTCATGGTGACACCACATTCTTTGTCTCTACGTTGCTTCTTCTCTAAACAAACGGCAAATGCACAGCCTACAGCATGACTTAGTCTTTCACCCTGAGAAGAGAATAAAATAAAAAGTAAGTAACACAAATTGGTTGAATCATGTGAATTTTGAGACTTCGGTTTTGTTGCAAATTTTTTTAACTGACAACTCTTCAACATTATGCAATCAGGAGATGACATTTTTTTTAAAAAAAAAAAGAAGGCACACTAAAGCCATCACAAATCATCAGATTTTTTAACAATGACAAGATTGCTCAAGCCTGGGGCGAAGAATTAACATTTTTGCGTGCATCCCCGATGCACACCTCATGTAGCAGGGAAAGTCACCAACTTACTTAGGTACTTCATAGAATTTTCTTAAACAAAGCAAGTAAAAGGTAATTGCAAAAGATGCAAATAATGTCGCCTGATTCTTAACTTGAATAGTCACTCCAAAAAATTGTATCCATCAAACGAAATATACTTTTTGAATAAAATCTAGGATCATCAAAAAAACAGGGCTGGCTCATTATTCAATGTTTTTCTATTGGATATCATGGTGGTGGTCACTCCTCGATCAAGACATCAAATTGACCAAAAGCAATCCCTTCTCTTGGTAGTATGCAGAGGATTTCATGTCTATCCAAGAAAAAACCAGTAAGTAATTTCATTTTGATGTCCAGGGTTTTCCAAAAAATTAACATGACAGAGGTTTGAGATACTTCAATAGTATTTTAAAAGTTTCACGGTAAATTGTATTTTTTGGCTTCAAATAGGAAGAAATGAGTGGAGATTTGCAAAGAGAAAGGCAGGTAGAAGTAACAACAGCTAAGTCTCACCGATTCTCGCAGGGCAAGAAATCCATGGCACATCCACCTCCTAGTTGTTCCATCTCTACAGATGTAGGAAAATCCCTTCTCATGATTCCGATCAGGGGCACAAAATGAAACTTTTTCTATTGTTTGGTCGACCATCAAACCCTAAAACATTAAATGAAAAAAATCAATTGTAAATATAAGTAAGTGCTTTTCAAAAAAGGTATCCATGTGTTCTTGACATTAAAATAAAACGGCTTAAATGCAGAGAAATCATTGAGTATATCATCATACAGTGGGAGTAAAGACTTGAAGAAAACAAATTCAATGACTTTTCCAATTCCTCTTGACCGAAATAACGAAACATTTTTAATATGTTCAACTACTATCTGCTGAAAAGCATAAAAAATTGAGCAGTTCCTCCCATTAATTTAAGGTTCATCTTTCAATTCTACACAACCTTTACAAACTTAAAGTTTTACAACAGTCTTGAAACTCGAGAAAAAATTGAGAGAAATTCACCATATTTTGTCAGCATTGTTGCAGTATTTCAACGAAAACTTTATTTATTCAAGAGAAAACGGACACACAAATTAGTCTGAAAATTTCAACCTCTTTTCGTACAAGGATAATGACAAATCACTAGAAATTTCAGGAAAATATATGTGACGGTTCTCAATACAGATACAAAAAAATGTGGATAAGAAAAACAGAGCCAGCACCACCAAGAAACATTCCTTTGCGCAGAAGACGGCAAATTGAGCAGCAGATAAAGTTTTAGTCTTCTCAACAAATATTTCCCAGTTTTCCTTGCTCTAGTCCCCTGACTTTTTAGAGGTTACTAGCTTTAAGTAACATTGTACATCCTAAACGTGACAAACTGAGTCACTCATCAATTTCTTACAAAGTAATTTTTATAGGTTATTTTCCTGATAACTCATTGGTGACATTATATTACTACCTCATTTTCCCTGAGGATTTAGCTCCAAGGATGGGTGTTAATTACTTCAAAGACTCCTTACTAAGAATGTTTGGATACTTAATGGATATTAATATTCGAAAAGGATTATGTACAGGATAATGTTAGAAATTTTTGCTTGCTTCTTGAGCACTTACTTTGGTTTCATCGTCAACAACTCTCAAACCATCACCAGAGACATGCAATATTGCTTTCACAGGCCTCCGCCGAGAATTCTGAAACAAAAATAAGAGCTAGATAACGTCTCATATATTCCAAACAGTTTTAATTTTCTGACAAGTAAGAACAATTATTTCACAGCTAGGTTTACACTTTTTCACTTGCGTTGTTAGGACAAATTCTTTAAGATAAGAGGTTCGACCTCTTTATTTAAAACTTTTTTATTTTAAACTATTTTCCTCGACTTTAAAATAATAATGTTTGACTTTCAGGCACTAATCTATTAATGCGGAAATTCCTAGGCGACAACTGAGTAGGGGTATATAAAAACATTGTAAATCATTTAAAATATTAGACTGGCAGCTAATAAAATTTGACAATATTTGTAACAAAAAAATAGAACATGCTAATGTGCCTCCATGTAATTAAATAGACAAGAACATTTAAAAAAAAGCTGATATTCTATAGATATTGAAAAACAACAAGGGAATATCACTAGACACTTAAGCTTAATGTTGAAATAAGGGCTTACCCTCAGAACTCGTAGGGCATCTTCACAGACTTGCATCCCTCGAGATTCGAAAACTTCAACGCAGCCTAGGTACTGAAAACAGGAAGAAAAAACAACAAATGAGTGATTTGAAAAAAGAAACAGATTGGGGGGGGGGGGGGGGGATTGAATGGAACGAGTATAACGAAACGGAAATAAGCCACATTGAGTTGAAACTGAGAAAGAGGGATCTGAACCCTCATTTAAACAATGCAAATTTCCATTTCTTGCTACAGTTCATTCCTAAGTAAGATCTACCAGGCCGCTTTCCATGATTATTGCAGCCTAGAAGTGGCCGCTGATACCAATGAGCAAACATGACAAAACTGGTGCAAGCAATTATTACTGCCCCCAAGCCACTCACATTGCTTTACGAAATATTGAAGGCAAACTGATCGGAACAAGGTACTGGTAGAATAAACCGGTAGAAACAATGTGAGTGAAGAATTAAGACGCTGCAGCTATGACTGAACCAAGTGAACTTGGCCAAACTCCTGCGAGCAACTATTACTGCTCCTAAGCCGCTCACATTGCCTATCGAGATATTGAAGGCGAACTGGTCGGAGCAAGTTAGAAACAATGCGAGTGGGGTATTAATCCACTGCTGATGCCAGGGAAAAAGTAGGGCTTGGTAATTTGAAATTCGGGTCTTTTAGGAGTCACAATTCAACATTCCGTGGTAATAACAGGGTCTTAAAGGTCTCAAAAGCAACGGAGGGGCCTCCGAGACCTCGAAAAATTGTTGAAAACATCTTCTAGGGGTAAATCCCTCAGACCCTCCCTCCTTTTAGATAGGCCCCCAAATCACGATCGCCTCCTAACTTTTTCGAAGTCAGTCGGCCTCTGCCATCTAGACGCGATTTTGTGGCGTGTGCGGAAAAAAAAATTGCTGATTCAACAATTCAATTGCTAAAAACAGTGAGCGCAATGTTTTAACGCAAATTTTACTAAAAAAAAATGCTACTTTAACCACCCCCGTGGTTGAATTAGTTTACAATGTGGTTAAATTAGTTTACACTGTGGTTAAAGTAGCATTTTTTTTGTTGTAAAATCTGCGTTGAAACATTGCACTTACTGTTTTTAGCAGTTGAATTGTTGAATCAGCAATTTTTTTTTCCGTGTGCAACTGACCGATTCGACCGAGACCTCAGTTAGTCAATCCTATGACGTGAGAGCGTATCTAAATTTCCACTTGAGCCCTGCGGGCTGATTATTGAAATTGACAGACAAAGCGATAGACAAAGAAGACTTATATTAGGGAGTATGGAGCGATCTTAATGGTTACAGTGGGTGCTTTCTATGGACTGAGGGAGAAAATTATGGACTGATTGTAAGAATAGGGTCTCTCGTGGGTTGCCGTTAGTTAGTCTGTTATCTACCTCCTTTGTCCATTGCAACCACCCGCTTGCACCGATAGAATCCTTCCGTACCCCTTTTGTCTTCTATGTCTGTAGCTTTGTCTATCAATTTCAACAGGGTGTCTAGTTTTCTTTTCAGTTTGGAAAATCCGGATGAAATCCTGATTTTTGACTGCTAAATCCTCACTTCATAATTTTTCCAAATACTGATTTTTTGCGGAGAAAAATTGGCGAACGTAACTTCACAAAAATAGCTCGATAAAAAAATCTGATCGGACGGCCGACTTTTCTCAAATCCTGATTTTACGACCGATTTTTCCTCGAATCCTGATAAAATCGGGATTAAATCCTGATAGATTCGGGAAAATCCTGATGCTCGACACCCTGTAATCGGCCCGCTGGGCTTTGCAAGACTCCAGCTTTCCGGGGCTCGAGTGAAAATAAGGATGCGCCCTCGCGTCAGCGGAGTGAGGAGTCGAGCTAGCGATTTGGTCCACTGAAAAACAATTATCGGCGTTTTTACCACGGTCCGTTGGTACCTTTACCATCTCACTTATTTTACCAATTATTGGTAATTTTACCAAGATAGACAGGTAAGCTTGCCTAAAAACCGGTACTTTTACTGTTTTTTTCAGGTAAGAATACCACTTCGATTGGTAATCAATCCCCGGTAACTTTGCCATTTTATCTCGGTAATTCTACCACAGTCGATAAAAAATATTGGCGTTTTTACCAAGGTCCAGTAAAATTACCGAGAAAGTTCGATAATTTTATCAAGATTTCTCGGTAAAATTACCAATTCCATAAATGGTAATTTTACCAATAAAAAACTGGGATCAAATAGAACCCTGAATTATTGGTACTTTTACCCTTTTCTTAGTAAATACACCCAGATTTTTTTTTCAGTGGGGATGCGCCCTCGCGTCAGCGGAGTGAGGAGTCGAGCTAGCGATTTGGTCGTTTCAGGAAAAGCATCTGCTCACGTAAAAATAAAAATGTTTCCTGGTGAGAGTATTACCTTGACATGGAACGCGCAGATTCCGTTGCGAACGGCGTTCTCGTCGGACTGCCATTGGTGGGGTTTGCTCGCTTCAGGCATGTGGCTATCCTTTCGACGTCGAAAACTATCCCTGAAACTCCGACGGATTCGCTCCATCCTCCGCGGCGATCCCCGCCCGCTCTGAAAAAAAGAAGAAAAAACGACATCAAATTTCTGAACGAAAAACCACAGGAAGTGAAACAAATATGACAGAAAACAAATGAGAAACGCATCAGAGTTTTATGAAAAACAAGATAATAGGTCTTGGGTCACTTTTTTATTCATTTTTTGGAAAGTTCGGAGTGAACTAAGCTCAGAGGAATTGGCCAGATCAGGGTGTCTAGTTTTTTTTTGTTTTTTTTTTTTTTTTCATTTTGGGATATAAGACCTAGTGGAATCCTGATTTTCCCTGATTTTTCACTGCTAAGTAAATCCTGATTTCATAAGTTTTCCAAATCCTGATCAAATCCTGATTTTTTTGCGGAGAAAAATTAAGCAAATGTGACTTCACAAAAATAGCTCGATAAAAAAATCCGATCGGACGGCGGACTTTCCTCAAATCCTGATTTCATAAGTTTTCCAAATCCTGATCAAATCCTGATTTTTTGCGGAGAAAAATTAAGCAAATGTGACTTCACAAAAATAGCTCGATAAAAAAATCCGATCGGACGGCGGACTTTCCTCAAATCCTGATTTTAGGTACGACCGATGTTTCCTCAAATCCCGATGAACTCAGGATTGAATCCTGATTAATCTCAAATCCTGAAAGAATCGGGAAAATCCTGATGCTAGACACCCTGCACGTTGTTTCAGAACCCCTGATTGAAATGAGACCTCGTATAGAAAATACTAAAAATGTAACCCGTTGAAACGCTGATGAGGTAGTCAGGCGTGGGAAAAGGCGTTTGCTGATCAGCTGAACTGATCTGCAAAGTCAGGCATCGCCTGCTCCGCCAACTCGACGGTCAGCTTTTGATTGGTTGCATTTTTATTAGTTTCATCTCCTTTCAGGAATGATTCTTTGAAATTTTTAGTTTTTCAGGAAATTTTACAACCCTGCAGATATTTCATTCCACTGATCCATACGTCGTTTCCTGGACGAAGGAGAGAGGCTCTCTTCTGGGGTTGCAAAATTCACTGAAACGCTCCGATGTATTGCACAGAATATAACTGAAGGCTTTGTGTCAAAAATTGTCCTAATTATTGTACATATGTAATGAGGAGAAAACCCACAGAAATTTTCAGTTAACAAAGCCTGAAATTCTCCTCGTAAGAATACAATTTACGAAAGGAAATTTTGCAACGCTGAAATGGAACCACGTTTTTTCGTCTGGAAAACGACGGAAACAAAACCAGCGGATAGGGAAATGGAAGTTCGTTCGTGCTATTTACTCACGGCGGTGAGACACTTCTCTAGCTGAGAGTGACTAACGAAATTAGAATGGCAAGCATTTCAGCTCTAATACGGTCTATTAGATCCGAGAAATGCGCGGGGGAATCAGAGCGGTTGAGCGAACCAAGCAGATCCGGAAACAGACGGATTACATTAAAGATTACCGACTAACCCGCGGCGAAAGTAATCCGGCCATGAGAAAATTTACACAATTAAAAGTGTAATAACGCCGCGCCGCGCTGCGGAGCGTTGGAGCGGATTAAACTTCCAGGAGATGGAAACTTACCATCAATACTCCCGCTATAAGCAAAAAACGCCATATCAGGATTCGAATGTTGTCAAATTCCTCTCAGAAAATATTTATTTTCGAAGAAGTTACGAATATTTCTCCGTGAAATTTTTAGACCTTTTGGATCAAATTTTGAGCGGAATCCTCTGAAAAATTGGAGAAGAAATCTGCCGTGATAGCGAAGAGAGCCGCAAGTGCAAAAATGAAGTTTTGAGAAAACGGGCTCAGAAGCTTCTGACAAGATCATTTTATTGAAAGAAGCCTCCGTTCTTTGTCAAATTGCCACTAATCGTCCAAAGACTCCTAGAAATCGTATGGATGACTAAAAATCGACCGATTTTATTTCCATTACATAAAAAGGGTATTTTTCATTTTCATGCTAGGTTATTGTTAGGCAAGACAACCGTAAGTGCTATCTTCTGCATGCTTTCGTGGTTGCGTTTTGGACGCACAACAAACACATTTTCAGGTTAGAAATTGGCAGAAGAGGGCGGCACTTTTATGGAAAGCACTGTTTTCATTGGCTCTCATGCATCTACGCCTGTCTTGAAAAAAAAACTGTGTCATTTTTTGTGCACTTACGGCTTTTACATACGTCTCCTTTTCATTAAATTAGGATGAATTTTGCTGTTTAAGCCGTCTCAGTAATTTCATCTAAAAGAGTTTAGACGAATTTTGAAGAAAACTCGATTTCGAAAATTTTGCACTTACGGCTCTCTTCGCTATCACGGCAGAAATGTTCTCAGATTTTCCTGAAAATTCGTGATTTTTCGAGGGAAATGTGGCAACGCCTGATGGCTCATACGGCAGAATGGTGAATTGGTGAATAACCGCGTCGCAGACTTGGCCCTCCCCCCGGTATACAGACAGGGTCGGCGTGCCATCGTCATCGTTAGTTATCCTATCAGCAGAGGAGAATAATTTAAGCTATGCGTTACCGTAGATCAAATGCTTCCAGCTAAACGCAGCAATGTGCATAAATAATTTACCGACAAGCTAATCTAGGACGCAAAAAATCTATTTTCTTTTCTCTCTACGATAAATGGATTGCATTTTGCATAAAGGAACCAGGAGCATTACAATATTGCTAAGATTGTGCAGCTCCTTTTGTCTTGGAGGGAAGACCTGATTATCTCTAAACAGTTTCTATTTAACTCGCTAAAAACTGTAAATTCAGGACAAAAATTACCATGTCATATTTCTTCAGGATATAAATCGTTGTATTGCAATGGGCGGAGTTGCACAATCTTAGCAAAATTGCAATGCTCCTGGTTCCTTTTTGCAAAATGGAATCCAAATATTCTATATTTTAGGGTACTTTATATGGTAGCAACGATTGATAATCACGATTAGAGACACAGATTTTGACATGACATGACGACATGACGTCATGACTATTGAGCTTGATTTCGTGAATGATATCGATACAGTCTAATGTCCATATCGTCCAACAAATTGCGGTGGTACTAAAATATTTTAGTAGACAACTCCTAACACTTTTTTTAACACCAATCGGGATTTTCGGGGGCTATAGACGCTGTTAGTGCAACGGCATAGTCGGTATCGATTGTGTCGAATTACGTTCAAACAATGAAACATAACCTCATATTGACCGTGCTCCCATTCGGCCATTCCATGTCCGTCAAAAGTTCCGGGATTCGAAACTTTTTTGTTACAATTTCTCCCACTCCATAACCGTCAAATTTTTTTTTCCAAAGTTCCAAGAAAGTTGCGGAAAATGCAGAAGATCCGGAACATTCCGAGAATTTCAAAAGTTCCGGGGAAAAATTTGGGAAATCTAAAAAATTCAGGTAGGTAAATCTCCAAAGATCCGGAATTCGGAACTAGTTTTGGGAAACGGGAGCACTGACTCCAGCACCGAATTTCAATCCTCGATTTGAAAAAAGTGCACTGCTCCGTTATTAGCAGCGGGGTATACGGGTTCCCAGGAGACATCTGGTGATAAGCCCTGGTGGCATATGGTCGATGGATTTGCGAGTGGCGGGGCTCGGAGGCGGGAGGCGAGAGGATGCGAAGGACACCGAGATTCGAGTGGGTCCCGGGTCCCGAGGCGAGAAGCAGACGAGGATAATGAGAGGATGCGGATTGCGGAGCCCCGAGGCGGAAGATGCTTCAGGCGCCGAACCAAGGATGAGGATGCTATCGTCGCTATCAAGAGGCGTCGCGACGCCGACGCGCGCGCGCCGCTTGGCGTCACGTCAACACGTGCCCGTTGCGTTGGGGTCGCGTGTCCGCCTGCGCCTGCGCCTCGACGCCAAATCGTGCGCCAAGCTCGCTATGCTCAAAGGGATTGAGGTCTTGATGATTTTTTCGGGAGACTCTTGATAACGAGATTAGATTATAACACAAGAAAAACAAGACTTGAAAGTTGAAAAATGTTATAGAGGGAAGTTTTAAGTTTTGTTGACGTCGTGATCGTTGACACCGTGATCATCTTTCATAAGAGTCAGAATTTTTTTATTTTTGGATGATCATGGAGTCAACAAAAACTTAGAAAAACTGTTTTTTGACACCGTAATCGTTGACACCATGCTACGTAATCAGACTCTTTAGGGTGCTCGAGAGAAAAGTTCGAAATTCGAATTCGAAGCGAATGATATTTGCCATGTTCGAGGTCTTGCTCATTTTTTCGGGAGACTCTTTAGGATATTCGAAAAAAAAAAATACGAAATACGGGGAAGGTCCCGAGGGTGTCTACTAAAACAGGCCAGCCAAAAATCAGTACTTTTACAGAACTCGTTCAGTATATTCCCAAGAAATTCGGTGCCTCTTCAATAGACGAATTCAGTGCTCTTTTAGTACCTCCGATTAACAAAATTCGAAAAATTTCAATAATTTGAATTTCTCGCTCGCATTACGTCGAAAGTGACAAAAAATTCCGGACCTACTTGCGGAATTTCTGCCCTTTTTCAGTACTTCCGGACCGCCCTTAATCAGTACTTTTCCTGGACTTTCCGGAAATTCCGGACTTAGGGATATCCCGCTTTCCCCTGAATCTGAAATTTTCTTATTCCTTGACTTTCTCTGACCTTCGAACGAAATGTCCACCGTTCTTTCTTCAAACAAGCTGACTTTCGTTAAACTTTGAATAAAATTTCCTTTCTAAGAGATCAAATTATGGAAAAAGTAATTCAGTGGTTTGGTTAGAAAATTACAAGCCTTAAAAATGACCCGAAAGGGTAAACAGTTGAAAGATCAGTGATAAGTGGAGGTGTTAGAAATTCCCTATTTTTCCCCGCAAGTTCTCTGGCTTTTTCCGGTCGTCACAAATTCCCTGACTTTCCGTGATTTTCACGGTTTTCCAGACCGCCGTGGATATTCAAGAGGAACGAACTTACATAGTAAAAAGGAATCAAGTAAATGATAAAAAGCGATAATACTTGAAAGCGCTATTAAAGAGAGGATGCAGATATGTCTTAGCTTTCTTTTATATCGAATTGGCTTTTCTATTAAATAAACCCCACCTCTCTTGATTTTTTATTTATTTATTTATTTTTTTTCAAAAGAAAGGCAAAAAAGTGCACTGCTTTAGAAATGTCTTGGCTAAAATCATATTTTTGACCTTCCTACGAAGTAAGATTATTTTCCACAAGAGAGGAAAATTTAAGGCTAAGTATTTGTAAGATTGCGACTAATTTTAGCTACACCCTTATCGCTACTTAAAGGTGACTTCGTGGAAACTTCAGATTGCTGCACCTCGTCTGTGCGGGGGAACTAGCTTCAAACTTCGCCCGAAGTCGTTCTGTCAACGGGATACGGTCAGGTTGACGAACAAGTTTTTGTACAGTTGAAACTAAGTAATTCGACGAAGCCAGAAATGAAGGGGGCAAGGGTGCTCACGATGGTCACCGAATCGAGATTTTTCCGAAGAGGAATAAAAATTAGGTAGGTCAACCCACTCGATATTTTCTTCCGGATAACTTGAGCCTTAGTGATCCAATCAACGGACTACATTTTGAACGGTTGCGGTGAGGTGTTAACGGAAATCACACCGTTTCTGACCGCGATAGGGTGCAACCCAATTCAAGGTGTCGATCGATTCTCTGGACTTACTAGCGTGAGCGGTCACTATTAAGCACTATTCGGGGTCAAATGCATCGCTTGAAGGAAACCCCCCCCCCCCCCCATTCCATTCCATTCCTCTTTTTTGTCGCTACGCTGACATTTTGACCAGCATTACGTTGCTGAGATCCGAGTGCGAAGACGGGTAAGAATCGTGAAAGGTGCTTTCTGAACTTTCTCCGTCGAAGGAAGTTGTCTTTATAAAGACTCGCGTTATCTGATGGGCTTCTGGAGGACAAAAATTCCTGATTCATCGTTCAATTTTAACCGTTCTTAGGTTTCTTATACTTTTTTTCAGATTGACCGATTAAATCGTCTGATAATTTCTGGTCTTTAAATGTTACACTCTGCAGAAAATTCGGCAAATAACTAGGTGCAAAAAAATACGGATGGACAGATTAGAGACACAAATCTGTAGTTTTAAATTAAATTACCGGTTCATCAGAAACACCATTGATTCTTGGCTTATTGGTAGACAATGCGAGGCCTTTTTCTACTACAGCAGAGGCAGATATTCGAATGTTTTGAAAAAAAGTTAGAAGAACTATTCTCTCCGTGCTGATTGTGAGATGCGCCCACCCTAGAAACACTGTCTTCCGTAGAAAACTAAATTCCTGAAAATTTGGCGGTTATGCCCTCCTTCAAATATACGCGGTTCAACTCCTGCAGTATGCAGTAAAAACAGTACCAGTCCTGACAGCAGCAAGCATGTTCCGGAGAAAGATATCTCTCCTGCGGGCGGATTTTTGAAATTGATAGACAAAGCAATAGACAAAGAAGACAAAAAGGATTTGGAGGGATCCTATTGGTAGAAGCGGATGGTTGCAATGGACAAAGGACGTAGGTAATAGACTAACTAACGGCAACCCACGAGAGACCCGACAGTTAGTCTGTCATTTTTCCCCTTAGTCTATGAGAACCACCCATTTCAACCATTAGGATTGCTTTGTACCCCCTATGTCTTCTTTGTCTGTAGCTTTGTCTATCAATCTCAATAATCGGTCCGCTGATATTATGTGCGACATCCTCAGAGAATGAGAATTTATCTGTCCGATGAGTGATTACCCTGTTTCCGATAATGATAGCTTCATCGATAACTGGGATTTCTCTCGGTGATGTGGCAATCGGGTGGCACCCTGTCCTGTCTTGTCGCACGCATGACCAAAGTGACGTAACCCACTCTACTCGTCCGCTCCCGCTGCCCGTTGCGCCCCATTATTCCCACAGGATCTTCAACCTTCGCACGCCGCACAATAGGACGAGCCATCGGGAGAAATCGGACAAGAAATTTTTTACTAGAGCTTCAAATTTCCACGGCTGTTTTGTCGCATTATTTTAAGGAGTGTTCCGGACGATTCGCCGAAGGCAATGGGTTTGTGGCACCCGAGAGATACAGCCGTGGGAATAAACTTCGTAGCGGTACCCTGAAAAAAATTCTCGGCGTTTTTACCAAGGTCCGTTGGTACCTTTACCATCTCACTTTTTTTTACCAATTATTGGTAATTTTACTAAGACAGACTGGTAAGCTTACCTAAAAACCGGTTTTTTTACTGTTTTTTCAGGTAAGAATACCACTTTTATTGGTAATCAATTCCCGGTAACTTTGTCATTTTATCTCGGTAATTCTACCACAGTCGATACAAAATATTGGCGTTTTTACCAAGGTCCAGTAAAATTACCGAGAAAGTTCAATAATTTTACCGAGATTTCTCGGTAAAATTACAAATTCCATAAATGGTAATTTTATCAAGAAAAAACTGGGATCAAATAGAACCCTGAATTCTTGGTAATTTTACCTTTTTCTTAGTAAATACACCGAGATTTTTTTTCAGTGCATCGTGATTTTTGGGTCATTTCACCCTTGATAAGTCTCTTTGCGCGGCAGCATGTCTCAAGTGCAACGAACCAATTTTACGAGCACAATGGAACTACTCTTCAAGGTCTACGTGTTACATTAACGAGGACATGGGCTTTTGAAGTTTCCACAGTATATCTGACCCCTCCCGCCGGCGCAAACTGGCTATCTATTTGGCAAACTGGCAACACTTTTCCTTTCCTTTAAATCCATTAAAAACATCGATTCAGGTGAGACAAGATTTCTCACCGAGAATCGATTATTTAACATACATTTCGATGGAGGGAAAACAGTGTTGCAACCTAACGAGAGTTGGCACTGTCTCCCGTTGACGCGCACCACTGTGCGCCCCGCCCGGCGCCTGCGTCTTATCAGCGCGCGGTGCGCCCTGCACTCTGCACTTGACACGCATCCTTATTAACGGCGTTATGGCGTTATGTGTGTCACTTGCAGCGTGCAGGCGTGCACTTACGCCCGTCTGCCGAATTAACGCAGTTGCCACGTTGTGAGGGGAATCCGGGGAAAGAAGGAGTTTGGTGGTCGAGACGAAGAGACGGCGAGTGCGGTTTCCATCGGACGAGTCGTAATATAACGTGCTAAGGAAGAACGCCGAATAAACATTCAAGAGTCGCCAAATTTCCCTCGATACAATGATTATTTTTGAAGGAAGCCATAAATATTTTTCCTTGAAATTTTCAGGAACTTTCAGTGAAATTTCGAACAAAATTATCTAGAAAATTGGAGGAAAAATATTTACAAAATTTCCCGAAAAATCGTGATTTACCAAAGAAAATTTGGCAACGCCTGAGGGCTTATATGGCGTTCTTCCTTAGCATGGCGGTAGCTGGTCTGGTCTTCAGGCCTCGATAGACTATCACATTCCGAATCCATTCCGATCGAGGTTATTTTCATCGATTTTAGTATAATCCGAAAATTCAGCGTTATCCTGCTGTGAGAACTTTGAAAATTGAAAATACTTGTATTAAAACTGAAAACTTCAAAACAGCCGGAAACTGTGTCATTTTGTCGATCACGCGTTCAGGTAGGTATCTAAAAAGTTTGGCGACGAAAGTCGATCCATCGACTTATTTCCATCAGACATACTATAAAACCACTTAATTCTCGTGGCGAACAATGACAACGTAGCTTGACAATTCACCTTTCACTAGCCACCAGTCGATGGCTCCGATTTAGGAGATAAACATTTGGTCCAAATAATGAACATTCTCCAACAATTTAACACCTAAAAAGAAAATTTAATTCTGCCGGGGATAGAAAAACGGTCATTACATTGGAAGGAGGGCGACCGAACATCGGACGGTTCGGACATGGACATTATTCGTGGGGCAACGGTGAATTCGTTAGTTCATCTTTTAGAGTCCCTTTATACTGAGAGTCAAGACAATGTGAATCCATTTCTGATTGGTTCCCGTATTTTAGGCCTTCTCAGTGTCACGAACGGGAATAAAGATTACATTTTTGCCGATTGCAAAGATTATAATCTGGAATGGGCCAGGGAATTATGGGTTCGGCAAGGAACAAACTGAATGAGAGAAGGAACGGAGAGAGGAATTTGAGAATGAGCCGATCAAAGATTACGAAAAAACTCCATTTCTGTAATCTTTATTCCCGTTTGTGACTCCATGGGGAGGGGGGGGGGGGGGGGTGTTGTCTTGACTCTCAGTATAAAGGGACTCTAGTTCATCTCAACTGGAGCCTCGCCAGGAGAGTGCCCATCAGTGACACGACATTTTCAAATGGCTCGTTTCAATTTGAAACACTCTGTATCAAAATAACGAATTAACGCTGCAATATTGAACCACGTTATCGTTACCGCGCCGGGAGTGGAAAGTCCTTGAGTGGGAATTAGTTAGGTGCGCAAAGGGCCAAAGGGGACGGGGAGCTGAGAGCACCCACTAGGAAACGGAACAATAGGAAGGCGTGACCTATCGACTATCGCTATTTTCCCATTTGGAACTATAGTAAATAATCGATTATTGAGGTATACTCTGTAAATCGATCCTATTACATAGATTTTAGTGACGGATCAATCGATTCATCGCAAAAAAACCCATTGGGAAACGGAACAAGATTAACGAGGATGGTTGCAGTGGCGGCTGTCAACGCGGGCTGATGATACAATACTGCTTGTTAGCGCTGTAACACCGGTCACGCTGCTCAATGAGAGCGCTCATCGTCTCCAAACCAAACACGATTTGTCAACGACAGAATGAGCTTTGGCACCCCCCCCCCCTTTGCGGAGAGGTTAGCGCTTTTCCGAGAAGGGCCCGGAAAACCCCCCGCATCCATTCCTCATAAGAGTAGAAATAATACAAACGTGACGTAAACAGGGTGTCTAGTATTTCTTAATTTTGAAAAATCCTGATTTTTCCTGATATTGTATAAAAAATTCCTGAATTTTTCATTTTGATTTTCCTGATATTTTCCTGATTTTTCTCGACTCCTGGCACGGTAGGCAAAAAGCAGTAAAACTTTCTCCGCTGAGGAGATTTGCGTGAGAAAAATTCCTGATAAAACGTGCGATTTTTCCGATTTTCCTGATTTTTTCCTGATCGACCAAAATTCCTGATATTTTCCGATTTTTCCTGATGCTAGACTGCAGTATGGTAAAGTACTGCGCCCCGAAATGCTGCCGGTGTACTACCATGCTAAGGAAAAACTTCGTATGTGCCTTTAGACGTTGCCAAACTTTCTTCGATATATCATGCTTTTCCGGAAAGATTTTGCGTATTTTTCTCCACGATTCTCAGAGAATTCCGTTCGTTACTCGAACTAAAATATCTGAAAATATCAATGAAAAAATTCATGACTTTCCTCAAAATTAAGATATGCTTCTGAGAGCATATTTAACGACATTCGAATGATTATACAGCGTTTTTCTTTTGCGCGACAGTGGGGTGGGACTTACGTCAGGTTGTTTTCACGGGGAGCAGTGTTTGAATTTGACAGACACCATGCGCCTAAATCATTGAAGCCGTGGCAAAAGTTGGCGCCAAAGTTGGTTCATAAATTGCGTAACGCTCTAGAGGGGAGGGGGATTGAGGAGAGCGTTGCGCTTTTAGGATTTGACATTGTTAAAGACCATCATAAAATAATAAAATCATTACAAGGGGAGGGGGGTGTTAAAAATATCGAAAAGTGTGTTGCATAATTTATAGACGCTCCCTTAATATTCACGGTCAGTTGGCTTTCAGAACTTTGTTTGGGCGAACTATTTTACTAAATGGATACGAAAAACTGGGGACCCTTTGAGAGGGATTCTATCGAGTACATAATCTAAAGATTTGAACTATTGCTGGTCCGATTTAAGGTGCAAAAAGACATCCGGTACCTACTCCTTAAGAATTATTTTCGAAAAAACCGAATTTTCCCTGAATATTGACCAGCGTGAATAATTTATCAGGATGTCTACTAAAACAGGCTGGCCAAAAATCAGTACTTTTACGGTACTGTTTCAGTACATTCCTCAACAGAAAAATTGAGTACTTTTTCAGTACCTCCAATTTTTCAGCAAATTCAGCAAATTTCAAAAATTTGAATTTTCCGCTCAAATTGCGACAAAAATGACAAAAACACGAACAAATTCCGGACTTTCTTGCAGAATTCCGCACTCTTTCGGAACTTCCGGACCGCCCTTAAAAAATCAGTACTATTTCCGTACTTTCCGGACTTGAAGACACCCTGATAATCCTTCCGAATTCTTCCACACCCTCGTGAAAGTCCACACGGAATCCCACGCAAGTTTCAACACTTCCGAAACGCGAAATTCCATTCGGCGACCCTGCTAAATTCCGAAAACGAGGGCGTTAATCCGAGAGTGATCTTGGGAAGCCGGCCGATAAGCCGACGGATGGCGATAGCCCGGAAGCGGACAAGTGAGAAACGCTTAATTAAAACTCAATTACGGACTACCCCGGCCGCGGCGGAGGGGGAGGGGGAGAGGGCGAGGGCGCGAGAGGGTGAGCGAGATGGCGGATTACGGAATCGGCCGGTAGCCGGTAGCGGCAACGGCCGCGATGAGAAAATTTCCCACGGTGGGGTTGACTACGAGGGGGACTCGGCTGGTCTCCGGCACCGCGATGCTCTTGCGGGACCCGCTACGAGGTAAACAAGGCAACGGGCCGGGGCCAAGGGGATCCAGGGACGTTGACATCCAGATCCCTGATCCCTGATCCGTCCCGATTCGGTGGCTGTATGCGTGTGTGTGCGGTGTGCGAGACTCGCTGGTGTTGGTGCGTCTCGTCGCGTCGTGGGATGGAAGGGAGCCCGGTGCTTCTCGGCCACCGCAAGTTCCCGCCCTTGGACCGTGACCTGACCATCCTGACGGACTACCGACTGCCGTGCTAGTGCAGGGTGTCTAATAAAACAGGCTGGTCAAAAATAAGTACTTTTACAGTACTTGATCGGTAAATTCTCGAGAAATTCAGTAACTCCCCCAACAGAAGAATTCCGTACTTTTTCAGTACCTCCATTGACGAAATTTGAAAAATTTGAAATTGCGAAAAAAAATGACAAAAAATTCCGGACCTTTTTGCGGAATTTCCGCACTTTTTCAGTTCATCCGGACGGTCCTTAAAAAAATCAGTGCTATTTCCAGACTTCCCGGAAATTCCGGACTTGTAGACAACCTGGCTAGGGAAAAACGTATGAAAATTCGAGAGTTGAAAAATTTCCTTCGATAAAATGTTTATTTTTGAGGAAAGTTATGAATAGTTTTCCTTGAAATTTTCAGGGACTTTAGGTGAAATTGCGAACAAAATTATCTGAAAAAATAGAAGGAAAATACTCATAAGTTTACCAAGAAATTCGTGTTTCATCAAAGGAAATTTGGCAACGCCTGAAGGTTCATACGGCGTTTTTCCTTGGCACGGCAGCGTGCTCAGGAATATTTACATGTTGCCAAATTCCTCCTTAAAAAAATTATTTTGGAAGGACGTTGCGCAAATTCTTCCTCGGAATTTTCAGATATTCTAAATTAAATTACAAACAAAATAGTCCAGAGAATTGGAAGGATTATCCCGATAAATTCGTGTTTTATCAAAGGAAATATGGCGAAGTCTTAAGGTTTATTAGGCGTATTGCCTTAGCACGGCAGTATAAGGGGAAGCACTTTTCCAATTTTCCATCTTCATCTGTATGCGCCGGAAATCTGCCGTGCTAAGCAAGAAAGCCGTAAATCCATCAAGATTTTCCCTCGTTTTTTGGAATTCAACACTTTATAACATAAAAACTGTTTTACCCATGCACCTCAAATTTTCAAGTTAAGTTTTTGGTAGTATTTGCGAAAGAATTCTGTAAAAATGAGTTTTTCTGCTATGATACGTTGTTTCCAAAAGATGTAAAATGGCGTTTGCGGCGTTTCTGCGCTGCTCGGCAGAAATATGTGCGGGAATCTAATATCGTTGCGATTGAGATACATCCTGTTGGGATTGTGCCATCTTGTTGCTTTTTCGATGCATCCTTTCATCAATGGCCTCAAAAGTTTCAATCAACGCTAATGCGGAAGGTGTTACTGTCATGTTCATAAACTTTGAAGGCTTTATTTTCTTTCCACGTCAATCACAGTTAACACAGAATTTCCGATAAGTGATTGCAAACGTTCAGGGTTTTTATTTCCTCTCTATAATAGGTACGTCCGGTTTTGCAGAGCGCGCAATTCAATCAGTGTCTCCCTGACTGAATCTGTACTTCTGATTCGATTAACTCATTCATTGACGGATGTAAAGGAGCGGAGAAAAGAAAGAGAACTTGTTCCTTGGAAAAGAGAAATGAATCCTACCATTTTTTTATCACTCCTAGGTACTCGAGGGCTTATCTTGCGCTTGGTCCCTTGTCTTACTCTCAGGCCCAGATGATTCTTACTTCAGTCCATTAAATTCAGATTGACTGGTCGGGAATCAAACTCCCGGCCTCCTCATCATAGGGCCAATGCCGCATTTGGAATGATTTAAAATGCGATTTCCAAAATATCATGAGTTTCTTTCCGGGTTTTTTTTTTCGTCGCGTAACAAATTGTTCGCAACTTTAAGATTGCAGATTTTCCAAAAAAAATGACGCCCTTCAAAAGCTTGATTCTTCTGCCAATCTGATGTAGGATGAAAGAAAATTTACAATAATTTTCAATTCCTTGGAGAAAAGCTACTGAGAACTTATCTTTAAAAAAGTTAATTTAAGCTCTTAAAGTTAATAAAAGTTAAGTTATAAAAAAAAGGAAAAAAACATTGTTGATGGCAATTAAATTGAAGCATTTTTATCGAACTAGGGCGCCTAGACGTCTAGGCGAAGTAGGACTCTTCGAACGTCTGTCCGAGCATGTACTACTCTGCCAAAGCTGCATAAGCCTTCAGAAGTTCCCATATTTCCTTCGATTCGATAAAAAAGAATTTCCTAGGAAAAGTGATAGTATTTTTCAGATGACTTTCTTCTCGATTCAATCTGAAGTCGCCGGAAATTTCAAGGAGAGATCTGCATTACCTCCCTCAAAAATACATGTTTCATCCGAGGAGAATTAGCAACTCTCGAATGTTCATACGCAGTATATCAACTTTACTGTACACTGAAAAAAATTCTCGGCGTTTTTACCAAGGTCCGTTGGTACCTTTACCATCTCACTTTTTTTACCAATTATTGGTAATTTTCCGAGACAGACTGGTAACTTACCTAAAAACCGGTATTTTTACTGTTTTTTTTTCAGGTAAGAATACCACTTTTATTGGTAATCAATTCCCGGTAACTTTGCCATTTTATCTCGGTATTCTACCACGGCCGATAGAAAATATTGGCATTTTTACCAAGGTCCAGTATAATTACCGAGAAAGTTCAATAATTTACAGAGATTTCTCGGTAAATTACCAATTCCATAAATGGTAATTTTACCAAGAAAAAACTGGGATCATATAGAACCCTGAATTCTTGGTAATTTTACCCTTTCTTAGTAAATACACCGAGATTTCTTTATGTCAGCTAGTAGACAAAAACGATTAAGGTGATGAATCAAGAAGCTGTGAACTGAACCCGGCTTGGGCCAACTCAAAATACTTACGACGCGCGAACATCCATTCCCAGATAAGCGAAACTCGGCCCAAAAATAAACCCGAACCGGGGGGGGGGGGAGGAGGAGGGGGGATCTCGACCAAGGGGCTCCACGGATGCTGCGGAAACGGGGGCAAAGGTGCGAGGCCGCAAGGGTGTGATAAATGACCCCATGCACAATGCACCGAGCGTGCACCCCATCCGGGAGCTTCCCCCGGGCCGAAACACTTGTCCCGCGGAAGCCGCACCGATTCCGGTGTTTTTCGCAGGCGGAGAGGTCCTCCGGGAACACCCTCTCATCATTCCCAGGGATTCGGGATTCCGGGAGAGGCGAGTCTGGGTGATCCCGGATTAAGGGGACCGTCGCGTCGTCGCGATTGGGGTGAGTCGAGTCTCGACGGAACAAGTGAATCTCTTTGAGCAGGATCGCTCCGCTGCGACCGAAACTCGCAACCCCTACGGTCTTCGCCGAGGGGGGCGAAAGGTGAACCGCCAGGGTTTCAGCATATCGTATGCAACTCCTAATTTGCTCGCGCAAAAAAGATATGACGGGGGTTCGTTCATCTTCTAAACCACTTCTAACGGGGTGTCCTAATTATTTTTTTCATTTGGGGAAGTCCTGATGAATCCTGATTTTTCCTGATTTTGACTGACAAATCCTAATTTTATAATTCTTCCAAATCCTGATTTTGGCGGAGAAACTTTAACTTCACAAAAATAGCTCGATAAAAAAATTCGATCGGACGGCCGACTTTCTCAAATCCTGATCATGAAGGTCGTGAAATCGGGAAAATCCTGATGCTAGACACCCTGTCTAATGCTTATTTAAATGACTTCCTTTCAAGGTGCCAGTTAGGATTTCATTTCCGATTTTCCAGATTTTTCCTGATATTTTAAATGGAATTTCTTGATTATTGGCACGGGTTAATTGAAGCTCCTTTGATTTTACAAACCAACACTTTCCATTACTTCGAATCAACGGTGTCGCATTGATTTTTACAAAACTAGTGCGGGAAAGCGTTGAATGTTTGAGGAAATAAGTGCGTGGGTGTTGAATCGTTTAATCAATCAATACTCAAAAGTTGCAGTTCTGAAAAAATTACTGCTCGAGGGTTGAATTTTTGAAAAAAAAATACTGATTGAGAATTGAATTTTTGAAAAATTACTGCTTGAAGGTTGAACTTTTTTAAAAAAATTACTTCGAAAGCGTTGAATATTTGAGAAAACTGCAAACGCGATTAATTTCGAGAAAATCGAAGCAAAAGCGGTGAATTATGAGAAAATTGATGCGACGGCACTGAATTTGTAGAAAATTACTGGGAATGCGCAATTTTTTCGGTGAAAATTACTACGAACGCGCATTGTCATAGTGCGGAGGCTGAATCCTCAATAATTGCTCGAAGCAGCATCGTCCAAAGAACTTTCTGCAACCCTCCTCTACCACCCTGTTACATAATTTTAAATTGATTCAAGCACATGTATCCGATAACTCAGTATACATGCATGTCTTAATATTGAGTTTTTCCTATAAACATGCTTCGAAGACGCAAGAGAGGAACGCTCCGTCTCCTGCCTACGTTACGCTATGGTCTGGATTCTCCGGATGTGGGATTCGAAGGAATTCTTCATTCCACATACCCAGAGCCAGTGCGGTTTATTAGTCAGGGACTCAGCATGCGGAGAATTTACAGTCTTCCTTCTCGGACGAGGAATGCGCATCAGGCCTCTCCCCGATCGAGGGATATACGACTCCCACGGATTCAGTTACTCCCGAGTATTGCCGTACTGAGGAATAAGTCGAATTTATTCAGAAAAATGTTCACAAGTCTTTTACATTTCTGCCTTTTAAATTTCACAGCAGAACAAAAGCATTGGACGACGCATCATCGGCTGTCATTCTACGGGGAACATTCTTCAACATCAGACATAAAAACTTATTCCAGACTTTCGTAATTTTTCTTAATCTTTGACACTAAGATTAACCCATCAAAATAGGATTCTGTGCGACCAATTCATTCTCCAAACATCGAAGTAATCTTAACTTCGCCTTAAGCTCATTTTTGGAGGGGAAAAAAGAAACAATACTGACACTCCAGCGTGACAACAACTTCAATTGCGCTGTCACAACTTAACCAGCGGCGAGGTGTGAGTGACCAATTATCGACATCTCCCCATTTGAAGCTGTGGCGAAGAATCGATCATTTGAGTGTATCTTGCGAACACCCTGTTTATCGATCCTTCTCCGTAGGTTTACATGACTGATCAATCGATACATCGCAAAGCATGCCACGCCACTGAACTCAATAAAGAGAATAATATAGACATGATACGAGTCTAAAAACGGCCTAAAATACCGCGGCGACCCGATGACGATAGTGGAACGACCGCGGAGCCACGTGCGGCGAGGAGACTTCAGAAGCAGGCTATCGCACCGATCAAGAACAAACACTTCAATGAAGCTCGAGATGAAAATAAAACACTAGAAGCGACACAAAAGAAACAACAGAAACACGGCTGATAATTATATCCTCAAAAGGTTACTCCTTGAACCGGCTTAATTTCGGCTGGTCCAGGAAATTGATCGGTGGCTTGTCGAAGACATTTTCTTCGGAAGTCATCGGAGATCTTATAAATCGATCAACCGGAAGATTTCACAACGCAAATAGAAATGAAATCTTTTAAATTCAACGTCATCGATTAGGTTATTGAGATACTAGGGGGTATTCTAAAATTTATCAGGAGCCAGATTAACATGTTGCACATTGATGGCTAAAGTGCGAGACCACGCTTCATTCCTGCGTTTTAGAATCTCTGCTTCTAAAGAAGTATTTTATTTTTTCGAAGATTCTTAAGTTGACAGGAAGTTTGCAACGTCGCAGACGGAGATACGTGGTTTCGCACTTTGGTAATCTCTATATGCATTGTGGTGCATGAAATTGTAAGTTCCGAAAAATCTAAGGGGTGCGACAACTTTTCGGGCGATACGATGACCCTACAGCTCACCTGATTTCTAGGCGCTGAAACCCGATTTTCAGGCACGGTTGGCGCATAGCGCCTAGGGCTGGCAGAACACTCATGTTGAAAGTTATTGAACAAAAGAAGAAAATCGCGGATAATGAAAACGGTTGCTTCTTAATCCTCTCATCTTCTAAATTACTGCTCCAAGTCAATTTGCATATTTTCAACTACGTCGCTAATAAATAATCTACCAGTGAAAGTGTTGAAAATGAAAGTATCCCACAAACTCGAAGTCCAAGCTTAAAATAAATCTCGACGTTAACAGTCACACACTTTCATTCCGAAACATTCCCGGTTCTCTTAAGTCGATGATGAAAACTCTATCAAAAGGAAAAACGCCGTAAGGGTATTCGAATGTTGCCTAATTTCCTCTCAGAAAATATTATTTATGAAGAAAGTTACGATATTTTTCCTTGAAATTTTTCGACACTTTCGATCAAATTGCGAACAAAATGCTCTGAATAATCTAAAGAGAACTAATTACAAATTTTACCGAAAATTCGTTTCTATCAAAGGTCTTTCGGCAACGTCTGAAGGTTCATACGGCGTTCTTCCTTAGCACGACGGAACTTCCAACCAGCTATTCTCGAGATTGAGCTTTCGGCCGCGTTCAGTATGTTGGCACAAGTCACTCGCTAATACCCAGCGCTAAAGAACAATGAATGGCCTTAATACGGTACGTATTACAACCGCTGATGGCGACGGACCTCAAACAAGAGGCAAATTGCCTTTAACAAAACAAAACAACACAGCACCGCGGCCGAACAACGGCGGATTATTTCATCGGCTAAGATTCCGACGGATTAGAATATTAAAATACTAATTACAAACGCGTCGAGTCGCGTCGGGCTGATTTCAAAAAATTGACCTCGATATCCGCGACACAATGAGGGCCGCCTGAGAAGGGAGTTCCGAACTTAGTCTCACGACAAAAGGAACCCTTCAGAATGCTAACTATTCATCTTGAAAGATCCTTCTCGCTCGCTCGGCGCTGGCTCTCACTTCGTCCACATCTCTGTCGAGCAGGTCTATCTTCGTCGCGGCTTTTTCCCTGCCCCTTCCTCAAATTAGGGATGATAAAAGGATATGTATATGCGAGTCGTCCCCTTCCTTTCCATTCATTCACCTATATTTTCCCGAAATTCGGAATCGACCCTCCTCGCATTCTGCACCGTCCCAGATGCAGTCCCGAGGGGATTGCAGAAGAGGAAATGAAGTCAGTTCTTCCCTTTCTGTTCCGTTTATTTTTAGAAAAACACTCTTGAGGCACTTGCTGTATCTGGCTAATACACGCGGAATCTGATCCTCAGTTTCATTAAACGTGTTTCTTCATTATTTTGAAGATTGGGTCTCATTTCGCGATGAGGGGCTTCACCCATGAGGGCACCGTTTGGCTAAAGCTGCACTGAAAAAAAATCCTCGGCGTTTTTACCAAGGTCCGTTGATACCTTTACCATCTCACTTTTTTTTACCAATTATTGGTAATTTTACCAAGACAGAATGGTAAGCTTACCTAAAAACCGGTATTTTTACTGTTTTTTCCAGGTAAGAATACCACTTTTATTGGTAATCAATTCCGGGTAACTTTGCCATTTTATCTCGGTAATTCTACCACAGTCGATAAAAATATTGGCGTTTTTACCAAGGTCCAGTAAAATTACCGAGAAAGTTCAATAATTTTACCGAGATTTCTCGGTAAAATTACCAATTCCATAAATGGTAATTTTACCAAGAAAAAACTGGGATCAAATAGAACCCTGAATTCTTGGTAATTTTACCCTTTTCTTAGTAAATACACCGAGATTTTTTTTTCAGTGAGGGGCTTCACCCGTGAGGGCACCTTTTTGCTAAAGCTGAGACTGCGATGGCACATGCATTGTTCCTCAAATGAGCCAGAAAAGTGGTTCCAAATGTGGAAAGCGACAAAACGAAATCGGATCATGATGTTGATTATGTTTGCTGCTTCTCTTGTTGGGTTTTGTTCGCTGTCATACAAAAATGCAAACCAGGTCAATAGGTCTCAGGTTCGACTCCCGGTGGTGGCGTCGAATTTTCACGGAGGCGACGAGTGAATCTGATAGATTCTACTCGGTCTTAATCCCTGAAAATTGGAAAAGCCTGGAGCATGGATGTGCCAATCCCTAGATGTATACGGACAATAAAATACCGTCTACATACGGCTGTAGGCCCTAATGGAATATAAGCCAAAAGACTGGCAGAAAAAAAAAGAGGGCAAAAAATGCAAACCTGCGCTCACGAGTTTTGGTCATACCTGTTTTGTAATCGACTACATTTTTAAAGTACACATTCGGAGTATTCTTGCACAAACTAAAAGTAGATGATAAAACTAAAATGTGTGGTTAAGTCGTTCAAACAAAGTCATAAAAACACGGCTCCTGATAGCTTAACTATTATACGAGTACTTATGTTTTGCAACTATCATTATTAGAGGATTCTTCTTCTTTTATTCCTTTGACAATGCGACTCTCTTTATTTTCATGTTATTACGGAAGGAGCTTCGGAACATCGCAGCACACGACAAATACCTTTGATAAAAAGTCAAGACAATTTTGAACTTTTTAAACGTATTAAGATCGCTTAAACATTTTCGCTCAACCAATCAAGCCTCGCTTGAGGACGTGTGTCATTTTGTAATAATTTGAAATTGTGCATCTCTCCTTTTTCTGATGAACAAATCGAATAAAATCAAAATATTTTTGAGATCATCTTATTTCCGCACTTCAAGAAAGATATAGGTAGAGGACACAGCGATGGTGTAACAAGACAAGCGTTCCATTATTATTTGTGGTGTACTGAACATTTGATCTTTCTGTCATACTTCATTTTCTAAATAAAAAATTCACGCAATTCTGTAATAGAATCGGATGTCAAGTCCTGCATGGCACTGAAACGATCAAGATTCTTCTCTGCAGAATATTTAGAAGGTCTTATCTTTGTTGACGAGGATTGTTAGACAAATAAAACGTGGGTTGAAACATGGGGATGAAGGTACGTATCTATCCTAACTTGAAAATCTCATTAATTAACCAGACCCAGCACTCCGCAAACTGCGAGTTTCAGGTTTTGAGGCTCGGGTGTGGAAAGCAGGTAAATACTTTGGTGAAACCAAGTAGGTAGCATGCCAAATAATAAACAATCCTTTTAATTCAAAAGACTAAATTGGATTTAAATAATTGCAAATATCCTACGGCAGCATTCCGTGCACGGGTTCGGAGTTGGTATTGCCGCAGCGCACAATAATTTAAGTCAGCGAGAGAAGTTGAGCATGACGTGGGCACTTTCAAAGCTCATTCGTTCGTTAGTAAAACACTTAGAGGTTTGAAATTGATTCCATGGGTTTCCCCGAAAAATCTCTTTCGAATTACAACCCTACACATTAAGCAGGGACGAAATAAACGTCAAAATTCGCAATCTCGGTCAAAAATGTCGTATTCGTACACTGTACGCCGCGGCGAAGAGCGCGGAAGTTCGAAACGGAGGGAGACAATTAGACCGCGGTAGAGGCGCCCCAGGTAGGGGAGGGGGGGGGCTGTTGTTGTTGGGGGATGCGAATTCTGGAGCTGTCAGATGATGTCAACGAATGGAACCGGAAACGACGGAACGAGGGGAAGAGAAGAAGAAGAAACCGTAATTGTGGAAGCCGGAAGTTGAGGCTACGCGGGCCTGGAGCACTACAGAATACAGCAACAGCGCAACGCTCCCGTATGAGCGTGAACGCAGCTTCCAGAATCCAGCCTCACGCTTCACCTCTCACCTGCCTCCACCGGCCGAACCCCTGAATATTTTCTGATGCTCTTTTAGGGGATTCTTCGTTTCGCGTGCGAGGGTGTAACCCTATGTTAACGTGAGCCCTGGCAACCATGGAGATACTCGCACTGTAGGGTTCACCTCAAAATACAGGTATCGATACTTTAAACATGCTGGAAGTTACAATGAAGTAATTAAGAAATATGACTCACCACCGTGCGTAATTACATCTTAATTCTTTAGAGAAAATCGACAGCGAAATTTACCTGAAACAAGCAACAACAATTAATTAGAATGGACACTCAATTAATGGCAAATACGACGAAGAAAAAAATAATGACAAGCGAATTACAAGCCAGTGCGCCAGGGGTAAGACAAAAGGTTGAAAATAAAAAATCGATGACGGATGACTGTTACCAGGAAAAAAGTTCTCTTCCTTTAAAAAAAAAAAAAAAAAAAAAAGTATCCAGCTCCTGCTCTTGGTCGAACATGCCGCGCTAACCAGATGATATGACTCACACACGGCCGTCAGCCGTTTAAGTAAAATAAATAACGCGTTACAAGGAGGGTGTCTATTTGCGTTACGAGAAACGAGAGGTGCGGAACGCTGGGATGATGCTAAATGAAAGAATCGCCTATACTTCGAAACACAGTGACCGACAACAATAACTCGATGTGCTGCGGTAAAGGACGGAATGCTTCCAATTTTGCACTCAAAAGTCCTTGAAAACTCCCGATTCTCACGTAAGAGGTGTCGAAGGCAGTATTTCGTATTTTTCATCTTTATATATATTTGTCCAAGTTCTATACTGCCGTGCTAAGGAAAAACGCCGCATGAGCCTTCAGACGTTGCCAAAATACAAATGTCCGAGGGCACTAATGGATACTTTTCTCCCAAATTTTCAGAGAATTTATTTCGCACTTTAATCTGCGGTATCTGAAAATTGCATGGAAAAATATTCCTTTTATCTCCTCAAAAATGAATGTTTTATAAAGGGGCATTCGGCAACATTCGGAAATTCTTACGGTGTTTTTCTTCATCGCGCCAGTGTACTGCCGTGCTTAGGAAAAACGCCGTATGAGCCTTCAGCCTTCAGCTAAATTCCCTCTGGCAAATAGCTAATTTTCAGGAAAATTTTTGAATACTTTCTCGTCAATTTCTCGGTTAATTTTGTTTGCAATTTGATCTAAAGTGTCTGAAAATTTCAAGGAAAAATATTCGTAATTTTCCTCACAAATAAACATTTTAACCAAGGAAATTTGCCAACTCTCGAATGTTCATACGGCGTTCTCCCTTAGCACGGCAGTATAGAGATCATACCTGCGTCATAATAATCTTACTTCCGTGGTATGTATTACTTTGTTTTGACAGTGCGAGGAGCTGATACAACGGGCCTGCCACTGCAAACTTCATAGAGCAAAAAGAACAGTTGTTTCTCACAGAGATGGCTCAAAGATCACGATGAGCGCATCGGAAAAGTCTGAAATACGCTCCTAACTTCCAGGGCTTCACCGCATAGCACGTTTGTTTGATGAAATGAAAACAGACGAGGCATGCCATAGTCTCGTATAGCTTCACTACGTTATCCCAAGCCTCGGAAACATCGGAAAGTTTCGAGAACTGCACTCAACACCGAACACCTTGCTGCCTTTCGGAAATTAGATTTCAGACGTTGTCACGAGACGTCTCAACTATTTTCAGTCTGGAGACTGAACTAAAAATCAAAATTACTTGACAGTTCCCCGGCTTTTCGCAACTTTTCTGAGAGAGACAATCCCCTGACTAAGTAATTACTATTTTTTTTTTTACTTACCTACATGGAAAAAATGAAGGGGAAAAAATCCCAATAATATTTACGTGAAGGTAAACTTTGCGCTGTAGTATTTATCGTTGAATCGATAACTATATCGTTTGGTCTTAAAGAATCTTGAAAAATCAACAGAGTTGCCATAGAATTTAGAGCACCCTACGTTATCCCAATTTCCTTGACTTTTGGCAGAATTCACTGAACTTTGAGGAGTGTTCAAAATAACGTGAAAAATAAATAATATCAAAATAACTCATCTCTAGGTGCAGACATGAAAGAAATATACTATTTCTTGTAAATCAGGGTGTCTAGTTTTCTTAGCAGAGCTCATTCCCTGATGAGAAACCGAAGTTTTCTCCCACTTTCCCGGGATTTTCTTGGGGTTCGAATATAATTTTCCAGAGTTTCAGATATGAATATAGATTTCAATTAATCTTACTGCCATTTCTTTGGCGCACATTGAAAATTTTAATTCAAAAGATGTTCCTGATGTTAATATTATCTGGCAAATGAAAGAGATTCCCGGTTTCTGGAACAGATTCCCTGATTTTCCCGGTAAATTTTCATTCCCTGATGAATTCCGGTTTGTATAAAAAACTAGGCACCATTTTGTAAATAGAATAATAGTCTATTTCTTTCATGGCGCAGATACGCCTTTTTTTAAGCCAAACAGCGATTTCCCGTCGATCCCAGTCAGCGCGGCTTATGATTCACGTAATAGCTAGCGAGCAGAAACAAACGGGGTCGGCCGTGATAAAACAAACTCCCCAATCGAATCGTCATGGCTGGCTAATCAAGAGAAGGACACCAGTCCCGCTGATTCATTCGGCTTAGCGGTTTTCCTGAACCTCCCCCCCCCCCCTATCATCTGTAACACCGCCGCCCTGGAAAGTGAGCGGCGGCGCACAGTGGATCGAGTCAATGAGAGAGGTCGGACATGAAATTTTCGACTAAAACTGCAAATTTTGATGTTTATTCCGTCACATTTTAAATTTTAAGGGGTGTTTCCAGGAGTAAAATTCACGAGAGAGTCAATGGAACCACTTTTAAAATCTCAAAGTTTTGTGTAAACGGAGTTATAAGCTTTGAAAGTTTTCAAATTGTGTCCGATCTCTTCTATTGACTCGATCCAGTGTGCGGCGGCGCGGTGACGGTGGCGGCGAGGAGAATGATCTCACCGCTGAGTGACGCGCTAAACGGCGCTATGTCCTGATCGTCCACTATCACACGACTTGCGTGCGGTACGCGGGTGATTCATCGCCGGAGAAGCGCCATGAGCAATGTTTTGGTTACGCTGGGCTGCTCGAGATAGACTCGTTGCCAGTCACTGCCGTGCTGAGGAAAAACGCCCTTATCAACATTCCACAGTTGCCGAATTTCCTCTCATAACATGTTTATTTTTGGTAAGAGATAAGTCGTCGTCTCCTGCACGAAGGAACGTAACTCCATTCCAAGGTTGCCAAATTAACTTAAACCATTTACTTTTTTTCTCTAAAAATTACACTTCTAATTTGTTTCCCAAATTTTTCTGATTTTTGCAGGGAATCTACGGAAAAATCGGTGAAATTTTCAGTTGGAAAAGCCCCAAATTCTTTTGAATAATAGGCGATTTGCGAGGAGGAAATTTTACAACGTTGAAATGTGGCTACGTTCTTTCGCGAGGGAGACGACGAAGTATGAACATTTCCTCTTGGAATTTTCAGGCAGTTCGGAGCTGAGCACGAATACAATTTTCTGACGAATTTAAAGAAAAATTCAGATAGTTCACTGAAAATTCACATTCTCAAAGAAAATCTGAGGAAATCAAAGCAAGTTTGGCAACTTCTTAAGGCTCGTGGGTATCTGATTTCCTACAACGTTCTGAAACGTTCAGTGAATTTTCTCTAGAATCTATAAATTGAAAATTTAATTAATTCAATTTGGAAAAATAAGATGGAGAAGAAGTAGAGGAAGAAAATGAAGAAGTTGTTGGAGGATTTACGAAAAGTTTTATCAGTTGAATTTATTTAATTGCTTTTAATTTATTTAATTTCGTATTTTAGATCCTATATTAAAATTTCTATCCAGAATGTTGCTTGGTTCTCCAAGAAAAAAAAGTTAACAGTGAGGAAATTAGGCAATCTCTTGAGTAGGTACATAACTAAGCTGATTCTGTCTAAATCCGTCCAAATCGCAAAAAAAAAGAAATGAAGAAAAAAATGCATAGATACGCCGAAAAAACATATCTAACGAGGGCAATCTGACAGTGCATGAAGGCTCATACGATGATCTTGGTGAGCAGGGTAAATTAGAGTAAGGGATCGATGCATCGATGTGCATCGATTCATTCCCATTGCCACCACTTAAAGAGGTTATACGGCACAGGTATCGTTTGGATCCAATCCGATGTAACGGAGAATCCTACGGTGACGTCATCGCTTACGGCGTCTAATACACGCCGAACTAGATCGTTACATAACTAAGCTGATTCTGTCTAAATCCGTCCAAATCGCTAAAAAAAAGAAAAAAAAGAGAGAAAAAAAATGAAGAAAAACAATTCATTAATACGCCTAAAAACATATCTAACGAGGGCAATCTGACAGTGCATGAAGGCTCATACGATGATCTTGGTGAGCAGGGTAAGTAAATTAGAGTAAGGGATGCACATCGATTCATTTCCATTGGTCCCACTAGAAGAGGTTATACGCACTGGAAAAAAAACACATTGGATCTAGAGTCCAGACTCTTAAAAACATCGACAAAAAAAAGTTCTCTTGATTCAATCAGAATCTAGCTTAAATCAAGAACCAAGCCTCTTAATTTAAGCGGATTTCGTTTTGATTCAAGCAAAAATCCAATTGAATCAAGAGTATTTTTTCTTGTCAATGTTTTCAAGAGTCTGGACTCTACATCCATCAATGTGTTTTTTTTTTTTCCAGTGCGGCACAGTTACTGTTTGGATCCAATCCGATGTAACGGAGAATCCTACGATGACGTCATCGCTTACGGCGTCTAATACACGCCGAACTTGATCACCGACGTCTCTCACCTTCGGTTGCCGCGGGGTCGAGGAAAAAAAAAAAAAAACCAGCCGTTCCTCTGAAAGTCAGAGCGTCGCGTCGCGTTGTCGTCGGAGAGGGAGTCAGCGGCAGGTGTGCCGCTGCAACTGCGGTGTAGGCTATTGATCTCTTTTCCGTTATCCGGCTATAAATGAGGCGCAAGCCCAGGTTCACGACCTTGACTCTCAACCTCCGCCACCACTCCAGTCCTGAGCTGTGCATTTCGCTCCCGAGCAGGGAGCCACGAAACGAAAGAAACTTATCAGAGCCTCTTAAGGACAATCCGGAGGGCGAGAGGGTGGAGGGGTGGTTTACGGAGCGGGAGGGGGGGGGATCGCCCGATTCCGCCCCGGCCTGTATTCTGAATAATGTAAGGGGCAACGTCGCAGTAATCGGAGCGGCAGGGTTGGAATTCGGGAGATAGTAAACGCAGAATACTTTCCTGTAATACCTACCGTTTGAATTATTAACGTCATGACGCGCCGGGCTTTTTACACCCGATTAGTGCTTAGTGCCGACAATGACAAGTTGAGGGGGGAGGGGGGAGAGGGGGGGGTGTCCGTATTTTTCCTGCATATGAGCAAATTGGACTCAGGGCTCTAAAACAGGTTGGCCAAAAATCAGTACTGTTACAGTGCTTTTGCCGTACATTCTAAAGAAATTCGGTAACTCATCGACGAAAAATTCAGTACTTTTACAGTACCTCCAATCGACGAAAATCGAAAAATTTCAAAAATTAGAATTTCTCGCTCGAATTGCGACAAAAATGAAAAAAATTCCGGACCTTCTCGCGGATTTTCCGCACTTTTTCGATGCTGCCGGACCGCCCTTAAAAAATCAGTACTATTTCCGGACTTTCCGGACTTGCTGACACCCTGTTAAGTGGCCGACAAATATGACAGGAGTTGGGTGGAGGGGGGAGCTCCGTATGTTTTCTTCCTCGCATATGGAGCAAAGCTTGGGAACTTCATATCAACCCGATCCTGTTTCATCATCCGATCGTCGATAATTTATTCGTTCTTCCAAAATGTCAGACATTTTTGCTGAACTACCAACGCTAAACATACTGACGAGGTAAATTTTTCTTCAATACCTCGCATATTTCATTTCTGCCGCTCTGATTACTGCAGCATTGCGACTTATTCAGTATAGTCATTATTCACAAAATAGGCCGCGGCGGAGAGGAGGTGGGGTGTGAAGCACCAAATAACGTAAGGTAGAGTACCTATTAAGAGGAAGTACGGACTATCGGTAATTTTGGAGGTTGGGTAATAAAGTGGCTTACAAATACTCGGAAAAGTTGTCGGGGATGGAAAGGGTACCTTACGTATGGGATGAGGACAAAAAAAATCTACGAAACTGCATTTCTTCATACTTAGTCCTTTCCCGGAGGAAGGAAAGTTGGTTGCACCATTCAAAGGTTGCAAAGTTCACTCAAACAATTCAACTGGTCACAAGAATGCACCGGTGAAATGTGTCCAAAAATGTTTCGGATTTTTGGACGAGATCAAAAAAACTTGGAAATGGCGCAGATACTCCTGATAAAAACAGGATTTGCGGCGGGAAATTTGGAAACACTGGAAATGGGATTGCGAGGGGAAATTAGGCAACACTGAAATGTACTTGCGTCCTTTCGCGAGGAAAACGACGACGACTGGTGCGACTTCACGGGGCAGGTTGAATGCAGCGGTCGCCCGAAGCGCAACAAAGAGCAAAAACGGAAAATGGTAGTGAGAGAGAATAATTGAAACGGAGGATAAAGGAAGGAAAGGGAGAGGGGGACAAGGAAGAGGGAGAAAAACTTTAAGAGGCTGAGGTAAATAAAAGATTGTTTGAGATGAAAGAGGTTTGCGAATTCGTTTAGAGCGAATGAAAAGTCCTAGTAATGCGCAGCGTCGGGGGCGTAATCTGAGGCCATCCTGAGAGGAAATTGGATAAAATTGGACGGGAGGTTGAGTTAACAAAATTTATGACTCTTCGTTAACGCCCTGACACCTAAGCACCGCCGCATTAATATTACGCCCACGTTAAATACAGGGAATGGGACGGGTACTTACCGTGTGAGCCAAAAAACTCATTTTGAGAAGGATTACAGAAACGAATTACGCCAATCCGAACCTGGGATCTGCAACCCTCGAATTAGGCGCGCTAACTACTAAACCAACCTGGCCGGTCGTAGCCTATTCGGTCGGGTTAAATACCACGTCAACGAGGTAATTGCGACTAAGTCGAGTACCAGATACTCGATTCTTTGCGACTAAAGTTTCTACAAGTATATCTTAGAATAGAAAAACAATTATAGGGAAAATTATAAACTTATTAAGGAGTTTCACTTAAGGGAAAGAACAGTGAACAGTAAGGGAACAGGAGGAAAAAAAATAGGGTGCAATTTGGATAGGAAGCAATCGTGCCATTTTACGATGATACCACTATTCGACCACGTGGGAGCTCGTGTTGCCTACACCAAAGATTGTAGGCGCACTGCCACAACCCGTTAAAATCACACTTCCACATTGAGTGAAAGGATTTCCTTCGTACGTTCCAGATACGTGCACGGTGATGAACCACCATTGGGCCGCGTGGGGGCCAATGTTGCCTACAGGGTCGGATTTACCTACTTGCCGCCTATGGGCCGCCCGTATTTTCCCGTCCCCTTCTCATTTGTTTTGAAACATAAATAGATCTTATTCGACAGTGGTTCGATGTATTGTTTGGTTCAAAACAATGGAACATGACCTCAAACAAGAATTTTAGGATTTAATTCGGAAAAGCTGAAAATGATAAAATTCCTAACAATTTCACTTTTCATTGCCAGCGAGTAAAAATTCAATCACATAAGGCCCGTTACCTCAGATTTCTAAATTGACTTTGGAGGCTGTGGTTACATATTGAATCAATCGATATCAATATAATCTCACCCGTGTGATCCGTCGATTACGATCTATAAAAACCATCAAGTGAACGTGCCGGTGGGGGAGGGGTGTATGAGACGCGTTTACTCGTGTTGGGTGCATTTTTTGTGAAAGCCCTGTCAACACTAACAAAAGTTCAGTTCCGTAAACCCTTCCCTATTTGGACAAGGCCTTCCACTTATAAAAAACGAACGAAAAAATTATGAAAGAACAAACATGAATGTGGTTAAAAATTTTAACTTCCACCGCCGCGCCGACCGCACTATGTTGGCGCAATGCGTGAAGTATTCATGCAGTCTTGTAGGCGCTATGCGTTTCATGCCGACCGCTGCTGACCACACTGTTTGGCGCAATTCGTGAAGTATTCATGCAGTCTTGCAGGCGCTGTGTGTTTCCAGCCGACTGCTGCTGACCGCAGAGTGTTTGACGCAATGCGTGAAGTATTCATGCAGTCTTGTAGGGGCTATGCGTTTCATGCTGACCGCCGCGCCGCTCCGTTCCGGGTCAAATTGCGTGTTTTAACTAGGTTTCTCTCTTAACTCGACTAATTGAAGGTGTTGTCTCTTGTATCGCCGAGAGACGACAAAATTAGAAATTACTATACTTTTACTCTGAGGAAATGAGAGATTTTGTCGTCTTCTCTCGTTTGTAATTTATTTTCTGAATCCGATTTTTTTCTCTCTTTTTTTGATATCTACATTCAAAAAGATAGCGAAATTTGCCGCCCCCCACATTTTGCCGCCATGGGCCGCGGCTCATGTGGCCACCCCCTTAATCCGGCCCTGGTTGCCTACACTGAAATTTGAGAGGAAACGGCTTTGAAGACACATTCTCTCGTTCTGTAAAAAGCTACTTTTAGAGTGTATTTCCAGTAGCAGCGTCGTTTTACGATGATACCACTATTCCATCACAAGGGCGTTTTTGTTGCCTACACTGAAAATTGTAGGCGAACTGCCAATACGCCACAAAGACTTCTCCGCATTTCACATAATTCCATGAAGGCGGGGAATTGAGGGAATAAATAAATATACGATTTTTTTCAAGTAAAAACAATACAGGTAGAATTTTGAACAGCGTGTAAAAAATTAGATAAACAATTATAAAAAGAAAGCAGAATAAAATAAATATAAATACCTTTGATTTGCTATGTCTGCAGCTTGCACTGCGCTTGAAAGCGGATCCATTAGCGACAACATGTCTATCCAAGGGCTGATGTGATGCAGTTGCTCCCATAATAGGCGAAACAACAAGCACAGAAGCTACTAATAACAATCCAGCGAACACTGTTTTTACTATCTGAATTCCATTAATATTTTTTTCTTAAAAAAACCACTGGTAGTTTCACCGCAGAGGAAAAGGTGCTGGCACGAAAACAAGCTCGGCAGGACAACAACATTGTCAAACGCTTGACATCACAAATTTGACACTTAGAACGCTTCGAAATAAGGCACGGTCTGGCACGGCACTTTAAGCGGGGTTAACTAAAACAATACCATAAAAAAATACCAATAAAAATCTGGACTGCTAAAATTTACGTCCAAGTTCATACTCAGCAACACCTTTCTAGCTCCCACCTGACGACAAGAGGGAAAATATGTAACGGAGGAAAAAGATAAATTGCGTATCATGTTCAAGTGTTTCGTTTAATTCAAGATCTTAGAGTACGTAATAATTAAAGTGAAAATTAATACCACATAAGTTTAAATTAAATAATATTTTCTGTGATTTTTGTATTGAGTCTCCTGAACACTGGTTTCTCGAGGATTTTGAGCGATAGAATGCTTTTCACGGAACACGTACGCCACAAAATTCGAGCTCTTACGATTGAAAGCACAGGTGCGATTTGGGTCAGGCTGAAGTTTCGACGTAACAAGAATTTGATGGCAAAACTTCCGGACTTCCCACGGACGAATTAAATTTACTTGCAGACTTTTCAAGATTTTCCCTGGCTTGTCACCATGTTTCAGAATTTCATGCAAAATCTTACCTTTTACTCGCCCTCAGATTGTGAAATTTATCTGTAGGTAAAACAACACGCTTCCTGAGACCCCCCCCCCCACCCCCAACCCCCCCAAAAAAAATTTTTAACGGCTTAAGATAGTAGGGAGCTGGATCAAAAGAATTTCAAAACCAAAACTTAAGAACAATTCTTCGGAAAAATAATTTTCAGTTCTGCTGGAAATACTGAAATCCATAGCAGATTGGGCTTGATTTCTCCGTAACGGAATGGAGAAACACCCCACACTCCCAACTAACGTACAACCCTTTTCGTGGTAACGTAAATTCCTCCGATGTGTATCAATTCACGAAATTTATTTCCTTACAAACATTGTTTGCTCTTCATATAAAGGGGTCCAGTAAGAAAACTCGGTAAATTTGTCAGATCGGCAGCATGGTGAATTAATTGAAACTTAATGAGGATACGGCCGCCAAGGCAGGTATATCTTACACGTTACTTGAGAAGCTCTCAAGTTTACGATTCCCGATAAATGTGTCGAAAGTATCTCAAGTCAGTTCGGTGCACTCACGATCGCACGCGGTCAACGCAAGCGGTAGCATGATTAGGCGATTGCCACTAATGTAATTGCAGCGCAAGTAAGTAAATCAGCGTTAAAAAGAGTGGTTGTACTTGAGAGCACCTCAAAGTCGATAATTTATACTTTAAATCTCGTGTAATACAGGGTCATTCAAGGATAAACCGCCCGACTGCAGAAGCGTGTTCTATGGGTCATAAGTACTGCTCTCTCCGATGGAATTTTTGAACCGATGTACTTCTTGGGAGGCTACGGTCCGGGGCATGGCGACTTCACCTCGGTGACTGAAAAAATTTCGAAAAAAGGTCTCTTCACATCTGAAACTTCGGTTTTCAGCAGCGTGCACTCAAAAATCGTAAAATTTTCGATGACGACTCGGTCGTGAAACTACGCAGCGGTGGCTACCACCTCTCTTGAATCTCGATCCCCAGCGATCCGATCCCTTAGCCGCCGAGAGCTCGGTTGCTAATTCGTCGGGCGCTATCCAATTACTCCATAGAAATCAGGCCTCCGGCATGAATCTGACAACGGGGCTTCGACGACCGATCCGTCGCGTTGCACCGCGCCGCGGATCGGTTGATGACTTGTCCGCTTAAGCCACGGTTCCACAGACAGTGCGCGACGAGGCACGAGCAATGGAGATGTTGCATGTGTGAGGAATTTGCGATTTGACTATGGATTCTCGAGTAAAACTTCGCGAGAAACACGATGGTGCCACTGGTTTTCCCTAAAATCAACTCCCAAGCTCAAAAAAAGCTCTCAAGTTGAGGCCGAAATAGAGGGGATATCCCACGCTATTCTAAGAGTCCACCTCTACATCAACTCTCCATGCAAAGATAGGGAGCAAATACATTGACAGGGCTGCCACTTTATTTGGGGACTCCAAAACTGAAAACACGGCATCACTGCTAATGTATTTTCTTTGCATGGAGAGTTTGTCTTGATGTAGAAGTGGACTCTCAGGATAGCGTGGGATATCCCCTCCATTTTGGCCATTTTGTGCTTTTTTTAAGCTTGGAAGTTAATTTCAGAGAAAACCAGTGGCACCATCGTGTTTCTCGCAAACTGTTACATGAGAATCAACAGTCAAATCGCAAATTCCTCACATATCCAACATCTCCACTGGCAACGTTGTTTTTCTCCATTTAAACCTACGGAAATGTATCGATTCTTGGAGGGACCAGGTGCTCCGACAGAATCGATTATTTAACATTGGTTTAAATGAGGGGAGGAGGGGGATCCAGTGTTGCCAAATTGCTGGATACGCCTCTGAATTGGAAACTTTACGTCATATCTTTAACTCTTTCGTTGGGGCAGTTGACTTGGCGTTAATTTCGCTGCCCGTGCCCTGGGGGACCGCAGCTTTGGCCGGTTACGACTTTGGAGAACGGCGGCGAGTCATGAGCTCATGACATCACGGTGGGCTAGAAAGTGCGACTGCGACGCGATTCGATTGCCCCGCCCCCGCCCTCCCGCCGAACACTTAAGACATCCGAGTCGGAGTCGGGGACAGGAAGAGAAATATTCACAGCTTCTCGTTGTTGTGGCTTGTTAACCTACTTATCTCTTCACAGAACGCTTTACTCTTGTCTAAAGTGCTTTATCACTTCGCCTCGAGGGCCGATGATTTGATTACGTTCCTGACAGATTGTCGGCTCCTTGTGATACGCTCCTCTCCGCCCCCTCCATCCCTAGGATACCACTCGCGAAATATTCGTCGCTTAGTGTTACTATTTTCCAGCTTGGGTTGAATGTCAGCGGGCTCATTATCGGAATTGATAGACGAAGCGATAGACAAACAGGACAAAGAGAAAATGGACCTATCCTGATGGCGAATTCGGGTGGTTGCAATACAGTAGACTCTGGATTATTCGGATTAATTGGTGCCGGGCCCGATCCGGATGAAAAAGAAATCCGGATAATAATAGTAAACACAAACACCACCAACCAACACCACAGTATTCTTATTATGTATACATCATGTACATACCAACACGAATTTAAAAGGTTAACGCCAAACTGAACAACTCAATGGTGATTGTGAATGGTAGCCGACAACGATAAATTACAATACAACGATTAAAGCGCGCAATGCGTGAAGTATTCATGCAGTCTTGTAGCCGCTAATGTGCGTTTGAGGCTAACTAACTGACTGCACTGCGGTTGGCGTAATGCGAGAAGTATTTATGCAATCTAGTAGGCGCTATTGCGTTCCACGCCGACCTCACTGTTTGGCGCAATGCGTGAAGTATTCCTTCAGCCTTGCAGGCGCCAGTATGCCTTGCGACCGCTTCTCCGCGGATCCGCTCACTTATCGGAATGCGTACGTAGTTACATGGTTGCAAAATTGATCTGGATAATCCAGAGTCCGGATAATACGAAGCCGGATAATCCAGAGTCTACTGTAGATACGTAATGGGAACTGATAGACAAAGCTATAGACAAACAGGACAAAGAGAAAATGGACCTATCCTGTTGGCGAATTCGGGTGGTTGCAATAGATACGTAATGGGAACTGATAGACAAAGCTATAGACAAACAGGACAAGGAAAAGGACTTCCTGTGGCGAATCGGGGTTGCAATAGATACGTAATGGCTGAATAACGGCAGGACACAACTTTTGAACCAATTCGTCGTTCCCATGACGAAATAATGTAACTAAACTCCAATGTTGCCAAATTTCTTCTCGTAAATTGCTTTTTTACCAGGAGAATCTTGAGCATTTCTAACTAAACATTTTACTGATTCTTTTCCGGATCTCGGGTAAAAATCAGAAATGTTTTGGACAAAAATGGCAGACGCATTCTTGAAAAATAGCAAATTGTTCGAGTCAATTTTGCAACCAGGAATGAAGTTACGTTCCTTCGTCCATTGCCGGATCTAGCGATTAGGCAACACCGGATTTCGTCCATTTAAACCCATGGAAATGTATCGATTCTTGAAGGACCAGGTGCTCCGACAAGAATCGATTGCTTAGCACAGGTTTAAATGGACGAAATCCGGTGTTGCCTAATTGCTGGATCCGCATCTGCCTTCGCCAGGGAAAGTACAAACTGAGATAGAGACTTGAAATTTTTTGAGGGCTCCTGGGTCAAGGAAATCTCCTTTCTGGAATTTTAGGAAAATTTTGAAGCGATTAACCTGAAAAGGGGCAAGAATCCTAAGAATCCTGGGGGTTACAAGGGTGGTGGGGAACTTTTGGATCAACCTGTACATACTACTGAAGGTAATAAATACAACTTCAGGCGAGATGGGAAAGCTCTAATATAACGACACATACCTACACCGCGAATGAAAACAGTCGAACGACCTGACGGCGCGACACACGACAACAATAGGAATTCCTCACAAATAAAGAACCGTTCCGAAAAATCAACGTTCAACGGTGCCGAAACAAAGGGAAACCGGCGCCGGAAAGCTACGCAACCTGACGCGTAGCGAGCGGCGGAAAACACAAAACAAAATTCGGAGTCAAGAAACCTTGGAAAGCGATGGACGATAAGCTCACAACTTCCTCGTTCTCGAATGCAGTATCATTTTGGAGCTGGGAACGGGGAACCGAGGAGCTTTCAGGAACCGTAGGTGGCGGTGGCTATGCATTAAAATGCAAGATTAGCCGCTGCCGTGCTAAGGAAGAACGCCGTTTGAGCCTTCAGGCGTTGCCAAATCTCCCTTGACAAATCGCGAATTTTCGGGAAAATTTGTGAATATTTTTCGCTCGGAATTCAAGGAGAATTTTGTTCGTAGATTGTTCTAAAGTGTCTGAAAATTTCGAAGAAAAATATTCATAAGGTTCTTAAAAAATAAATATTTTCTGAGAGGCAATTTGGCAACATTCGTATGCTCGTACGGCGTTTATCCTTAGCACGGCAGTCCAGACCTTGGAGCGCGAGCGCGGGTAGTCGTGGTCGCCAGTTCGCACCTCAAGTGGTGCTTTCATTCAAACTTTATAACACGTCGTCCCCGGTCGAAAGAACGTAACTCGATTACAGTGTTGCAACTTTTCATTCGTAAATTGTCTTTGACCTGGTGACTGTTCGGCGTTTCTAACAGCCACTGATTTTCAATTTCAGGCTGCAGGCCAAAGCCGGGAAGATATTAGACGAAAATGGCACCACACTGGAAAAAAAACACATTGGATCTAGAGTCTAGACTCTTGAAAAAATTGACAAGAAAAAATACTCTTGATTCAATCAGATTTGTGCTTGAATCAAAGGAAATCCGCTCTAATTAAGAGGCTTGGTTCTTGATTTAAGCAAAAATCCGATTGAATCAAGAGAATTTTTCCTTGTCAATGTTTTCAAGAGTCTGGACTCTGGATCCAATGTGTTTTTTTTCCAGTGTCATCTTCGTCTCAAAAAGTTGAATTGTTTCACTCAATTTTGCAACTTTGGAATAAGTTACGCTCCGTCGTCTGATAGACGAAGAGTGTCCAGTGGAAATTCGAGAGTCAACGATATTATTTTTGGGGATATTTCGTGGGGCGTTCGGGCGGTGACCGAACGCATAAGAGTAAACCCGAGTCTGAATAATTTTATCGGTCCTTCAGCACCGAAATGTAAGTACCTAGCTTTCGTCGATGATGCAATATCGGCTAATTGAGGCGCTTAAGCAAACTTAAGTGCGGTTTTATAACTCATCCGACAAATGTCTGTGCGGGCACGTTTTCCCGGACACAATTAAGCTCCAGCTGCCAGCTACGTTTCAAGTTCCTGCCGCGGGTAAAATAGTCTAAGTCTAGCGTCACTACCGAAGAAACAACTCCACGTTCCCTGATTTATCCTTGACGTTAGTGCGTTCAGCTATGAGGATGCAAGTGACTAACAAAGAGTGGGGATGAACTGTCTGGCCAGAGATTTCCTAGACTCCCTCACCCTTTCTACTGACAATATTCCTACGATGGTCCATTCAAGACATGTCCGTGAGCTTCTCGAGTTCCGGAGCCTATGGCCTGCGGCTCATCTCGTCATTTCGATGAGGTTCGAAATTTTTTCAGAAGTCCCGATGGAATCCTCAGTTCCTGATCTATTTCCCTCAGTTAAATCTTGCCCAATGAGCCGAAACTCCGATCCATCGCCACAAGGAATACGTGCAAGAGGATTCCAGGAGGACGCCTGATGAGAGCACTGGAAATAAAGCCGCTTGGATCTAGAGTCCAGACTCTTAAAAACATTGACAAGAAAAATTACACTTGATTCAATCGGATTTTGCTTAAATCAAGAACCAAAGCTCTTAAATTAAGCAGACTTCCTTTTGATTCAAGCAAAAATCCGAACGAACCAAGAGTATTTTTTCTTTTCATTGTTTTCAAGAGTCTGAGCTCCAGATCCAAGCGACTTTTTTTTTCAGTGAGGGTGGGATGCAACTCCCATCTACTTTCGACATTTAACCTTATGGGGCAGATCTGTCCAATTCAAGAGAATTTGTTGAAAGTTTCAAAGGCTTTATATCCTCGGAGCAAATTAACTTCCTACCAATAACTCAACCCCCCTCCCCTTTTCTCGTGAATTGCCACCCTTGAATCCAGGACTTGCCCATCAGATCCAAACCGGTAGAAGCGATTTCTAATGCTGCTACAGTTCGCGAGATCCCCTCGTTCTCAAAAATCCTCAGTTGCTCAGGTGTGAGCTTTTGCGACCATCTCGACTTGACCTTTTTCTCGAACCCGCTCAAGGTCGCTCGTACGAGTTGGTTGACACCCTGGCGTAGGCCCGCATCTCGGTTCCAACATGAGCCCCCGAAAGCATGGATTTATATGTAAGACAGGGCTCACGTGAAAATTGAGATACGTCTTTATGTCAGAGGAACGACGAAATGTCAAGCGAAATATTCGGAACTGCGGCGTGAGGCGGGCTACCGGCTAAAACCATCCCAGGGTCACTCAGTCGTGGACCACTCGATTGTGACCGATGCGCGATGCACGGCTCGGAACCAGATTTCGTTAACAGAGACAGAGACGACATTCTGGAATCCGAAAAGCAGGCGCGGTCGACAACCGAGAGACGGGAGGAAAGCCGGTCTGGACGGTGGACTCGACGCTGCCTCGCTTTAGTTCGCGGCTTGCTGACCAGCATGCAGCAATGTGTGGTACTATTATTTTATCGATAGCTGAAGTGCGAAACCACGTAATTATATTACGCTGTTTCAAAATTTTCGCCAACATTGAAAAAAAAATACATTGGATCTAGAGTCCAGGCTCTTGAAAACATTGACAAGAAAAAGGACTCTTGATTCAATCAGATTTAAGCTTAAATCAAAAGGAAATCCGCTTAAATTAAGAGGCTTGGTTCTTGATTTAAGCATAAATCTGATTGAATCAAGAGTATTTTTTCTTGTCGATGTTATTAAGAGTCTGGACTCTGGATCCAATGTATTTTTTTCTCCATTACGCTGTTTCAAAATTTTCGCCCACATTTGATTTTTTCGTAGATAAACAAGCCAAGTTTACAGCTTGAGTGAATACAGAATGTTTTGCTAACATAGAAGAAAAATCAAGCAAGTTTTCAAGGAAATTCGTTGACTAGTCTTCTCGAGAAAGAATGAAGTATGACAGGAGGTCTGCAACGTCGCAAACGGAGATAAGTGGTTTCGCACTTAGGCTATTGATAAGACTCCTCTCGGATGTATCAGATCGATGATGCGTGTTGTTCATCGGAAAATGTAGCTCTTGCATGTGTAAAGGATTTGCGATTTGACTGCCTGCTCAAAAGTAAAATTTCGCAAGGAACACGATGGTGTCACTTGTTTTCTCTAAAATCGATTTCCAAGCTAATAAAAGCTCTCTAAGTTGAGACTGTAGTAGTGGAGGGATCCCGCGTTGCGCTGCGAGTCCATTTCTAAACCTAGTTTATACTCTCTTTCCACAGATAGGGAGCAAATACATTACTAAGACTGCCACTTAGTTTGGGGACTTTACCTTGATTGCGTACTTGCTCCATATCTGTGCATGGAGAGGTTGACTGAATTCAGAAGTTGATTCCCAGCGTAGTGTCGAGGATACCCGATCCCATCAATAACGGCCTTAACTTGGGACTTTTCTCGAGATTAGGAGTTAGTTTCAGAGCGAGAAACCTACGTAGTGGCATCATCGTATATCTCGCGAAATTATACACATGAAAAGGAGTGCTTACATCGCGAATTCTTGATACAATAAAAAGCTCCATACAGAAAGTGTCTCCGGATAACGAAGGTAGTAGAAGGAATCGAATCGCGCCCATCGAATCGAATTTTAATTTTTTAATCAAATTACGTCGATCGAAATGATATCCTCCATGATAGTGCTCATTAGAATCAGAGTTTCGCTGTGAAGGGCTACCAAAGCGACGACAAAAATATTAAAAAGGATTTTCAAAAGAGCGGGTTACGAACGTGAGCGGGGCTAATATTACTAATTAACACCCATCGACGAGCGAGTTGAAGAGGTTAAACTGACGCTCCGGGAGTAAGTAGGGCTTTTGAGTGGGTGGTAAATAATGTAAAATTCAGTACTTCACACCTTAATCTTCTGCCAAATTTTCCACTTGCGAGGTTGCCAAATTGGGAATTCTTCGGAAGCCGGCTCATATCTCTACGGAAAAGAGTCAACGATTCGAAACTCTCTATCCATTGGGTATAGGAAACTGATTCGAGTTGGGACTTAGGTACCAAACTCTGCTATTCTATCGACTTAGAGATAAAGCGTTCAAAGGGGAATTAGAGCAGGCAAGAAACCACCTGTGACTTGTCTTCTTTACAAAATTTTACGAAGAATATTATTAAAACGACAAGAAGTTCAGAATCAACAACCCTTCAGTTGCGCGAGTCGTTTTTTTGCGCTAAGTTTTGAGGAGGAAACATTTAACTTTGTGGTATGATTCATACCTTGTCTAGCGAGCTGTCGCTAAATAATCGCACTCTCCCTTGAAATTAATTACTATCGCGAAAACGACTGTGCAAAAGCTATAGGAGAATGATGAGTTGCGATAGAAAGAAATATAAGCAACAAACTGTCCCCAGCCCCACCATTCGAGGAACCGGGAAAGAAAAAAGAAGTTCGTGCAAGAATGAAGGATTTACGATTTGAGTAATTAATTCTGAATAAGCAGATTTTATCAGGATCACCATGGTGCTACTAGTGTTTTTTTTTTCGAGATCAACTCTTGAGCTCGAAGTTGAGGCAGCGACGGATTATTAAATTATGAGAGAATCCACTTGGTAATTCTTCAAATTCTTTTGGCATGCGGGGCTGGAAATATGAGCGCGGTTGCCACGCCTTCGGGAGACATTTAGCCTCCGGAATCATCTTGGAACAAGAGTGACAGTCGTTATTCGAGAGAGTCAAACCTCCCAACGATTGCACTATCTCTGCAAAGTGATTGTGACTGATTCTACCAAAGTTTCGATTAAACCACATTTCAATGAACTTCCCGATACCTTAGAGATAAGAGACACCTTTAGAGACAGGCCCTGCGATGGTCCGATTTAGAGACAAAAAGAGACCCTTCACTTCCACTAACTCCTTTTCTTGCCTACAGGCAAAACTTTTCATTTCGGGGATTCAACACGACAGAAAGAGACATTCTACCTACAAGGTGGATGATGACTGATGAGCTTCGGATGACGTAATGGCCCGTACAAATTTACCAAACTTGGGCTTGTTTGCGGAACGAAAATGCCCAACGCGTTGTTAAACATCCACCTATAAACTGCCGTGCTAGGGAAGAACGCCGTATGGACATTCGAGAGTTGCCAAATATCCCGGGATAAAACATATGTTTTAGAAGAAATTTATGCCTGTTTTTCCTTGAATTTTCCAGATATTTTAGATTAAATTGCGAGCAAAATTATCTGAAAAATTTTAAGAAAAATATCCACAATTTTCTCAGAAAATTCGCTTTTCGTCGAAGGAAGTATGCCAACGTCTGAAGGCTCATACGGCGTTCTTCCTCGGCATGTCAGTATTCAGGTAGGTCAACAATTAATGCTGGATGTTCCGAACGTAGAAGCTTCCACCATTGCCAAGAAACCAGTGAAGGCTGTCTCTTGGTCTCTGGTTCGATTTCATCGTGAAAAAAGGGCTCCAGCAGGCTGATTATTGAAATTGATAGACGAAGCGATAGACAAAGAAGACATAGGACATGAGAGATCCTATATAGGTGGAAACGGGTGGTTGCAATGGACAAAGAGGTAGGTAATAGACTAACTAACGGCAACCCACGAGAGACCCTAGGTTAGTCCATCATTTACCCCCTCAGTCTATAAGAACCACCCATATCAACCAATAGGATCGCTCTATACTCCTTATGTCCTCTTTGTCTATCGCTTTGTCTATCGATTTGTCTATCAATTTCAACAATCAGCTCGCGTTGATCCGTGAAAAAAGCTCTGGCTCCAGCTTCCCCTCAGGATCGATCATTTACGAGGGAGAAAAGGCAACGCAGACGCACTGATAGAGTCTGGGAAGAGGATCGACAACGCTGCGGCTGCGGCGCAACAGGATGGCCAGGTCTTACCTTGAAACCTCATACCCGCTTGCCGCTCCACGACTGCGGTGCCGCGGCGCGCCGCACCGCGTTGGGCCGCACCAGGACCCGAGCAGTCGCTCCATGGGGGACTCCGGGGGGCAGGGGGCGGCAACGCGAGGGGGCAGCCGGCTGTGAGCAGCTCGTGTCGTAATACTCGCCGCGGTTGCCAGCCGAAGCCAAAAACTCGCCACGGAGAGCAATTAATTGAGACATGCTTCGGCAAAAAAGGCTTATCTCACCTCGAATGAGATTCTGCAGATTCGAACGTGATTTTTGAAAACCCAAGTGATCCCTTGTTAACTTGGGCGTAGCTAGGAGGGGCTCAGAGAGGGCCGGTCATCTTCGGAAATTCTGTAGGTAAGGTGGAAGAGATTCTTCGTCAACGATAACTTCTGGTCGCAGGAAACTCGTTGCAATGATTCGGAAGTATTTTTACTTATACAGGGTTATTCAAAAGTCACGCACCACTGGCCATAACTTTAGTTCTAATCAAGATATTGACTTGCGATTTATGACGTTTTTCCCCATATCGAAGGGGGCAATTTTGTAGGCACTTTCCAGTTTTTGACTCCCTCACGAAAAGGGGGGAGGGTGAGGAGCAACTCAAAAATTTCAAATGGCCACCGCCCTCATGGCCAGTGGTGCGTGACTTTTGAATAACCCTGTATGACAGTACAGCCGATGTGCAGAAATTAATGGAAAATCTGTGACATTGGAGCCTCAAAATGCGTCTGAATGGAGTTAAAATTTCGATAATTTTCCAGAGGAGGCCTCCCGGACCGCCCTTTGGACTGTGGGGGTATTTCGCTTCTCTCCCCCGAATAGGGGGAACAGGCCCTCCCCAGCAGAGATTTTAGGATTTCTCGATAGGGCTAAGAAACAAGTCGAAACTACGTGATACAACGCGTAAAAAAATCGTGATTAATTACTCTTTTCCCCCACATCCATCTTCCTGAGTTTCTAGGTTTATCTTGGCTAGGGCCACTCAACGGAGAGAGTTCCGCGAAAAAATCATTGCAAGGCTTTTGAGCCTCTCAGTTCTGAATTATGCACTGCAATTTGCACAATCTTATTGGTAGCAGCGTTGCATACCTCTTTTACGTCGGGATGACTCAATTACTGGCGTCTGAGTCTCCTTATTATATACTTTCAATACAGAAAACACAATTTTCCACCAGGAATGTATAAGATTGTACAAAATACTAAACGACTGATCCAAATTTAACGAAATTCAAGGGAAATCGCGAAGAGAAAGACAAGCTCTGCAACGTCCTGTCTCCACGGGACGTTTCACGGGAATTTTCCCAAGTTCGAATCGCAAGAATGAAACTTCTAGGCTTTTCTCCCGTTAAGCATCACAACAAAATTTCTTCTTCTTCTTCTTAAGTCATTCCTGGGACTCCACAATGAATCTTACTTGGCACTGTGATTGTATTGCAGGGTGTCTGCTAAAACAAGCTGGCCAAAAATCAGTACTTTTCCGGTACTTTCTCAGTGCTTTTCCAAGAGATTCAGTACCTCCTCACTAGAAGAATTCAGTACTTCTTCAGTACCTCCGATTGACGAAATTCGAAAATTTCAGAAATTTGAATTTCTCGCTCAAATTGTGGCAAAAATGAAAAAAAATCCGGACTTTCTTGCGGAATTTCGCACTTTTCAGTGATTCCGGACCGCCCTTAGAAAATCAGTCCTATTTCGGGACTTTCTGGACTTGCAAACACCCTGTATTGACAAACTCATTATTTTTCCCAACTTCGCAAGTGAGATTTTTCCCTGGGACAAATCCCATGAAACGTCCCGTGGAGACAAGGCCTGAAAAGGCACTTTCCTCCGGCGCGAATGAAAAAGAATGAAATTAAAGAGAGCAAACTTTTCCGAGTGGGTTTTTGCTCATGGTAGAATGACTTATTCGGCAAGTTGGCAACACGGGTTGGAAGCTTCGGTTGACGACTGTCTCTGGAGAGTTTCACGTGTAGCCGCCGCTGGCCGACTCGGCACTCGACTACGACTACCCACCTACGACCTACTGGTGCCCATGCCGCGGCCGCGGCCGGTGCGCCTCGGAGAAATTACAGCGGAATGATGCCCAGTTAGACCAGTTCGCTGCAGCGGCCATCCTTCCCGACATTTAGCCGATAAATTCTGGCTACGATGAAGACGTTAATTTTTAGGAGAAACTCTACGGAAATAGCAAACCAATTGAGCCCTTGGCACCGATTGAGGCTTCGAAGAAAGAGATAATCGCAAAATTTTTACCCTGTTGTTGACTAACGTTAGTTTGAATCGACCACTTATTTCGGACCCCTAACTGAACTGAATTGAATATCTGTAATGTTCAGCTTTAAGCTGAACTTATTACGCAGGTTGGCTAAAAAACTCCAACATCCTGTCTTTAAGACCCGTACTTTTACCGCAATCAGTTCGTGCACAGCTGAATTGGTCGGCTACAAAACGGCTCAAGTGAAGAAATGAGAATTGGAGAAAAATGGTGGGAAGTGATTTAATTGACCCCTCATAAATCTCAGAGCTCTAAAATATTAAAGCGATGAATTAATTAATCACATAAATAATTAATCTGCAATTTAAAACGGGTTGGTTCATACAGTTTCTACTGTTTTTATTCGTATTTTATGTCTGGCGCTTGAGCTCTTCTGTAACTGACCGATTCAATTAGTTTCTATGTAGGTACCCCTGACCCTTCTCTGCTCACGTCAAAAGGCACCAATCTCAAAACATCCACCATGAAGAAAAAACAAGAGTGTGGTATAGTGATATTTCTAGTTGTCTTTTTCAACTTAACAATATACCATCTCTCTACCGTACTTTCCTCTCTCCCTGATTGTACCTTTCTACGTCACATAAATGGCCACCAAAAGTAAATCCGAGGACAGACAGAGACCTGCAACTAGCTCTTGGGAACAGATGGGAACTTGTATCCTTTAAAAGCTCCACTACCCAACCTTTGAAATTACCTCCTCGATGGCTGTTGAATTAATTGCTAAGCAGACAAGCCATAATTGGTAAACTTATTGGGTATCTGCTATTCATCAGAAACTAAAAAGCCAACGAGAAGGTAAGGTGTCGTTGCTCACACGGGAACGGGGAATCCTTCAAGTTAAAAGAATCCTCAATTGCCGGGATACTCGTGATGGGTATATCTAGTTTTTACTGACTAAAACGGCCACAACCTTGAGTTTTTTTCTCTACGACCAAGACCTTCCACAGTTTGCTGACGACACGAATGCCGTCGCGCCGTCCGTGAAAGTTCACCAAAACACGTTTCTTCTAAAGTACGTCGTTCACTTTTACTGACGAAAATACCTGATGACCAGACGAGCAGCGTCATAAAACGACGACGAGACACAAAAAATGAGTACACAGCTACGACATACGACATCGAAATTGTTTCGTCCTTCCAGCCGAAAAGCGACACTGGACTCGACTCCCAACGATCTCCTTGCTCCTTTAACGTATGGACACAATTGCACAATGAGATAAGCCCTTTTGTCCGTATAGCTCCTTATTTTCCGCGGCTCAAATGAAAATGAACATACGCCTTAACGTCGAAAAGCTACGTCTTCGTATACTGCCGTGCCAAGAAAGAACGCCGTATGAGCCTTCAGGCGTTGTTATGTTTCCTTCAATATTAAACGACTTTATTGGGAAAATTGTGAAAAATGTTTATAAACTTTTTTAGGCAATTTTGTTCGCAATTTGATCTGGAATATCTGAAAATTTCAAAGAAAAACACGCATAACTTTCCTCAAAAATACATGTTTTATCCGGGGAAATTTGGCAACTCCCGAATGTTCATACGGCGTTTTTCACTGGGAAAAAAACGCATTGGATCTAGAGTCCAGACTCTTGAAAACATTGACAATAAAAAAATACTCTTGATTCAATCGGATTTTTACTTGAATCAAAATGAAATCCGCTTAAATTAAGAGGCTTGGTTCTTGATTTAAGCTAGATTCTGATTGAATCAAGAGTGCTTTTTCTTGTCGATGTTTTTAAGAGTCTGGACTCTAGATCCAATGTGTTTTCTTTTCCAGTGCGCAATAAGATCTAACATATCTGAAAATTTCAAAGAAAAACATGCATAACTTTCCTAAAACATACATGTTTTATCCGGGAAAATTTGGCAACTCTCGAATGTTCATACGGCGTTTTTCCTTAGCCCGGCAGTATAGGCGCTATTTATTTCGACGGAATCCCGTTCGCATTTCGATCTTATCACAAAAAAATGCATGCGGTCAACCTGTCACATACTGCTGCGAGGTGCAGCCATCATTAATATCAAAACCCGGCCTCGCCCAGGTGAAAAAGTTTTGTTTCGTAGCGCGTATAGTGACGTGCGCGGTTCTCGATGGCAATTTAGGCTTCCTGCGCAGACGCGAAGAGCGGTCCGAGTGCGCGCCACACATGATGCATGGAATACAATGAACATTGTATACACGGGTAAAATTTCCATCATTACGTGGACAGGGGCCAATGCCATCAGCGCGGCGTCCCGACATCCGCCAGTCAATCTTCATTGTTGCCGAGAAGTGCCGAGAAGTCGTCGCTCCTCTCGCGTGGAGGTGTATCAGTGGTGTGGCGAGCTTTGCGATATATCGATTAATCTGCCATTTAAACCGATAGAAAGGATCGATAAACACGGTGTTCGCACGGAGGTGGATCCAGCAATTTGGCAACATCGGATTCCCTCCATTTAAACCTATGTTAAATGATCGATTTTTGTCGGAGCACCTGGCCAATCCAAGAATCTATACATTTCCAAAGGTTTAAACGGAGAAAAACAATGTTGCCAATTTGCTGGATCCGCCAATGTGTTCGCAACGAACACCGTAATACTCGATTCTTTTCCATGCCTTCAAGTAAGGAGATATCGATAGTCGATCATTCGCGCCTCGCCACTGGGGTGTATCGCAAGTTTCGAATGAGCCCCGGAAAGCATGGACTCAAACGTAAAACAGGGCTCAGGTGGAGATTGAAATACGTCCTCACGTAAAGAAGGGGGGGGGGGGGGGGTGTCACCTTCACCTCATAAGGTCCTCCTGCGGCCAACATGACATTCATACAGATTAGAGTATCCTTACTCAGGGGTGCAAAGTGGACTACAATTCGCAATTAGGATGTGCTAGTATTTCTGACTTTTTTGTAAAAGCACTTATCTGCATATGGAAACTAATGTCATATACGTCGTTCCTTAGGTGAGCTAGAAGTTGTAGTTCCTAATTGAAAAATGTAGTTCAGTTGTTCTAGGCCTCCGCAATTTTCTGCAAAAAGGTCAACACGACGCGCTAGTCAACATTTTGATACATTTTTTGGATTATTTGTGAGTGATTTCCACATGCCACGTCGTATTATTCCACAAAAGTTGAAAATCTGAAACCCTTCGGGCGGAAAAAAGAAATAAAAACTCTGGGCCTCCGCAATTTTTAGGGCACTTCCACAATCGATACCACTTTGCAGCTTGGTACCCTACTCACTTCGATCGCGCAGGCCGACTCGTAGGCTGGAGTGAGAGATTCGCGACCATCATCTGGGAGCCGTGGCAGTTGAGACAAAGAGACACCAGTAGGTCTTCCGTCGAGGCAGGCTTGCTGAGCTGTGCCGTGCTGCATCGTCGAGACGAGACGATGCCAAGCAAGTAGGCAAATGAATAATTCACAACTTTCGCAGTTGGCTCCGACATTTGACTTACGTCGCCAGCTCCGCCAGCAAAGCCAGCACCCGTGTCAAGTCGCCTCTCGAGGCACGAACTGCGCTGCGGTCCCACGAGCGAAAAACAGGACTTTTGGCGGCGAGGTATCGGGCCTGGAGCCGCCTGCCTTTGAACATTCACTCCCCCTCCCGCCGCCGTGAATCACGGTTGACGCAATCGCCATCGCAGACTCCGGCCGATATTGAATCAACCCTGTATTCCCAGCCTGTCGTCGCCGTATGGAAACACTCCCGACAACGCTTTCAATACTCAGTTTGAGCGACTGAGACTCATAGTCAGCCCTTTTTGCACCTGATAGCTACAGAAATGCTTTCCATGTTCGATGGGAGTGAGAGAATGGGTCAGTTGCATCACGTTTAGATGCTTGATTCTTGTAGGTTAGCTAAAATAATAAGATCCGACCAAGCAGCAGTTATCTTCGGTCAATATTAACCGAGATATTGCGCTCCATGTAGCAACGCGTCCATACTCTCTCTAAAAAGGTAGGTACTCTAGAACACTGCCGCACTAAGGAAGGACGCCGGATAAGCACGCGAATGCTGCCCGATTTCCTCGGATAGAAAATTAATTTTAAAAGAAGTTTATGCATATTGTTCCTTTAAATTTTCAGATGTATTGAATCAAATTGCGAACAAGATTGTCTGAAACATAGGAGAAAAAAAGTGCAGAATTTTTCCAGTTGGTACGTAAGCAGGGTGTCTACTAAAACAGGCTGGCCAAAAAACAGTACTTTCACAGTACTTTTTCCAGTTCATTCACAAGAAATTCAGTGACTCCTCAACAGAAAAATTCAGTACTTTTTCAGTAGGTACCTGTGATTGACGAAATTCGGCAAATTTCAAAAATTTGAATTTCCCGCTAAAATTGCGACAAAAATGACAAACAAATGAAAAAATTCCGGACCTCCTTGCGGAATTCCGCCTCTTTCAGTACTGCCAGACCGCCCTTATAAATTCATTACTGTTTCTGGACTTTCTGGAAATTTCGGACTTGTAGACACCCTGGTAAGGTCGTGTTTTACTGAAGGAAACATGGCATTGCTTGAGGGCTCACACGGCGTTTTTCCTCAGCACGGCAGAACGAGGCAAAGATTCTGTTAGAAACGTGACAACTGACAACGCAGCGCTTGGGAAAGAAAGTAAAGGAAAGGATCCTGGCCGATGTGGACCGCGGCTGAACGGGTGAATGAGCGTGTTAGTGTGAGAGAGAGGCCAGAGGGCAGAGGAGTGCCTTGTGCCCTACGTCATGCGCATCGATGGCATCTCCTCTCCCGCAGATACAAAGACAGCAGATGTTCATTCAGAGAGCAGACAATACTCCTAAGGGTCGTCCAGGGGGCAGGGGGTTCCACTCCCCCGAACCCCCGAACCAAGGTCATCTGCCAGGTCTCTTCACTCCACGCTTGATTTGGGCTTCGACACCCGATCGCAGCAATCATCGGCCGGACCTGACCACGTCCTCTTCGCTGCTCGTCAAATCTCATTCCTCCCACAATGAGATAATCATACGAGCATGTGCATTTAATACTGGAGAAGAAAATGTGACTGTCCACAAGAGAAATGACTATAGTCACGGTAAGTACTTGCACTTGAACCCGTACAAGCAACAGAAAAACTGTGCAACACCCTCCTTCGTCTCCGAATTTTAGATTGAAGATCATAAGCGGGAACTGAGGTAGAAAACTATCTGGCACATTATAGATATGTGCGATGTTTCTTCAGTGATGAAACACTGCATTGATTTCAGATGGAAAAATAAAAACCGTAAAATTTACCGATGTTTCAAAGCACAAAAAGAGGGGTTCATTTGTCACGACGTGCTCAGTTAGATTCTAAGGTAAACCGTGCTATTTTTTATGACTTCATGGTAGATTTAAAATAATCAACTTGATTCAAGAAAATAAGAGAAAGATCAACAGCTAATACCACACCCGATACAAAATGTATTAACTTCGTCAGAGGAAGCTGCAAGAATCCGTTGTTTAAGGATCTGCTTAGGTTCGGTTGGGTCATACCACTATTTCGACTTGCAGGAGCTCGGGTGGCATACCTCGTAAAACTGAAGGCGCATTAAATAGTATGCTCTTCTGAGCGAAGAAGTCTAACAATGTAAAAAAATTCACTGAAATTTGCACAAAAATCCGCACCATCGTTTACACGTAAAAAATTAAATTGCCGAGTTAAATTTGGCAGTATTGAAAACCTCTTAATCACAAAGGATGAATGGACTCAAAACCCTGCCAAATTTAATAAGAGAGTTGAAGCACAAGAACGCGTCGACCTGGGCTTACAGTACGGTGCAGCGTGGTTTTGACGTCACAGACCAATTTAGAGGATGAATTCGACGGATGAGTTTGCGTCGACCGTCATGACGTGAGAGGACTGGTGCTCGACAATACGGTAAATTACTTAGCGGTGGCGATCCTATTAGCCTGGAGGGACATTCAGGCGAGGAACTCCTCCTCCTCCTCGTGGATAGATCAAACATTGGGTTTCGCTTCGCAATGGCATTGACGTCTGCAGCTCTAGCATCTCCTCAGAAAACAAAGACTAATTGCTCACTTACGACTCGACTCCCGAGGTAGGTGGCTTCGTTACTCACTCAGTTCGGATCGAGTCTAGCCACACGAACGTATCATAAGGCGCTTCTAATCAACTTAGATCCGTATCAGAGTTCCTACTACACTTAATTAGTCATCAACGATGCCGTTTCGCTCATCATTGGATATTTTATTTTCTTCCGGAAGCAGGATGTCTACTAACACAGGCGGGCAAAAAATCCGTACTTTTACAGTACTTATTCAGTGCATTCTAAAAAAATTCAGTGCCTCTTCAACAGAAAAATTCAGTACTTTTTCAGTACCTCCATTTGACGGGATTCGAAAAATTTCAAAAACTTGAATTTCTCACTCAAATTGAGACAAAAATGACCAAAAAATGAAAAAAATTCCGGACCTTTTGCACAATTTCCGCACTTTATCAGTACTTCCGGACCCCCCTTGAAAAATTAGTAGTATTTCCAGACTTTCCGAAAATTTCGGACTTGTAGACACCCTGGGAGGCAAAAATATTTGGCCTCTAGGAGACGTACGTCTAGTACGAGGCCAGTTTTCTTCATCCAAGGCGAAAGGGCAGCGACAAAATTTTGGAAAAGTTGGGTGACTTCATAAAGACTCCGAGTCTAGGAATGTAGGAAATAATTCAGAAGATATATCCATCGCCAGAACCAGTTGAAATGAGCAGAATTTTGAGAAAAATAGTGACAGCTGGGATGGGAGAAAGGGGTTGTCGATGAAATGAATACACATCGAGGAACTCTCTCCATCGTGCGATCAGAGCTGCAAAATTTCATGATTTGTTAAAAATTCTGCAATGGATTCAGTGCTCCATTAAACGCGCAGAGTCAGTGCCTACGATCTTCATTTTGAAATTTTTGAAAAAAAATCTCGGACCAGACATTTTCGCATTATTGTTGCGCGTCACAGGCGCAACCTCTGCAAATCGTCGAAATGAATCGGAAGATGAAATTTCGCTTTTCAGCAAAATGAGAAAATGCGTAAAATTTCATTCTGTAAATTTAATTAATCGCGCAACGGAAAAAAGTAGGTACAACAAAACATCAACGAACCCGATACCGAGGCTTGGCTCTGAATCCAGTTCGCGAGCTACCGACGGAGCTGTCCGGCTGCTGCGCTTTCACGCGAATGCAACTCAACACCGAGCTTCGGTTGGCCATTACGTCAAAGAAAAAGGGGGGGAGCCGAGAGAGATGACCGGAACAACAACAAAACAAGCTCGACGCTCATCGCGCCGTGTTGCGGAAAAGAGACTTAAGTGCATGCTGGGATGAACCCCGAGACACATAGGAGCCTGTTCTAATCATGGCTCATCTAGAGCTGTACTTACGACGCTTTCTCGTAGCAACAGCTACATCGCACAGGCTGCCGCGCGGGCTTGAAACCACAACCGGGACCGAAACGTCAACGTCAAAATGCAAAAATACGCTGAGCTTCCCCGCCGCACAGTGGGTCGAGTCCATAGGAGTGGTCGGACATGAAAATTTTTGACCGAAACTGCAAATTTTTGTTTATTTCGTCATAGTTTAAAAAAGGGGAGCTACTGAAGAAAAATTTCACGGGAAAACCAATAGAGCCACTTTCAGAACCTCGAAGATGTGTATAAACGGAGTTATAAGCGTTTAAAGTTTCAAGATTCTATCCGGCCTCTCCTATTGACTCGTTTCACTGTGCGCCGTGATGCCGAAAAGAGGTGTAAACCTCAAAATTTCGAAATCTAGTTTCTTTCAAAATTTCTCTGGACTCTTTACGGATGAAAACACCGAAAAACTTTCAAAAATTCCGTTGGAACATTCGAATTTTGCCACATCTCCCGCGATAAAATATTTACTTTGAGGAAAGTCATGAATATTTTTCCTTGGCTTATTAAGGCAGTTAAAATCGAACTATGAAACGAAATTCTCAAAAAAATGGGAAGAAAAATAATATTTTACGAATTTTTTCGGGAGTCCGGAATTTGTCAAAAGAAATTTCGCAACATCGGAAGGCGATTAAGGTGTTTTTCCTTAGGATGGCAGCACTGCGCGGCGTGCGACACGGCCCATGCCGCGCTGGAGGAGAAGCAAACATCGACGGTCACTTTAAACGATCACATCTGGAGCTGGAGCCAGAAAAAATCTGCTCCGTCGAGATTCGATGGGGGTGGCACTCGAGAGAGATGCAGACTCCCAGATGTCGCGCCGTCTGCGAAAAAATAACGTTTGACACACGCTCTGGCATTGCACGGCGACGCTGACATTGCTTTCCAGCTAGAAACAATCGGTATCAATTCACCAGTTTTTCTTTAAATGAGGCTCTGTATTTGAGATTTCGTGTCTAGATTCTTGAAATATTTGTAAATGGGGAGGGAAAATATTTTAAAAGAAATTCCTACCTACCCGAGTACCAATTTAAACCTTCTCGTCTAAATTCCATTTAAAAAACACTTTCTGAAATAAGCGCCGAAAATGTTTTCGACATTGTTTTAGGAAAATATTTCCTGATATGTAAAATTGAATATCACGCTATCAAATTAGGTAGATAAATTAAAAGTATTTACGATGATATTTCGAGCAACTTTTTCACGATCTCTTACGGAAATATAGAGGTGGTATTTAATGGACCCACCGAAACCCCAGTTTAAACTGAGATTTCTACTTTTCTAAAATCACTAATGAATTTGGCGGATCAAATTATGGGCGCATACCAGACTTTCACGAGATTCGGTGCATTACCACTGCTAAAATGCGGGGAAACTAATTATTTTCGAGAACTTTAGGGGAGGCGGTCGCCCCCTAAAAGGATTTTTAGAAAAAAGTTAAAGAAAAAAGTCTTATTTCGAACCATAGAAGACGCTCCTGTGATCAGTTAGTTTGACCTTGGATCACCATGTCCAGGCGGAAATCTAACGTCATGAAACGTCATGTCTAACGTCATGCAACGTCATGTCTAACGTCATTGGACGTCTGCGATCATAAAAGATGAGAGGCATCAAGAGTCACAGCCTCACTTCGTCGTTCAGAGGGTGGTAAACACTATCGAGATTTTAAAGACCCTTCGGTACTTGGAACTGTAACCGAGTAAACTAAATAATAAAATCACGAAGTAGTGATGCAGTATTCCCGAGCTTCCACCCCAGACCTCGGGTCGTGTGAACAGCGATCGACAAACTTTTCGTTGCTCGGGGCTCGGCTGGCAAAAAGGCGTGACTACTCTCCGCGATGAACCCTTTCGTCCGTAAACCTCCATACTTTTCCGGCCTCATCGCAAAGCGTAGTTACGCCCTAGTTTCGGTACAGCCCCGGGCGAAGTGCAAAGTCATCAAAAATTAACGATCCCTGCAGACAAGCTGATCCCTGTTCCTGTCCAAGGAAACTCCGGGCAACCGAGAGTTATTCTGAGCTTTCATTCAAAATGCACACCTCAATGCGCGTCATTATTCGGAATTCTCTTCCTGCTTCCATCGTTAGTTAAGGATAAATACGTATCTTAATCGCAACGTTTCAGAAGCTGGACCATGTATAATTTTTTTTGCTGTTAAAAAAAAAGAACGAACCAAAATATCGCCTTAAAATTTCCTGTGATCACTTATGTTTGAATGATTTAGGAAATTTCATAGAAAATTTACAAAAAAAACTGTATGCAGCATATTAAAAAACTTGATTTAAGAATAGTTAAACATAAGTGGAGGTATGCAACGTTGCAATGTAGATGTATACGCATTTTTTCGCGTGTAGCCATGGCTATGTAACTTTTCGTACACAAGGCGTTATGACGTAACTATTCGACCACGGATGATGTCCATATTGCCGCTAGCGTGATTGAAGGCGCGTCAAACTGCAACGATTACTCGACCACGCTACGAAATTGTGTGGATCTAAGCGACGCTAAAAACGCCGCAAAACTAGGACTGTGCGTCGTTTTCCTTGATTTTTCACATGAATATCGCGGCATTCATAAACGCCAGTAACTTTATACCCGCGAAAACAGATATTCGCCTTCATGTTCGCATGATACCACATACCTACTTCGGAGTTGAGCGCTTGGTGTCCGCTTTGACCAATGTAGATTAATAAAACATTTATATGCAAATATCCGTGAAAAGTCAAATGTTATGCTATTTTTTCAGCGTTTAAGTACCTAAATTCGCGATTTTGGCAGCGAT